>NW_027478388.1:0-334880 GCF_051014685.1 Ptiloglossa arizonensis
AAGGCAAAAAATTTTTCGCAATTCTGCTGCTCCAAACGCTTAACCAGAATGGCCTAGGGGAAAAATACACGTACCGTTGTAATCGGGCGAGTTTCTACTTTCAAATGCAATAGGAATTTTTGGGTTAGGTCAATCCGTTCGCGAGATATGGGAGTTGGAAGCTAAGAAATGGTTGAGAAGAGAACAAATTGTTCGCAATTCTGCTGCTCCAAACGCTTAACCAGAATGGCCTAGGGAAAAAATACACATACCGTTGTAATCGGGCGAGTTTCTACTTTCCGACGCAGAAGGAATTTTTGGATTAGGTCAATCCGTTCGCGAGATATGGGAGTTGGAAGCTAAGAAATGGTTGAGAAGAGAACAAATTTTTCGCAATTCTGCTGCTCCAAACGCTTAAGCAGAATGGCCAAGGGAAAAAATACGCATACCATTGTAATCGGGCGAGTTTCTACTTTCAGTTACAATAGGAATTTTTGGGTTAGGTTAATCCGTTCGCGAGATATGGGACTTTAAAGCTAAGAAATGGTTGACAAGACAACAAATTTTTCGCACTTCTGCTGCTCCAATCGCTTAACCAGAATGGCCTAGGGGAAAAATACACGTACCGTTGTAATCGGGCGAGTTTCTACTTTCAAATGCAATAGGAATTTTTGGGTTAGGTCAATCCGTTCGCGAGATATGGGAGTTGGAAGCTAAGAAATGGTTGAGAAGAGAACAAATTGTTCGCAATTCTGCTGCTCCAAACGCTTAATCAGAATGGCCTAGGGAAAAAATACACATACCGTTGTAATCGGGCGAGTTTCTACTTTCAGACGCACCAGGAATTTTTGGGTTAGGTCAATCCGTTCGCGAGATGTGGGAGTTTGAAGCCAAGAAATGGTTGAGAAGGCAAAAAATTTTTCGTAATTCTGCTGCTCCAAACGCTTAAACAGAATGGCCTAGGGAAAAAATACACATACCGTTGTAATCGGGGGAGTTTCTTCTTTCAGATGCAATAGGAATTTTTGGGTTAGGTCAATCCGTTCAAGAGATATGGGAGTTTGAAGCCAAGAAATGGTTGAGAAGGCAAAAAATTTTTCGCAATTCTGCTGCTCCAAACGCTTAACCAGAATGGCCCAGGGAAAAAATACGCATACCGTTGTAATCGGGCGAGTTTCTACTTTCAGACGCAGAAGGAATTTTTGGGTTAGGTCAATCCGTTCGCGAGATATGGGAGTTGGAAGCTAAGAAATGGTTGAGAAGAGAACAAATTGTTCGCAATTCTGCTGCTCCAAACGCTTAACCAGAATGGCCTAGGGAAAAAATACACATACCGTTGTAATCGGGCGAGTTTCTACTTTCCGACGCAGAAGGAATTTTTGGATTAGGTCAATCCGTTCGCGAGATATGGGAGTTGGAAGCTAAGAAATGGTTGAGAAGAGAACAAATTTTTCGCAATTCTGCTGCTCCAAACGCTTAAGCAGAATGGCCAAGGGAAAAAATACGCATACCATTGTAATCGGGCGAGTTTCTACTTTCAGTTACAATAGGAATTTTTGGGTTAGGTTAATCCGTTCGCGAGATATGGGACTTTAAAGCTAAGAAATGGTTGACAAGACAACAAATTTTTCGCACTTCTGCTGCTCCAATCGCTTAACCAGAATGGCCTAGGGGAAAAATACACGTACCGTTGTAATCGGGCGAGTTTCTACTTTCAAATGCAATAGGAATTTTTGGGTTAGGTCAATCCGTTCGCGAGATATGGGAGTTGGAAGCTAAGAAATGGTTGAGAAGAGAACAAATTGTTCGCAATTCTGCTGCTCCAAACGCTTAATCAGAATGGCCTAGGGAAAAAATACACATACCGTTGTAATCGGGCCAGTTTCTACTTTCAGACGCACCAGGAATTTTTGGGTTAGGTCAATCCGTTCGCGAGATGTGGGAGTTTGAAGCCAAGAAATGGTTGAGAAGGCAAAAAATTTTTCGTAATTCTGCTGCTCCAAACGCTTAAACAGAATGGCCTAGGGAAAAAATACACATACCGTTGTAATCGGGGGAGTTTCTTCTTTCAGATGCAATAGGAATTTTTGGGTTAGGTCAATCCGTTCAAGAGATATGGGAGTTTGAAGCCAAGAAATGGTTGAGAAGGCAAAAAATTTTTCGCAATTCTGCTGCTCCAAACGCTTAACCAGAATGGCCCAGGGAAAAAATACGCATACCGTTGTAATCGGGCGAGTTTCTACTTTCAGACGCAGCTGGAATTTTTGGGTTAGGTCAATCCGTTCGCGAGATATGGGAGTTTGAAGCCAAGAAATGGTAGAGAAGTCAAAAAATTTTTCACAATTCTGCTGCTCCAGACGCTTATCCAGAATGGCCTAGGGAGAAAATACACATACCGTTGTAATCGGGCGAGTTTCTACTTTCAGACGCAGAAGGAATTTTTGGGTTTGGTCAATCCGTTCGCGAGATATGGGACTTTGAATCTAAGAAATGGTTGAGAAGACAACAAATTTTTCGCAATTCTGCTGCTCCAATCGCTTAACCAGAATGGCCTAGGGGAAAAATACACGTACCGTTGTAATCGGGCGAGTTTCTACTTTCAGGTGCAGCAGGAATTTTTGGGTTTGGTCAATCCGTTCGCGAGATATGGGAGTTTGAAGCCAAGAAATGGTTGAGAAGAGAACAAATTGTTCGCAATTCTGCTGCTCCAAACGCTTAACCAGAATGGACTAGGGAAGAAATACGCATACGGTTGTAATCGGGCGAGATTCTGCTTTCTGATGCAACAGGAATTTTTGGGTTAGGTAAATCCATTCGCGAGATATGGGAGTTTGAAGCCAAGAAATGGTTGATAAGGCAAAAAATTTTTCGCAATTCGGCTGCTCCAAACGCTTAACCAGAATGGCCTAGGGAAAAAATACACGTACCGTTGTAATCGGGCGAGTTTCTACTTTCAGATGCAATAGGAATTTTTGGGTTAGGTCAATCCGTTCGCGAGATATGGGAGTTGGAAGCTAAGAAATGGTTGAGAAGAGAACAAATTGTTCGTAATTCTGCTGCTCCAAACGCTTAACCAGAATGGACTAGGGAAAAAATACACATACCGTTGTAATCGGGCGAGTTTCTACTTTCAGACGCACCAGGAATTTTTGGGTTAGGTCAATCCGTTCGCGAGATGTGGGAGTTTGAAGCCAAGAAATGGTTGAGAAGGCAAAAAATTTTTCGCAATTCTGCTGCTCCAAACGCTTAAACAGAATGGCCTAGGGAAAAAATACACATACTGTTGTAATCGAGGGAGTTTCTTCTTTCAGATGCAATAGGAATTTTTGGGTTAGGTCAATCCGTTCAAGAGATATGGGAGTTTGAAGCCAAGAAATGGTTGAGAAGGCAAAAAATTTTTCGCAATTCTGCTGCTCCAAACGCTTAAACAGAATGGCCTAGGGAAAAAATACACATACCGTTGTAATCGAGGGAGTTTCTTCTTTCAGATGCAATAGGAATTTTTGGGTTAGGTCAATCCGTTCAAGAGATATGGGAGTTTGAAGCCAAGAAATGGTTGAGAAGGCAAAAAATTTTTCGCAATTCTGCTGCTCCAAACGCTTAACCAGAATGGCCCAGGGAAAAAATACGCATACCGTTGTAATCGGGCGAGTTTCTACTTTCAGTTACAGTAGGAATTTTTGGGTTAGGTTAATCCGTTCGCGAGATATGGGACTTTAAAGCTAAGAAATGGTTGACAAGACAACAAATTTTTCGCACTTCTGCTGCTCCAATCGCTTAACCAGAATGGCCTAGGGGAAAAATACACGTACCGTTGTAATCGGGCGAGTTTCTACTTTCAAATGCAATAGGAATTTTTGGGTTAGGTCAATCCGTTCGCGAGATATGGGACTTTGAATCTAAGAAATGGTTGAGAAGACAACAAATTTTTCGCAATTCTGCTGCTCCAATCGCTTAACCAGAATGGCCTAGGGGAAAAATACACGTACCGTTGTAATCGGGCGAGTTTCTACTTTCAAATGCAATAGGAATTTTTGGGTTAGGTCAATCCGTTCGCGAGATATGGGAGTTGGAAGCTAAGAAATGGTTGAGAAGAGAACAAATTGTTCGTAATTCTGCTGCTCCAAACGCTTAACCAGAATGGACTAGGGAAAAAATACACATACCGTTGTAATCGGGCGAGTTTCTACTTTCAGACGCACCAGGAATTTTTGGGTTAGGTCAATCCGTTCGCGAGATGTGGGAGTTTGAAGCCAAGAAATGGTTGAGAAGGCAAAAAATTGTTCGCAATTCTGCTGCTCCAAACGCTTAAACAGAATGGCCTAGGTAAAAAATACACATACCGTTGTAATCGAGGGAGTTTCTTCTTTCAGATGCAATAGGAATTTTTGGGTTAGGTCAATCCGTTCAAGAGATATGGGAGTTTGAAGCCAAGAAATGGTTGAGAAGGCAAAAAATTTTTCGCAATTCTGCTGCTCCAAACGCTTAACCAGAATGGCCCAGGGAAAAAATACGCATACCGTTGTAATCGGGCGAGTTTCTACTTTCAGTTACAATAGGAATTTTTGGGTTAGGTTAATCCGTTCGCGAGATATGGGACTTTAAAGCTAAGAAATGGTTGACAAGACAACAAATTTTTCGCACTTCTGCTGCTCCAATCGCTTAACCAGAATGGCCTAGGGGAAAAATACACGTACCGTTGTAATCGGGCGAGTTTCTACTTTCAAATGCAATAGGAATTTTTGGGTTAGGTCAATCCGTTCGCGAGATATGGGACTTTGAATCTAAGAAATGGTTGAGAAGACAACAAATTTTTCGCAATTCTGCTGCTCCAATCGCTTAACCAGAATGGCCTAGGGGAAAAATACACGTACCGTTGTAATCGGGCGAGTTTCTACTTTCAAATGCAATAGGAATTTTTGGGTTAGGTCAATCCGTTCGCGAGATATGGGAGTTGGAAGCTAAGAAATGGTAGAGAAGGCAAAAAATTTTTCACAATTCTGCTGCTCCAGACGCTTAACCAGAATGGCCTAGGGAGAAAATACACATACCGTTGTAATCGGGCGAGTTTCTAGTTTCAGACGCAGAAGGAATTTTTGGGTTTGGTCAATCCGTTCGCGAGATATGGGACTTTGAATCTAAGAAATGGTTGAGAAGACAACAAATTTTTCGCAATTCTGCTGCTCCAATCGCTTAACCAGAATGGCCTAGGGGAAAAATACACGTACCGTTGTAATCGGGCGAGTTTCTACTTTCCGACGCAGAAGGAATTTTTGGGTTTGGTCAATCCGTTCGCGAGATATGGGACTTTGAATCTAAGAAATGGTTGAGAAGACAACAAATTTTTCGCAATTCTGCTGCTCCAATCGCTTAACCAGAATGGCCTAGGGGAAAAATACACGTACCGTTGTAATCGGGCGAGTTTCTACTTTCAAATGCAATAGGAATTTTTGGGTTAGGTCAATCCGTTCGCGAGATATGGGAGTTGGAAGCTAAGAAATGGTTGAGAAGAGAACAAATTGTTCGTAATTCTGCTGCTCCAAACGCTTAACCAGAATGGACTAGGGAAAAAATACACATACCGTTGTAATCGGGCGAGTTTCTACTTTCAGACGCACCAGGAATTTTTGGGTTAGGTCAATCCGTTCGCGAGATGTGGGAGTTTGAAGCCAAGAAATGGTTGAGAAGGCAAAAAATTGTTCGCAATTCTGCTGCTCCAAACGCTTAAACAGAATGGCCTAGGGAAAAAATACACATACCGTTGTAATCGAGGGAGTTTCTTCTTTCAGATGCAATAGGAATTTTTGGGTTAGGTCAATCCGTTCAAGAGATATGGGAGTTTGAAGCCAAGAAATGGTTGAGAAGGCAAAAAATTTTTCGCAATTCTGCTGCTCCAAACGCTTAACCAGAATGGCCCAGGGAAAAAATACGCATACCGTTGTAATCGGGCGAGTTTCTACTTTCAGACGCAGCTGGAATTTTTGAGTTAGGTCAATCCGTTCGCGAGATATGGGAGTTTGAAGCCAAGAAATGGTAGAGAAGTCAAAAAATTTTTCACAATTCTGCTGCTCCAGACGCTTATCCAGAATGGCCTAGGGAGAAAATACACATACCGTTGTAATCGGGCGAGTTTCTACTTTCAGACGCAGAAGGAATTTTTGGGTTTGGTCAATCCGTTCGCGAGATATGGGACTTTGAATCTAAGAAATGGTTGAGAAGACAACAAATTTTTCGCAATTCTGCTGCTCCAATCGCTTAACCAGAATGGCCTAGGGGAAAAATACACGTACCGTTGTAATCGGGCGAGATTCTGCTTTCTGATGCAACAGGAATTTTTGGGTTAGGTAAATCCGTTCGCGAGATATGGGAGTTTGAAGCCAAGAAATGGTTGATAAGGCAAAAAATTTTTCGCAATTCTGCTGCTCCAAACGCTTAACCAGAATGGCCTAGGGAAAAAATACACGTACCGTTGTAATCGGGCGAGTTTCTACTTTCAGATGCAATAGGAATTTTTGGGTTAGGTCAATCCGTTCGCGAGATATGGGAGTTGGAAGCTAAGAAATGGTTGAGAAGAAGACAAATTTTTCGCAATTCTGCTGCTCCAAACGCTTAAGCAGAATGGCCAAGGGAAAAAATACGCATACCGTTGTAATCGGGCGAGTTTCTACTTTCAGTTACAATAGGAATTTTTGGGTTAGGTTAATCCGTTCGCGAGATATGGGACTCTAAAGCTAAGAAATGGTTGACAAGACAACAAATTTTTCGCACTTCTGCTGCTCCAATCGCTTAACCAGAATGGCCTAGGGGAAAAATACACGTACCGTTGTAATCGGGCGAGTTTCTACTTTCAAATGCAATAGGAATTTTTGGGTTAGGTCAATCCGTTCGCGAGATATGGGAGTTGGAAGCTAAGAAATGGTTGAGAAGACAATAAATTTTTCGCAATTCTGCTGCTCCAAACGCTTAACCAGAATGGCCTAGGGAAAAAATACACATACCGTTGTAATCGCGCGAGTTTCTACTTTCAGATGCGACAGCAATTTTTGGGTTAGGTCAATCCGTTCGCGAGATATGGGAGTTTGAAGCCAAGAAATGGTTGAGAAGACAACAAATTTTTCGCAATTCTGCTGCTCCAAACGCTTAACCAGAATGGCCTAGGGAAAAGATACACATACCGTTGTAATCGGGCGAGTTTCTACTTTCAGATGCAATAGGAATTTTTGGGTTAGGTCAATCCGTTCGCGAGATATGGGAGTTGGAAGCTAAGAAATGGTTGAGAAGAGAACAAATTGTTCGCAATTCTGCTGCTCCAAACGCTTAACCAGAATGGACTAGGGAAAAAATACGCATACCGTTGTAATCGGGCGAGTTTCTGCTTTCTGATGCAACAGGAATTTTTGGGTTAGGTAAATCCGTTCGCGAGATATGGGAGTTTGAAGCCAAGAAATGGTTGATAAGGCAAAAAATTTTTCGCAATTCTGCTGCTCCAAACGCTTAACCAGAATGGCCTAGGGAAAAAATACACGTACCGTTGTAATCGGGCGAGTTTCTACTTTCAGATGCAATAGGAATTTTTGGGTTAGGTCAATCCGTTCGCGAGATATGGGAGTTGGAAGCTAAGAAATGGTTGAGAAGAGAACAAATTTTTCGCAATTCTGCTGCTCCAAACGTTTAAGCAGAATGGCCAAGGGAAAAAATACGCATACCGTTGTAATCGGGCGAGTTTCTACTTTCTGATGCAACAGGAATTTTTGGGTTAGGTAAATCCGTTCGCGAGATATGGGAGTTTGAAGCCAAGAAATGGTTGATAAGGCAAAAAATTTTTCGCAATTCTGCTGCTCCAAACGCTTAACCAGAATGGCCTAGGGAGAAAATACACATACCGTTGTAATCGGGCGAGTTTCTAGTTTCAGACGCAGAAGGAATTTTTGGGTTTGGTCAATCCGTTCGCGAGATATGGGACTTTGAATCTAAGAAATGGTTGAGAAGACAACAAATTTTTCGCAATTCTGCTGCTCCAATCGCTTAACCAGAATGGCCTAGGGGAAAAATACACGTACCGTTGTAATCGGGCGAGTTTCTACTTTCAAATGCAATAGGAATTTTTGGGTTAGGTCAATCCGTTCGCGAGATATGGGAGTTGGAAGCTAAGAAATGGTAGAGCAGGCAAAAAATTTTTCACAATTCTGCTGCTCCAGACGCTTAACCAGAATGGCCTAGGGAGAAAATACACATACCGTTGTAATCGGGCGAGTTTCTAGTTTCAGACGCAGAAGGAATTTTTGGGTTAGGTCAATCCGTTCGCGAGATATGGGAGTTGGAAGCTAAGAAATGGTTGAGAAGAAGACAAATTTTTCGCAATTCTGCTGCTCCAAACGCTTAAGCAGAATGGTCAAGGGAAAAAATACGCATACCGTTGTAATCGGGCGAGTTTCTACTTTCAGTTACAATAGGAATTTTTGGGTTAGGTTAATCCGTTCGCGAGATATGGGACTTTAAAGCTAAGAAATGGTTGACAAGACAACAAATTTTTCGCACTTCTGCTGCTCCAATCGCTTAACCAGAATGGCCTAGGGGAAAAATACACGTACCGTTGTAATCGGGCGAGTTTCTACTTTCAAATGCAATAGGAATTTTTGGGTTAGGTCAATCCGTTCGCGAGATATGGGACTTTGAATCTAAGAAATGGTTGAGAAGACAACAAATTTTTCGCAATTCTGCTGCTCCAATCGCTTAACCAGAATGGCCTAGGGGAAAAATACACGTACCGTTGTAATCGGGCGAGTTTCTACTTTCAAATGCAATAGGAATTTTTGGGTTAGGTCAATCCGTTCGCGAGATATGGGAGTTGGAAGCTAAGAAATGGTAGAGAAGGCAAAAAATTTTTCACAATTCTGCAGCTCCAGACGCTTAACCAGAATGGCCTAGGGAGAAAATACACATACCGTTGTAATCGGGCGAGTTTCTAGTTTCAGACGCAGAAGGAATTTTTGGGTTTGGTCAATCCGTTCGCGAGATATGGGACTTTGAATCTAAGAAATGGTTGAGAAGACAACAAATTTTTCGCAATTCTGCTGCTCCAATCGCTTAACCAGAATGGCCTAGGGGAAAAATACACGTACCGTTGTAATCGGGCGAGTTTCTACTTTCCGACGCAGAAGGAATTTTTGGGTTTGGTCAATCCGTTCGCGAGATATGGGACTTTGAATCTAAGAAATGGTTGAGAAGACAACAAATTTTTCGCAATTCTGCTGCTCCAATCGCTTAACCAGAATGGCCTAGGGGAAAAATACACGTACCGTTGTAATCGGGCGAGTTTCTACTTTCAAATGCAATAGGAATTTTTGGGTTAGGTCAATCCGTTCGCGAGATATGGGAGTTGGAAGCTAAGAAATGGTTGAGAAGAGAACAAATTGTTCGTAATTCTGCTGCTCCAAACGCTTAACCAGAATGGACTAGGGAAAAAATACACATACCGTTGTAATCGGGCGAGTTTCTACTTTCAGACGCACCAGGAATTTTTGGGTTAGGTCAATCCGTTCGCGAGATGTGGGAGTTTGAAGCCAAGAAATGGTTGAGAAGGCAAAAAATTGTTCGCAATTCTGCTGCTCCAAACGCTTAAACAGAATGGCCTAGGGAAAAAATACACATACCGTTGTAATCGAGGGAGTTTCTTCTTTCAGATGCAATAGGAATTTTTGGGTTAGGTCAATCCGTTCAAGAGATATGGGAGTTTGAAGCCAAGAAATGGTTGAGAAGGCAAAAAATTTTTCGCAATTCTGCTGCTCCAAACGCTTAACCAGAATGGCCCAGGGAAAAAATACGCATACCGTTGTAATCGGGCGAGTTTCTACTTTCAGACGCAGCTGGAATTTTTGAGTTAGGTCAATCCGTTCGCGAGATATGGGAGTTTGAAGCCAAGAAATGGTAGAGAAGTCAAAAAATTTTTCACAATTCTGCTGCTCCAGACGCTTATCCAGAATGGCCTAGGGAGAAAATACACATACCGTTGTAATCGGGCGAGTTTCTACTTTCAGACGCAGAAGGAATTTTTGGGTTTGGTCAATCCGTTCGCGAGATATGGGACTTTGAATCTAAGAAATGGTTGAGAAGACAACAAATTTTTCGCAATTCTGCTGCTCCAATCGCTTAACCAGAATGGCCTAGGGGAAAAATACACGTACCGTTGTAATCGGGCGAGATTCTGCTTTCTGATGCAACAGGAATTTTTGGGTTAGGTAAATCCGTTCGCGAGATATGGGAGTTTGAAGCCAAGAAATGGTTGATAAGGCAAAAAATTTTTCGCAATTCTGCTGCTCCAAACGCTTAACCAGAATGGCCTAGGGAAAAAATACACGTACCGTTGTAATCGGGCGAGTTTCTACTTTCAGATGCAATAGGAATTTTTGGGTTAGGTCAATCCGTTCGCGAGATATGGGAGTTGGAAGCTAAGAAATGGTTGAGAAGAAGACAAATTTTTCGCAATTCTGCTGCTCCAAACGCTTAAGCAGAATGGCCAAGGGAAAAAATACGCATACCGTTGTAATCGGGCGAGTTTCTACTTTCAGTTACAATAGGAATTTTTGGGTTAGGTTAATCCGTTCGCGAGATATGGGACTCTAAAGCTAAGAAATGGTTGACAAGACAACAAATTTTTCGCACTTCTGCTGCTCCAATCGCTTAACCAGAATGGCCTAGGGGAAAAATACACGTACCGTTGTAATCGGGCGAGTTTCTACTTTCAAATGCAATAGGAATTTTTGGGTTAGGTCAATCCGTTCGCGAGATATGGGAGTTGGAAGCTAAGAAATGGTTGAGAAGACAATAAATTTTTCGCAATTCTGCTGCTCCAAACGCTTAACCAGAATGGCCTAGGGAAAAAATACACATACCGTTGTAATCGCGCGAGTTTCTACTTTCAGATGCGACAGCAATTTTTGGGTTAGGTCAATCCGTTCGCGAGATATGGGAGTTTGAAGCCAAGAAATGGTTGAGAAGACAACAAATTTTTCGCAATTCTGCTGCTCCAAACGCTTAACCAGAATGGCCTAGGGAAAAGATACACATACCGTTGTAATCGGGCGAGTTTCTACTTTCAGATGCAATAGGAATTTTTGGGTTAGGTCAATCCGTTCGCGAGATATGGGAGTTGGAAGCTAAGAAATGGTTGAGAAGAGAACAAATTGTTCGCAATTCTGCTGCTCCAAACGCTTAACCAGAATGGACTAGGGAAAAAATACGCATACCGTTGTAATCGGGCGAGTTTCTGCTTTCTGATGCAACAGGAATTTTTGGGTTAGGTAAATCCGTTCGCGAGATATGGGAGTTTGAAGCCAAGAAATGGTTGATAAGGCAAAAAATTTTTCGCAATTCTGCTGCTCCAAACGCTTAACCAGAATGGCCTAGGGAAAAAATACACGTACCGTTGTAATCGGGCGAGTTTCTACTTTCAGATGCAATAGGAATTTTTGGGTTAGGTCAATCCGTTCGCGAGATATGGGAGTTGGAAGCTAAGAAATGGTTGAGAAGAGAACAAATTTTTCGCAATTCTGCTGCTCCAAACGTTTAAGCAGAATGGCCAAGGGAAAAAATACGCATACCGTTGTAATCGGGCGAGTTTCTACTTTCAGTTACAATAGGAATTTTTGGGTTAGGTTAATCCGTTCGCGAGATATGGGACTTTAAAGCTAAGAAATGGTTGACAAGACAACAAATTTTTCGCACTTCTGCTGCTCCAATCGCTTAACCTGAATGGCCTAGGGGAAAAATACACGTACCGTTGTAATCGGGCGAGATTCTACTTTCAAGTGCAATAGGAATTTTTGGGTTAGGTCAATCCGTTCGCGAGATATGGGAGTTGGAAGCTAAGAAATGGTTGAGAAGAGAACAAATTGTTCGCAATTCTGCTGCTCCAAACGCTTAACCAGAATGGCCTAGGGAAAAAATACACATACCGTTGTAATCGGGCGAGTTTCTGCTTTCAGATGCAACAGCAATTTTTGGGTTAGGTCAATCCGTTCGCGAGATATGGGAGTTTGAAGCCAAGAAATGGTTGAGAAGACAACAAATTTTTCGCAATTCTGCTGCTCCAGACGCTTAAGCAGAATGGCCTAGGGAGAAAATACACATACCGTTGTAATCGGGCGAGTTTCTACTTTCCGACGCAGAATGAATTTTTGGGTTTGGTCAATCCGTTCGCGAGATATGGGACTTTGAATCTAAGAAATGGTTGAGAAGACAACAAATTTTTCGCAATTCTGCTGCTCCAATCGCTTAACCAGAATGGCCTAGGGGAAAAATACACGTACCGTTGTAATCGGGCGAGTTTCTAGTTTCAAATGCAATAGGAATTTTTGGGTTAGGTAAACCCGTTCGCGAGATATGGGAGTTTGAAGCCAAGAAATGGTTGATAAGGCAAAAAATTTTTCGCAATTCTGCTGCTCCAAACGCTTAACCAGAATGGCCTAGGGAAAAAATACACGTACCGTTGTAATCGGGCGAGTTTCTACTTTCAGATGCAACAGCAATTTTTCGGTTAGGTCAATCCGTTCGCGAGATATGGGAGTTTGACGCCAAGAAATGGTTGAGAAGACAACAAATTTTTCGCAATTCTGCTGCTCCAGACGCTTAACCAAAATGGCCTAGGGAGAAAATACACATACCGTTGTAAACGGGCGAGTTTCTACTTTCAGACGCAGAAGGAATTTTTGGGTTCGGTCAATCCGTTCGCGAGATATGGGACTTTGAATCTAAGAAATGGTTCAGAAGACAACAAATTTTTCGCAATTCTGCTGCTCCAATCGCTTAACCAGAATGGCCTAGGGGAAAAATACACGTACCGTTGTAATCGGGCGAGTTTCTACTTTCAAATGCAATCGGAATTTTTGGGTTAGGTCAATCCGTTCGCGAGATATGGGAGTTGGAAGCTAAGAAATGGTTGAGAAGAGAACAAATTGTTCGCAATTCTGCTGCTCCAAACGCTTAACCAGAATGGCCTAGGGAAAAAATACACATACCGTTGTAATCGGGCGAGTTTCTACTTTCAGATGCAACAGCAATTTTTGGGTTAGGTCAATCCGTTCGCGAGATATGGGAGTTTGCAGCCAAGAAATGGTTGATAAGACAACAAATTTTTCGCAATTCTGCTGCTCCAAACGCTTAACCAGAATGGCCTAGGGAAAAAATACACATACCGTTGTAATCGGGCGAGTTTCTACTTTCAAATGCAATAGGAATTTTTGGGTTTGGTCAATCCGTTCGCGAGATATGGGACTTTGAATCTAAGAAATGGTTGAGAAGACAACAAATTTTTCGCAATTCTGCTGCTCCAATCGCTTAACCAGAATGGCCTAGGGGAAAAATACACGTACCGTTGTAATTGGGCGAGTTTCTACTTTCAAATGCAATAGGAATTTTTGGGTTAGGTCAATCCGTTCGCGAGATATGGGAGTTTGAAGCTGAGAAATGGTTGAGAAGACAAAAAATTTTTCGCAATTCTGCTGCTCCAAACGCTTAACCAGAATGGCCTAGGGAAAAAATACACATACCGTTGTAATCGGGCGAGTTTCTACTTTCAGATGCAACAGCAATTTTTGAGTTAGGTCAATCCGTTCGCGAGATATGGGAGTTTGAAGCCAAGAAATGGTTGAGAAGACAACAAATTTTTCGCAATTCTGCTGCTCCAAACGCTTAACCAGAATGGCCTAGGGAAAAAATACACATACCGTTGTAATCGGGCGAGTTTCTACCTTCAGATGCAATAGGAATTTTTGGGTTAGGTCAATCCGTTCGCGAGATATGGGTGTTTGAAGCCAAGGAATGGTAGAGAGGGCAAAAAATTTTTCACAATTCTGCTGCTCCAAACGCTTAACCAGAATGGCCTAGGGAAAAAATACACATACCGTTGTAATCGGGCGAGTTTCTACTTTCAGATGCAATAGGAATTTTTGGGTTAGGTCAATCCGTTCGCGAGATATGGGACTTTGAAGCTAAGAAATGGTTGTCAAGACAATAAATTTTTCGCACTTCTGCTGCTCCAATCGCTTAACCAGAATGGCCTAGGGGAAAAATACACGTACCGTTGTAATCGGGCGAGTTTCTACTTTCAAATGCAATAGGAATTTTTGTGTTAGGTCAATCCGTTCGCGACATATGGGAGTTTGAAGCCAAGGAATGGTAGAGAAGGCAAAAAATTTTTCACAATTCTGCTGCTCCAAACGCTTAACCAGAATGGCCTAGGGAGAAAATACACATACCGTTGTAATCGGGCGAGTTTCTACTTTCAGACGCAGAAGGAATTTTTGGGTTTGGTCAATCCGTTCGCGAGATATGGGAGTTGGAAGCTAAGAAATGGTTGCGAAGAGAACAAATTTTTCGCAATTCTGCTGCTCCAAACGCTTAAGCAGAATGGCCAAGGGAAAAAATACGCATACCGTTGTAATCGGGCGAGTTTCTACTTTCAGTTACAATAGGAATTTTTGGGTTAGGTTAATCCGTTCGCGAGATATGGGACTCTAAAGCTAAGAAATGGTTGACAAGACAACAAATTTTTCGCACTTCTGCTGCTCCAATCGCTTAACCAGAATGGCCTAGGGGAAAAATACACGTACCGTTGTAATCGGGCGAGTTTCTACTTTCAAATGCAATAGGAATTTTTGGGTTAGGTCAATCCGTTCGCGAGATATGGGAGTTGGAAAGTAAGAAATGGTTGAGAAGAAAATAAATTTTTCGCAATTCTGCTGCTCCAAACGCTTAACCAGAATGGCCTAGGGAAAAAATACACATACCGTTGTAATCGCGCGAGTTTCTACTTTCAGATGCGACAGCAATTTTTGGGTTAGGTCAATCCGTTCGCGAGATATGGGAGTTTGAAGCCAAGAAATGGTTGAGATGACAACAAATTTTTCGCAATTCTGCTGCTCCAAACGCTTAACCAGAATGGACTAGGGAAAAAATACGCATACCGTTGTAATCGGGCGAGTTTCTACTTTCAGATGCAATAGGAATTTTTGGGTTAGGTCAATCCGTTCGCGAGATATGGGAGTTGGAAGCTAAGAAATGGTTGAGAAGAGAACAAATTTTTCGCAATTCTGCTGCTCCAAACGCTTAAGCAGAATGGCCAAGGGAAAAAATACGCATACCGTTGTAATCGGGCGAGTTTCTACTTTCAGTTACAATAGGAATTTTTGGGTTAGGTTAATCCGTTCGCGAGATATGGGACTCTAAAGCTAAGAAATGGTTGACAAGACAACAAATTTTTCGCACTTCTGCTTCTCCAATCGCTTAACCAGAATGGCCTAGGGGAAAAATACACGTACCGTTGTAATCGGGCGAGTTTCTACTTTCAAATGCAATAGGAATTTTTGGGTTAGGTCAATCCGTTCGCGAGATATGGGAGTTGGAAGCTAAGAAATGGTTGAGAAGACAATAAATTTTTCGCAATTCTGCTGCTCCAAACGCTTAACCAGAATGGCCTAGGGAAAAGATACACATACCGTTGTAATCGGGCGAGTTTCTACTTTCAGATGCAATAGGAATTTTTGTGTTAGGTCAATCCGTTCGCGAGATATGGGAGTTGGAAGCTAAGAAATGGTTGAGAAAAGAACAAATTGTTCGCAATTCTGCTGCTCCAAACGCTTAACCAGAATGGACTAGGGAAAAAATACGCATACCGTTGTAATCGGGCGAGTTTCTGCTTTCTGATGCAACAGGAATTTTTGGGTTAGGTAAATCCGTTCGCGAGATATGGGAGTTTGAAGCCAAGAAATGGTTGATAAAGCAAAAAATTTTTCGCAATTCTACTGCTCCAAACGCTTAACCAGAATGGCCTAGGGAGAAAATATACATACCGTTGTAATCGGGCGAGTTTCTACTTTCAGACGCAGAAGGAATTTTTGGGTTTGGTCAATCCGTTCGCGAGATATGGGAGTTGGAAGCTAAGAAATGGTTGCGAAGAGAACAAATTTTTCGCAATTCTGCTGCTCCAAACGCTTAAGCAGAATGGCCAAGGGAAAAAATACGCACACCGTTGTAATCGGGCGAGTTTCTACTTTCAAATGCAATAGGAATTTTTGGGTTAGGTCAATCCGTTCGCGAGATATGGGTGTTTGAAGCCAAGGAATGGTAGAGAGGGCAAAAAATTTTTCACAATTCTGCTGCTCCAAACGCTTAACCAGAATGGCCTAGGGAAAAAATATACATACCGTTGTAATCGGGCGAGTTTCTACTTTCAGATGCAATAGGAATTTTTGGGTTAGGTCAATCCGTTCGCGAGATATGGGACTTTGAAGCTAAGAAATGGTTGTCAAGACAATAAATTTTTCGCACTTCTGCTGCTCCAATCGCTTAACCAGAATGGCCTAGGGGAAAAATACACGTACCGTTGTAATCGGGCGAGTTTCTACTTTCAAATGCAATAGGAATTTTTGTGTTAGGTCAATCCGTTCGCGACATATGGGAGTTTGAAGCCAAGGAATGGTAGAGAAGGCAAAAAATTTTTCACAATTCTGCTGCTCCAAACGATTAACCAGAATGGCCTAGGGAGAAAATACACATACCGTTGTAATCGGGCGAGTTTCTACTTTCAGACGCAGAAGGAATTTTTGGGTTTGGTCAATCCGTTCGCGAGATATGGGAGTTGGAAGCTAAGAAATGGTTGCGAAGAGAACAAATTTTTCGCAATTCTGCTGCTCCAAACGCTTAAGCAGAATGGCCAAGGGAAAAAATACGCATACCGTTGTAATCGGGCGAGTTTCTACTTTCAGTTACAATAGGAATTTTTGGTTTAGGTTAATCCGTTCGCGAGATATGGGACTCTAAAGCTAAGAAATGGTTGACAAGACAACAAATTTTTCGCACTTCTGCTGCTCCAATCGCTTAACCAGAATGGCCTAGGGGAAAAATACACGTACCGTTGTAATCGGGCGAGTTTCTACTTTCAAATGCAATAGGAATTTTTGGGTTAGGTCAATCCGTTCGCGAGATATGGGAGTTGGAAAGTAAGAAATGGTTGAGAAGAAAATAAATTTTTCGCAATTCTGCTGCTCCAAACGCTTAACCAGAATGGCCTAGGGAAAAAATACACATACCGTTGTAATCGCGCGAGTTTCTACTTTCAGATGCGACAGCAATTTTTTGGTTAGGTCAATCCGTTCGCGAGATATGGGAGTTTGAAGCCAAGAAATGGTTGAGATGACAACAAATTTTTCGCAATTCTGCTGCTCCAAACGCTTAACCAGAATGGACTAGGGAAAAAATACGCATACCGTTGTAATCGGGCGAGTTTCTACTTTCAGATGCAATAGGAATTTTTGGGTTAGGTGAATCCGTTCGCGAGATATGGGAGTTGGAAGCTAAGAAATGGTTGAGAAGAGAACAAATTTTTCGCAATTCTGCTGCTCCAAACGCTTAAGCAGAATGGCCAAGGGAAAAAATACGCATACCGTTGTAATCGGGCGAGTTTCTACTTTCAGGTGCAATAGGAATTTTTGTGTTAGGTCAATCCGTTCGCGAGATATGGGAGTTGGAAGCTAAGAAATGGTTGAGAAGAGAACAAATTGTTCGCAATTCTGCTGCTCCAAACGCTTAACCAGAATGGACTAAGGAAAAAATACGCATACCGTTGTAATCGGGCGAGTTTCTGCTTTCTGATGCAACAGGAATTTTTGGGTTAGGTAAATCCGTTCGCGAGATATGGGAGCTTGAAGCCAAGAAATGGTTGATAAAGCAAAAAATTTTTCGCAATTCTGCTGCTCCAAACGCTTAACCAGAATGGCCTAGGGAGAAAATACACATACCGTTGTAATCGGGCGAGTTTCTACTTTCAGACGCAGAAGGAATTTTTGGGTTTGGTCAATCCGTTCGCGAGATATGGGAGTTGGAAGCTAAGAAATGGTTGCGAAGAGAACAAATTTTTCGCAATTCTGCTGCTCCAAACGCTTAAGCAGAATGGCCAAGGGAAAAAATACGCATACCGTTGTAATCGGGCGAGTTTCTACTTTCAAATGCAATAGGAATTTTTGGGTTAGGTCAATCCGTTCGCGAGATATGGGTGTTTGAAGCCAAGGAATGGTAGAGAGGGCAAAAAATTTTTCACAATTCTGCTGCTCCAAACGCTTAACCAGAATGGCCTAGGGAAAAAATACACATACCGTTGTAATCGGGCGAGTTTCTACTTTCAGATGCAATAGGAATTTTTGGGTTAGGTCAATCCGTTCGCGAGATATGGGACTTTGAGGCTAAGAAATGGTTGTCAAGACAATAAATTTTTCGCACTTCTGCTGCTCCAATCGCTTAACCAGAATGGCCTAGGGGAAAATACACGTACCGTTGTAATCGGGCGAGTTTCTACTTTCAAATGCAATAGGAATTTTTGTGTTAGGTCAATCCGTTCGCGACATATGGGAGTTTGAAGCCAAGGAATGGTAGAGAAGGCAAAAAATTTTTCACAATTCTGCTGCTCCAAACGCTTAACCAGAATGGCCTAGGGAGAAAATACACATACCGTTGTAATCGGGCGAGTTTCTACTTTCAGACGCAGAAGGAATTTTTGGGTTTGGTCAATCCGTTCGCGAGATATGGGAGTTGGAAGCTAAGAAATGGTTGCGAAGAGAACAAATTTTTCGCAATTCTGCTGCTCCAAACGCTTAAGCAGAATGGCCAAGGGAAAAAATACGCATACCGTTGTAATCGGGCGAGTTTCTACTTTCAGTTACAATAGGAATTTTTGGGTTAGGTTAATCCGTTCGCGAGATATGGGACTCTAAAGCTAAGAAATGGTTGACAAGACAACAAATTTTTCGCACTTCTGCTGCTCCAATCGCTTAACCAGAATGGCCTAGGGGAAAAATACACATACCGTTGTAATCGCGCGTGTTTCTACTTTCAAATGCAATAGGAATTTTTGGGTTAGGTCAATCCGTTCGCGAGATATGGGAGTTGGAAAGTAAGAAATGGTTGAGAAGAAAATAAATTTTTCGCAATTCTGCTGCTCCAAACGCTTAACCAGAATGGCCTAGGGAAAAAATACACATACCGTTGTAATCGCGCGTGTTTCTACTTTCAGATGCGACAGCAATTTTTGGGTTAGGTCAATCCGTTCGCGAGATATGGGAGTTTGAAGCCAAGAAATGGTTGAGAAGAGAACAAATTGTTCGCAATTCTGCTGCTCCAAACGCATAACCAGAATGGACTAGGGAAAAAATACGCATACCGTTGTAATCGGGCGAGTTTCTACTTTCAAATGCAATAGGAATTTTTGGGTTAGGTCAATCCGTTCACGAGATATGGGAGTTTGAAGCTACGAAATGGTTGAGGAGACAAAAAATTTTTCGCAATTCTGCTGCTCCAAACGCTTAACCAGAATGGCCTAGGGAAAAAATACACATACCGTTGTAATCGGGCGAGTTTCTACTTTCAGATGCAACAGCAATTTTTGGGTTATGTCAATCCGTTCGCGAGATATGGGAGTTTGAAGCCAAGGAATGGTTGAGAAGACAACAAATTTTTCGCAATTCTGCTGCTCCAAACGCTTAACCAGAATGGCCTAGGGAAAAAATACACATACCGATGTAATCGGGCGAGTTTCTACTTTCAGATGCAACAGCAATTTTTGGGTTAGGTCAATCCGTTCGCGAGATATGGGAGTTTGAAGCCAAGAAATGGTTGAGAAGACAAATAATTTTTCGCAATTCTGCTGCTCCAGACGCTTAACCAGAATGGCCTAGGGAGAAAATACACATACCGTTGTAATCGGGCGAGTTTCTACTTTCAGACGCAGAAGGAATTTTTGGGTTTGGTCAATCCGTTCGCGAGATATGGGACTTTGAATCTAAGAAATGGTTGAGAAGACAACAAATTTTTCGCAATTCTGCTGCTCCAATCGCTTAACCAGAATGGCCTAGGGGAAAAATACACGTACCGTTGTAATCGGGCGAGTTTCTACTTTCAAATGCAATAGGAATTTTTGTGTTAGGTCAATCCGTTCGCGAGATATTGGAGTTTGAAGCCAAGGAATGGTAGAGAAGGCAAAAAATTTTTCACAATTCTGCTGCTCCAAACGCTTAACCAGAATGGCCTAGGGAAAAAATACACATACCGTTGTAATCGGGAGAGTTTCTACTTTCAGATGCAATAGGAATTTTTGTGTTAGGTCAATCCGTTCGCGAGATATGGGACTTTGAAGCTAAGAAATGGTTGTCAAGACAACAAATTTTTCGCACTTCTGCTGCTCCAATCGCTTAACCAGAATGGCCTAGGGGAAAAATACACGTACCGTTGTAATCGGGCGAGTTTCTATTACCAAATGCAATAGGAATTTTTGGGTTAGGTCAATCCGTTCCCGAGATATGGGAGTTGGTAGCTAAGAAATGGTTGAGAAGAGAACAAATTGTTCGCAATTCTGCTGCTCCAAACGCTTAACCAGAATGGACTAGGGAAAAAATACGCATACCGTTGTAATCGGGCGAGTTTCTGCTTTCTGATGCAACAGGAATTTTTGGGTTAGGTAAATCCGTTCGCGAGATATGGGAGTTTGAAGCCAAGAAATGTTTGATAAGGCAAAAAATTATTCGCAATTCTGCTGCTCCAAACGCTTAACCAGAATGGCCTAGGGAAAAAATACACGTACCGTTGTAATCGGGCGAGTTTCTACTTTCAGATGCAATAGGAATTTTTGGGTTAGGTCAATCCGTTCGCGAGATATGGGAGTTGGAAGCTAAGAAATGGTTGAGAAGAGAACAAATTTTTCGCAATTCTGCTGCTCCAAACGCTTAAGCAGAATGGCCAAGGGAAAAAATACGCATACCGTTGTAATCGGGCGAGTTTCTACTTTCAGTTACAATAGGAATTTTTGGGTTAGGTTAATCCGTTCGCGAGATATGGGACTTTGAATCTAAGAAATGGTTGTCAAGACAACAAATTTTTCGCACTTCTGCTGCTCCAATCGCTTAACCAGAATGGCCTAGGGGAAAAATACACGTACCGTTGTAATCGGGCGAGTTTCTACTATCAAATGCAATAGGAATTTTTGGGTTAGGTCAATCCGTTCGCGAGATATGGGAGTTGGAAGCTAAGAAATGGTTGAGAAGAGAACAAATTGTTCGCAATTCTGCTGCTCCAAACGCATAACCAGAATGGACTAGGGAAAAAATACGCATACCGTTGTAATCGGGCGAGTTTCTGCTTTCTGATGCAACAGGAATTTTTGGGTTAGGTAAATCCGTTCGCGAGATATGGGAGTTTGAAGCCAAGAAATGGTTGATAAGGCAAAAAATTTTTCGCAATTCTGCTGCTCCAAACGCTTAACCAGAATGGCCTAGGGAAAAAATACACGTACCGTTGTAATCGGGCGAGTTTCTACTATCAAATGCAATAGGAATTTTTGGGTTATGTCAATCCGTTCGCGAGATATGGGAGTTTGAAGCCAAGGAATGGTTGAGAAGACAACAAATTTTTCGCAATTCTGCTGCTCCAAACGCTTAACCAGAATGGCCTAGGGAAAAAATACACATACCGATGTAATCGGGCGAGTTTCTACTTTCAGATGCAACAGCAATTTTTGGGTTAGGTCAATCCGTTCGCGAGATATGGGAGTTTGAAGCCAAGAAATGGTTGAGAAGACAAATAATTTTTCGCAATTCTGCTGCTCCAGACGCTTAACCAGAATGGCCTAGGGAGAAAATACACATACCGTTGTAATCGGGCGAGTTTCTACTTTCAGACGCAGAAGGAATTTTTGGGTTTGGTCAATCCGTTCGCGAGATATGGGACTTTGAATCTAAGAAATGGTTGAGAAGACAACAAATTTTTCGCAATTCTGCTGCTCCAATCGCTTAACCAGAATGGCCTAGGGGAAAAATACACGTACCGTTGTAATCGGGCGAGTTTCTACTTTCAAATGCAATAGGAATTTTTGTGTTAGGTCAATCCGTTCGCGAGATATTGGAGTTTGAAGCCAAGGAATGGTAGAGAAGGCAAAAAATTTTTCACAATTCTGCTGCTCCAAACGCTTAACCAGAATGGCCTAGGGAAAAAATACACATACCGTTGTAATCGGGAGAGTTTCTACTTTCAGATGCAATAGGAATTTTTGTGTTAGGTCAATCCGTTCGCGAGATATGGGACTTTGAAGCTAAGAAATGGTTGTCAAGACAACAAATTTTTCGCACTTCTGCTGCTCCAATCGCTTAACCAGAATGGCCTAGGGGAAAAATACACGTACCGTTGTAATCGGGCGAGTTTCTATTACCAAATGCAATAGGAATTTTTGGGTTAGGTCAATCCGTTCCCGAGATATGGGAGTTGGTAGCTAAGAAATGGTTGAGAAGAGAACAAATTGTTCGCAATTCTGCTGCTCCAAACGCTTAACCAGAATGGACTAGGGAAAAAATACGCATACCGTTGTAATCGGGCGAGTTTCTGCTTTCTGATGCAACAGGAATTTTTGGGTTAGGTAAATCCGTTCGCGAGATATGGGAGTTTGAAGCCAAGAAATGTTTGATAAGGCAAAAAATTATTCGCAATTCTGCTGCTCCAAACGCTTAACCAGAATGGCCTAGGGAAAAAATACACGTACCGTTGTAATCGGGCGAGTTTCTACTTTCAGATGCAATAGGAATTTTTGGGTTAGGTCAATCCGTTCGCGAGATATGGGAGTTGGAAGCTAAGAAATGGTTGAGAAGAGAACAAATTTTTCGCAATTCTGCTGCTCCAAACGCTTAAGCAGAATGGCCAAGGGAAAAAATACGCATACCGTTGTAATCGGGCGAGTTTCTACTTTCAGTTACAATAGGAATTTTTGGGTTAGGTTAATCCGTTCGCGAGATATGGGACTTTGAATCTAAGAAATGGTTGTCAAGACAACAAATTTTTCGCACTTCTGCTGCTCCAATCGCTTAACCAGAATGGCCTAGGGGAAAAATACACGTACCGTTGTAATCGGGCGAGTTTCTACTATCAAATGCAATAGGAATTTTTGGGTTAGGTCAATCCGTTCGCGAGATATGGGAGTTGGAAGCTAAGAAATGGTTGAGAAGAGAACAAATTGTTCGCAATTCTGCTGCTCCAAACGCATAACCAGAATGGACTAGGGAAAAAATACGCATACCGTTGTAATCGGGCGAGTTTCTGCTTTCTGATGCAACAGGAATTTTTGGGTTAGGTAAATCCGTTCGCGAGATATGGGAGTTTGAAGCCAAGAAATGGTTGATAAGGCAAAAAATTTTTCGCAATTCTGCTGCTCCAAACGCTTAACCAGAATGGCCTAGGGAAAAAATACACGTACCGTTGTAATCGGGCGAGTTTCTACTATCAAATGCAATAGGAATTTTTGGGTTAGGTCAATCCGTTCGCGAGATATGGGAGTTGGAAGCTAAGAAATGGTTGAGAAGAGAAAAAATTGTTCGCAATTCTGCTGCTCCAAACGCTTAACCAGATTGGACTAGGGAAAAAATACGCATACCGTTGTAATCGGGCGAGTTTCTGCTTTCTGATGCAACAGGAATTTTTGGGTTAGGTAAATCCGTTCGCGAGATATGGGAGTTTGAAGCCAAGAAATGGTTGATAAGGCAAAAAATTTTTCGCAATTCTGCTGCTCCAAACGCTTAACCAGAATGGCCTAGGGAAAAAATACACGTACCGTTGTAATCGGGCGAGTTTCTACTTTCAGATGCAATAGGAATTTTTGGGTTAGGTCAATCCGTTCGCGAGATATGGGAGTTGGAAGCTAAGAAATGGTTGAGAAGAGAACAAATTTTTCGCAATTCTGCTGCTCCAAACGCTTAAGCAGAATGGCCAAGGGAAAAAATACGCATACCGTTGTAATCGGGCGAGTTTCTACTTTCAGTTACAATAGGAATTTTTGGGTTAGGTCAATCCGTTCGCGAGATATGGGAGTTTGAAGCCAAGAAATGGTTGAGATGGAAAAAATTTTTCGCAATTCTGCTGCTCCAAACGCTTAACCAGAATATCCTAGGGAAAAAATACACATACCGCTGTAATCGGGCGTGTTTCTACTTTCTGATGCAACAGGAATTTTTGGGTTATGTCAATCCGTTCGCGAGATATGGGTGTTTGAAGCCAAGAAATGGTAGAGAAGGCAAAAAATTTTTCACAATTCTGCTGCTCCAAACGCTTAACCAGAATGGCCTAGGGAAAAAATACACATACCGTTGTAATCGGGCGAGTTTCTACTTTCAGATGCAATAGGAATTTTTGGGTTAGGTCAATCCGTTCGCGAGATATTGGACTTTGAAGCTAAGAAATGGTTGTCAAGACAACAAATTTTTCGCACTTCTGCTGCTCCAATCGCTTAACCAGAATGGCCTAGGGGAAAAATACACGTACCGTTGTAATCGGGCGAGTTTCTATTACCAAATGCAATAGGAATTTTTGGGTTAGGTCAATCCGTTCGCGAGATATGGGAGTTGGTAGCTAAGAAATGGTTGAGAAGAGAACAAATTGTTCGCAATTCTGCTGCTCCAAACGCTTAACCAGAATGGACTAGGGAAAAAATACGCATACCGTTGTAATCGGGCGAGTTTCTGCTTTCTGATGCAACAGGAATTTTTGGGTTAGGTATATCCGTTCGCGAGATATGGGAGTTTGAAGCCAAGAAATGTTTGATAAGGCAAAAAATTTTTCGCAATTCTGCTGCTCCAAACGCTTAACCAGAATGGCCTAGGGAAAAAATACACGTACCGTTGTAATCGGGCGAGTTTCTACTTTCAGATGCAATAGGAATTTTTGGGTTAGGTCAATCCGTTCGCGAGATATGGGAGTTGGAAGCTAAGAAATGGTTGAGAAGAGAAAAAATTTTTCTCAATTCTGCTGCTCCAAACGCTTAAGCAGAATGGCCAAGGGAAAAAATACGCATACCGTTGTAATCGGGCGAGTTTCTACTTTCAGTTACAATAGGAATTTTTGGGTTAGGTTAATCCGTTCGCGAGATATGGGACTTTGAATCTAAGAAATGGTTGTCAAGACAACAAATTTTTCGCACTTCTGCTGCTCCAATCGCTTAACCAGAATGGCCTAGGGGAAAAATACACGTACCGTTGTAATCGGGCGAGTTTCTACTATCAAATGCAGTAGAAATTTTTGGGTTAGGTCAATCCGTTCGCGAGATATGGGAGTTGGAAGCTAAGAAATGGTTGAGAAGAGAACAAATTGTTCGCAATTCTGCTGCTCCAAACGCTTAACCAGATTGGACTAGGGAAAAAATACGCATACCGTTGTAATCGGGCGAGTTTCTGCTTTCTGATGCAACAGGAACTTTGGGTTAGGTAAATCAGTTCGCGAGATATGGGAGTTTGAAGCCAAGAAATGGTTGATAAGGCAAAAAATTTTTCGCAATTCTGCTGCTCCAAACGCTTAACCAGAATGGCCTAGGGAGAAAATACACGTACCGTTGTAATCGGGCGAGTTTCTACTTTCAGATGCAATAGGAATTTTTGGGTTAGGCCAATCCATTCGCGAGATATGGGAGTTTAAAGCCAAGAAATGGTTGAGATGGAAAAAATTTTTCGCAATTCTGCTGCTCCAAACGCTTAACCAGAATATCCTAGGGAAAAAATACACATACCGCTGTAATCGGGCGAGTTTCTACTTTCTGATGCAACAGGAATTTTTGGGTTATGTCAATCCGTTCGCGAGATATGGGAGTTTGAATCCAAGAAATGGTTGTGAAGGAAACAAATTTTTCGCAATTCTGCTGCTCCAAACGCTTAACCAGAATGGCCTAGGGAAAAAATACACATACCGTTGTAATCGGGCGAGTTTCTACTTTCAGATGCAATAGGAATTTTTGGGTTAGGTCAATCCGTTCGCGAGATATGGGACTTTGAAGCTAAGAAATGGTTGTCAAGACAACAAATTTTTCGCACTTCCGCTGCTCCAAACGCTTAACCAGAATGGCCTAGGGAAAAAATACACATACCGTTGTAATCGGGCGAGTTTCTACTTTCTGATGCAACAGGAATTTTTGGGTTATGTCAATCCGTTCGCGAGATATGGGAGTTTGAAGCTAAGAAATGGTTGAGGAGACAACAAATTTTTCGCACTTCCGCTGCTCCAAACGCTTAACCAGAATGGCCTAGGGAAAAAATACACATACCGTTGTAACCGGGCGAGTTTCTACTTTCAGACGCAACAGGAATTTTTGGGTTAGGTCAATCCGTTCGCGAGATATGGGAGTTTGAAGCCAAGAAATGGTTGAGAAGGCAAAAAATTTTTCGCAATTCTGCTGCTCCAAACGCTTAACCAGAATGGCCTAGGGAAAAAATACACATACCGTTGTAATCGGGCGAGTTTCTACTTTCAGATGCAATAGGAATTTTTGGGTTAGGTCAATCCGTTCGCGAGATATGGGTGTTTGAAGCCAAGAAATGGTAGAGAAGGCAAAAAATTTTTCACAATTCTGCTGCTCCAAACGCTTAACCAGAATGGCCTAGGGAAAAAATACACATACCGTTTTAATCGGGCGAGTTTCTACTTTCAGATGCAATAGGAATTTTTGGGCTAGGTCAATCCGTTCGCGAGATATGGGACTTTGAAGCTAAGAAATGGTTGTCAAGACAACAAATTTTTCGCACTTCTGCTGCTCCAATCGCTTAACCAGAATGGCCTAGGTGAAAAATACACGTACCGTTGTAATCGGGCGAGTTTCTATTACCAAATGCAATAGGAATTTTTGGGTTAGGTCAATCCGTTCGCGAGATATGGGAGTTGGTAGCTAAGAAATGGTTGAGAAGAGAACAAATTGTTCGCAATTCTGCTGCTCCAAACGCTTAACCAGAATGGACCAGGGAAAAAATACGCATACCGTTGTAATCGGGCGAGTTTCTGCTTTCTGATGCAACAGGAATTTTTGGGTTAGGTAAATCCGTTCGCGAGATATGGGAGTTTGAAGCCAAGAAATGTTTGATAAGGCAAAAAATTTTTCGCAATTCTGCTGCTCCAAACGCTTAACCAGAATGGCCTAGGGAAAAAATACACGTACCGTTGTAATCGGGCGAGTTTCTACTTTCAGATGCAATAGGTATTTTTGGGTTAGGTCAATCCGTTCGCGAGATATGGGAGTTGGAAGCTAAGAAATGGTTGAGAAGAGAACAAATTTTTCGCAATTCTGCTGCTCCAAACGCTTAAGCAGAATGGCCAAGGGAAAAAATACGCATACCGTTGTAATCGGGCGAGTTTCTACTTTCAGTTACAATAGGAATTTTTGGGTTAGGTTAATCCGTTCGCGAGATATGGGACTTTGAATCTAAGAAATGGTTGTCAAGACAACAAATTTTTCGCACTTCTGCTGCTCCAATCGCTTAACCAGAATGGCCTAGGGGAAAAATACACGTACCGTTGTAATCGGGCGAGTTTCTACTATCAAATGCAGTAGGAATTTTTGGGTTAGGTCAATCCGTTCGCGAGATATGGGAGTTGGAAGCTAAGAAATGGTTGAGAAGAGAACAAATTGTTCGCAATTCTGCTGCTCCATACGCATAACCAGAATGGACTAGGGAAAAAATACGCATACCGTCGTAATCGGGCGAGTTTCTGCTTTCTGCTGCAACAGGAATTTTTGGGTTAGGTAAATCCGTTCGCGAGATATGGGAGTTTGAAGCCAAGAAATGGTTGATAAGGCAAAAAATTTTTCGCAATTCTGCTGCTCCAAACGCTTAACCAGAATGGCCTAGGGAAAAAATACACGTACCGTTGTAATCGGGCGAGTTTCTACTAACAAATGCAATAGGAATTTTTGGGTTAGGTCAATCCGTTCGCGAGATATGGGAGTTGGAAGCTAAGAAATGGTTGAGAAGAGAACAAATTGTTCGCAATTCTGCTGCTCCAAACTCTTAACTTGAATGGCCTAGGGAAAAAATGCACATACCGTTGTAATCGGGCGAGTTTCTGCTTTCTGATGCAACAGGAATTTTTGGGTTAGGTAAATCCGTTCGCGAGATATGGGAGTTTGAAGCCAAGAAATGGTTGATAAGGCAAAAAATTTTTCGCAATTCTGCTGCTCCAAACGCTTAACCAGAATGGCCTAGGGAAAAAATACACGTACCGTTGTAATCGGGCGAGTTTCTACTTTCAGTTACAATAGGACTTTTTGGGTTAGGTCAATCCGTTCGCGAGATATGGGAGTTTGAAGCCAAGAAATGGTTGAGATGGAAAAAATTTTTCGCAATTCTGCTGCTCCAAACGCTTAACCAGAATATCCTAGGGAAAAAATACACATACCGCTGTAATCGGGCGAGTTTCTACTTTCTGATGCAACAGGAATTTTTGGGTTATGTCAATCCGTTCGCGAGATATGGGAGTTTGAATCCAAGAAATGGTTGTGAAGGAAACAAATTTTTCGCAATTCTGCTGCTCCAAACGCTTAACCAGAATGGACTAGGTGAAAAATACGCATACCGTTGTAATCGGGCGAGTTTCTGCTTTCTGATGCAACAGGAATTTTTGGGTTAGGTCAATCCGTTCGCGAGATATGGGTGTTTGAAGCCAAGAAATGGTAGAGAAGGCAAAAAATTTTTTACAATTCTGCTGCTCCAAACGCTTAACCAGAATGGCCTAGGGAAAAAATACACATACCGTTGTAATCGGGCGAGTTTCTACTTTCAGATGCAATAGGAATTTTTGGGTTAGGTCAATCCGTTCGCGAGATATTGGACTTTGAAGCTAAGAAATGGTTGTCAAGACAACAAATTTTTCGCACTTCTGCTGCTCCAATCGCTTAACCAGAATGGCCTAGGGGAAAAATACACGTACCGTTGTAATCGGGCGAGTTTCTATTACCAAATGCAATAGGAATTTTTGGGTTAGGTCAATCCGTTCGCGAGATATGGGAGTTGGTAGCTAAGAAATGGTTGAGAAGAGAACAAATTGTTCGCAATTCTGCTGCTCCAAACGCTTAACCAGAATGGACTAGGGAAAAAATACGCATACCGTTGTAATCGGGCGAGTTTCTGCTTTCTGATGCAACAGGAATTTTTGGGTTAGGTATATCCGTTCGCGAGATATGGGAGTTTGAAGCCAAGAAATGTTTGATAAGGCAAAAAATTTTTCGCAATTCTGCTGCTCCAAACGCTTAACCAGAATGGCCTAGGGAAAAAATACACGTACCGTTGTAATCGGGCGAGTTTCTACTTTCAGATGCAATAGGAATTTTTGGGTTAGGTCAATCCGTTCGCGAGATATGGGAGTTGGAAGCTAAGAAATGGTTGAGAAGAGAACAAATTTTTCTCAATTCTGCTGCTCCAAACGCTTAAGCAGAATGGCCAAGGGAAAAAATACGCATACCGTTGTAATCGGGCGAGTTTCTACTTTCAGTTACAATAGGAATTTTTGGGTTAGGTTAATCCGTTCGCGAGATATGGGACTTTGAATCTAAGAAATGGTTGTCAAGACAACAAATTTTTCGCACTTCTGCTGCTCCAATCGCTTAACCAGAATGGCCTAGGGGAAAAATACACGTACCGTTGTAATCGGGCGAGTTTCTACTATCAAATGCAGTAGGAATTTTTGGGTTAGGTCAATCCGTTCGCGAGATATGGGAGTTGGAAGCTAAGAAATGGTTGAGAAGAGAACAAATTGTTCGCAATTCTGCTGCTCCAAACGCATAACCAGAATGGACTAGGGAAAAAATACGCATACCGTTGTAATCGGGCGAGTTTCTGCTTTCTGATGCAACAGGAATTTTTGGGTTAGGTAAATCCGTTCGCGAGATATGGGAGTTTGAAGCCAAGAAATGGTTGATAAGGCAAAAAATTTTTCGCAATTCTGCTGCTCCAAACGCTTAACCAGAATGGCCTAGGGAAAAAATACACGTACCGTTGTAATCGGGCGAGTTTCTACTATCAAATGCAATAGGAATTTTTGGGTTAGGTCAATCCGTTCGCGAGATATGGGAGTTGGAAGCTAAGAAATGGTTGAGAAGAGAACAAATTGTTCGCAATTCTGCTGCTCCAAACGCTTAACCAGATTGGACTAGGGAAAAAATACGCATACCGTTGTAATCGGGCGAGTTTCTGCTTTCTGATGCAACAGGAATTTTTGGGTTAGGTAAATCAGTTCGCGAGATATGGGAGTTTGAAGCCAAGAAATGGTTGATAAGGCAAAAAATTTTTCGCAATTCTGCTGCTCCAAACGCTTAACCAGAATGGCCTAGGGAGAAAATACACGTACCGTTGTAATCGGGCGAGTTTCTACTTTCAGATGCAATAGGAATTTTTGGGTTAGGTCAATCCATTCGCGAGATATGGGAGTTTAAAGCCAAGAAATGGTTGAGATGGAAAAAATTTTTCGCAATTCTGCTGCTCCAAACGCTTAACCAGAATATCCTAGGGAAAAAATACACATACCGCTGTAATCGGGCGAGTTTCTACTTTCTGATGCAACAGGAATTTTTGGGTTATGTCAATCCGTTCGCGAGATATGGGAGTTTGAAGCTAAGAAATGGTTGAGGAGACAACAAATTTTTCGCACTTCCGCTGCTCCAAACGCTTTACCAGAATGGCCTAGGGAAAAAATACACATACCGTTGTAACCGGGCGAGTTTCTACTTTCAGACGCAACAGGAATTTTTGGGTTAGGTCAATCCGTTCGCGAGATATGGGAGTTTGAAGCCAAGAAATGGTTGAGAAGGCAAAAAATTTTTCGCAATTCTGCTGCTCCAAACGCTTAACCAGAATGGCCTAGGGAAAAAATACACATACCGTTGTAATCGGGCGAGTTTCTACTTTCAGATGCAATAGGAATTTTTGGGTTAGGTCAATCCGTTCGCGAGATATGGGTGTTTGAAGCCAAGAAATGGTAGAGAAGGCAAAAAATTTTTCACAATTCTGCTGCTCCAAACGCTTAACCAGAATGGCCTAGGGAAAAAATACACATACCGTTTTAATCGGGCGAGTTTCTACTTTCAGATGCAATAGGAATTTTTGGGCTAGGTCAATCCGTTCGCGAGATATGGGACTTTGAAGCTAAGAAATGGTTGTCAAGACAACAAATTTTTCGCACTTCTGCTGCTCCAATCGCTTAACCAGAATGGCCTAGGGGAAAAATACACGCACCGTTGTAATCGGGCGAGTTTCTATTACCAAATGCAATAGGAATTTTTGGGTTAGGTCAATCCGTTCGCGAGATATGGGAGTTGGTAGCTAAGAAATGGTTGAGAAGAGAACAAATTGTTCGCAATTCTGCTGCTCCAAACGCTTAACCAGAATGGACTAGGGAAAAAATACGCATACCGTTGTAATCGGGCGAGTTTCTGCTTTCTGATGCAACAGGAATTTTTGGGTTAGGTAAATCCGTTCGCGAGATATGGGAGTTTGAAGCCAAGAAATGTTTGATAAGGCAAAAAATTTTTCGCAATTCTGCTGCTCCAAACGCTTAACCAGAATGGCCTAGGGAAAAAATACACGTACCGTTGTAATCGGGCGAGTTTCTACTTTCAGATGCAATAGGTATTTTTGGGTTAGGTCAATCCGTTCGCGAGATATGGGAGTTGGAAGCTAAGAAATGGTTGAGAAGAGAACAAATTTTTCGCAATTCTGCTGCTCCAAACGCTTAAGCAGAATGGCCAAGGGAAAAAATACGCATACCGTTGTAATCGGGCGAGTTTCTACTTTCAGTTACAATAGGAATTTTTGGGTTAGGTTAATCCGTTCGCGAGATATGGGACTTTGAATCTAAGAAATGGTTGTCAAGACAACAAATTTTTCGCACTTCTGCTGCTCCAATCGCTTAACCAGAATGGCCTAGGGGAAAAATACCCGTACCGTTGTAATCGGGCGAGTTTCTACTATCAAATGCAGTAGGAATTTTTGGGTTAGGTCAATCCGTTCGCGAGATATGGGAGTTGGAAGCTAAGAAATGGTTGAGAAGAGAACAAATTGTTCGCAATTCTGCTGCTCCAAACGCATAACCAGAATGGACTAGGGAAAAAATACGCATACCGTCGTAATCGGGCGAGTTTCTGCTTTCTGATGCAACAGGAATTTTTGGGTTAGGTAAATCCGTTCGCGAGATATGGGAGTTTGAAGCCAAGAAATGGTTGATAAGGCAAAAAATTTTTCGCAATTCTGCTGCTCCAAACGCTTAACCAGAATGGCCTAGGGAAAAAATACACTTACCGTTGTAATCGGGCGAGTTTCTACTTTCAGATGCAATAGGAATTTTTGGGTTAGGTCAATCCGTTCGCGAGATATGGGAGTTGGAAGCTAAGAAATGGTTGAGAAGAGAACAAATTTTCCGCAATTCTGCTGCTCCAAACGCTTAAGCAGAATGGCCAAGGGAAAAAATACGCATACCGTTGTAATCGGGCGAGTTTCTACTTTCAGTTACAATAGGAATTTTTGGGTGAGGTTAATCCGTTCGCGAGATATGGGACTTTGAATCTAAGAAATGGTTGTCAAGACAACAAATTTTTCGCACTTCTGCTGCTCCAATCGCTTAACCAGAATGGCCTAGGGGAAAAATACACGTACCGTTGTAATCGGGCGAGTTTCTACTATCAAATGCAATAGGAATTTTTGGATTAGGTCAATCCGTTCGCGAGATATGGGAGTTGGAATCTAAGAAATGGTTGAGAAGAGAACAAATTGTTCGCAATTCTGCTGCTCCAAACGCATAACCAGAATGGACTAGGGAAAAAATACGCATACCGTTGTAATCGGGCGAGTTTCTGCTTTCTGATGCAACAGGAATTTTTGGGTTAGGTAAATCCGTTCGCGAGATATGGGAGTTTGAAGCCAAGAAATGGTTGATAAGGCAAAAAATTTTTCGCAATTCAGCTGCTCCAAACGCTTAACCAGAATGGCCTAGGGAAAAAAAAAACGTACCGTTGTAATCGGGCGAGTTTCTACTAACAAATGCAATAGGAATTTTTGGGTTAGGTCAATCCGTTCGCGAGATATGGGAGTTGGAAGCTAAGAAATGGTTGAGAAGAGAACAAATTGTTCGCAATTCTGCTGCTCCAAACTCTTAACTTGAATGGCCTAGGGAAAAAATGCACATACCGTTGTAATCGGGCGAGTTTCTGCTTTCTGATGCAACAGGAATTTTTGGGTTAGGTAAATCCGTTCGCGAGATATGGGAGTTTGAAGCCAAGAAATGGTTGATAAGGCAAAAAATTTTTCGCAATTCTGCTGCTCCAAACGCTTAACCAGAATGGCCTAGGGAAAAAATACACGTACCGTTGTAATCGGGCGAGTTTCTACTTTCAGATGCAATAGGAATTTTTGGGTTAGGTCAATCCGTTCGCGAGATATGGGAGTTGGAAGCTAAGAAATGGTTGAGAAGAGAACAAATTTTCCGCAATTCTGCTGCTCCAAACGCTTAAGCAGAATGGCCAAGGGAAAAAATACGCATACCGTTGTAATCGGGCGAGTTTCTACTTTCAGTTACAATAGGAATTTTTGGGTTAGGTTAATCCGTTCGCGAGATATGGGACTTTGAATCTAAGAAATGGTTGTCAAGACAACAAATTTTTCGCACTTCTGCTGCTCCAATCGCTTAACCAGAATGGCCTAGGGAAAAAATACACGTACCGTTGTAATCGGGCGAGTTTCTACTAACAAATGCAATAGGAATTTTTGGGTTAGGTCAATCCGTTCGCGAGATATGGGAGTTGGAAGCTAAGAAATGGTTGAGAAGAGAACAAATTGTTCGCAATTCTGCTGCTCCAAACTCTTAACCAGAATGGCCTAGGGAAAAAATACACATACCGTTGTAATCGGGCGAGTTTCTGCTTTCTGATGCAACAGGAATTTTTGGGTTAGGTAAATCCGTTCGTGAGATATGGGAGTTTGAAGCCAAGAAATGGTTGATAAGGCAAAAAATTTTTCGCAATTCTGCTGCTCCAAACGCTTAACCAGAATGGCCTATGGAAAAAATACACGTACCGTTGTAATCGGGCGAGTTTCTACTTTCAGATGCAATAGGAATTTTTGGGTTAGGTCAATCCGTTCGCGAGATATGGGAGTTGGAAGCTAAGAAATGGTTGAGAAGAGAACAAATTGTTCGCAATTCTGCTGCTCCAAACTCTTAACCAGAATGGCCTAGGGAAAAAATACACATACCGTTGTAATCGGGCGAGTTTCTGCTTTCTGATGCAACAGGAATTTTTGGGTTAGGTAAATCGGTTCGCGAGATATGGGAGTTTGAAGCCAAGAAATGGTTGATAAGGCAAAAAATTTTTCGCAATTCTGCTGCTCCAAACGCTTAACCAGAATGGCCTAGGGAAAAAATACACGTACCGTTGTAATCGGGCGAGTTTCTACTTTCAGATGCAATAGGAATTTTTGGGTTAGGTCAATCCGTTCGCGAGATATGGGAGTTGGAAGCTAAGAAATGGTTGAGAAGAGAACAAATTTTCCGCAATTCTGCTGCTCCAAACGCTTAAGCAGAATGGCCAAGGGAAAGAATACGCATACCGTTGTAATCGGGCGAGTTTCTACTTTCAGTTACAATAGGAATTTTTGGGTTAGGTTAATCCGTTCGCGAGATATGGTACTTTGAATCTAAGAAATGGTTGTCAAGACAACAAATTTTTCGCACTTCTGCTGCTCCAATCGCTTAACCAGAATGGCCTAGGGGAAAAATACACGTACCGTTGTAATCGGGCGAGTCTCTACTATCAAATGCAATAGGAATTTTTGGATTAGGTCAATCCGTTCGCGAGATATGGGAGTTGGAATCTAAGAAATGGTTGAGAAGAGAACAAATTGTTCGCAATTCTGCTGCTCCAAACGCATAACCAGAATGGACTAGGGAAAAAATACGCATACCGTTGTAATCGGGCGAGTTTCTGCTTTCTGATGCAACAGGAATTTTTGGGTTAGGTAAATCCGTTCGCGAGATATGGGAGATTGAAGCCAAGAAATGGTTGTCAAGACAACAAATTTTTCGCACTTCTGCTGCTCCAATCGCTTAACCAGAATGGCCTAGGGGAAAAATACACGTACCTTTGTAATCGGGCGAGTTTCTATTATCAAATGCAATAGGAATTTTTGGGTTAGGTCAATCCGTTCGCGAGATATGGGAGTTGGAAGCTAAGAAATGGTTGAGAAGAGAACAAATTGTTCGCAATTCTGCTGCTCCAAATGCTTAACCAGAATGGACTAGGGAAAAAATACGCATACCGTTGTAATCGGGCGAGTTTCTGCTTTCTGATGCAACAGGAATTTTTGGGTTAGGTAAATCCGTTCGCGAGATATGGGAGTTTGAAGCCAAGAAATGTTTGATAAGGCAAAAAATTTTTCGCAATTCTGCTGCTCCATACGCTTAACCAGAATGGCCTAGGGAAAAAATACACGTACCGTTGTAATCGGGCGAGTTTCTACTTTCAAATGCAATAGGAATTTTTGGGTTAGGTCAATCCGTTCGCGAGATATGGGAGTTGGAAGCTAAGAAATGGTTGAGAAGAGAACAAATTTTTCGCAATTCTGCTGCTCCAAACGCTTAAGCAGAATGGCCAAGGGAAAAAATACACATACCGTTGTAATCGGGCGAGTTTCTACTTTCAGTTACAATAGGAATTTTTGGGTTAGGTTGATCCGTTCGCGAGATATGGGACTTTGAATCTAAGAAATGGTTGTCAAGACAACAAATTTTTCGCACTTCTGCTGCTCCAATCGCTTAACCAGAATGGCCTAGGGGAAAAATACACGTACCGTTGTAATCGGGCGAGTTTCTACTTTCAGATGCAATAGGAATTTTTGGGTTAGGTCAATCCGTTCGCGAGATATGGGAGTTGGAAGCTAAGAAATGGTTGAGAAGAGAACAAATTTTTCGCAATTCTGCTGCTCCAAACGCTTAAGCAGAATGGCCAAGGGAAAAAATACGCATACCGTTGTAATCGGGCGAGTTTCTACTTTCAGTTACAATAGGAATTTTGGGGTTAGGTTAATCCGTTCGCGAGATATGGGACTTTAAAGCTAAGAAATGGTTGAAAAGACAACAAATTTTTCGCAATTCTGCTGCTCCATACGCTTAACCAGAATGGCCTAGGGAAAAAATACACGTACCGTTGTAATCGGGCGAGTTTCTACTTTCAAATGCAATAGGAATTTTTGGGTTAGGTAAATCAGTTCGCGAGATATGGGAGTTTGAAGCCAAGAAATGGTTGATAAGGCAAAAAATTTTTCGCAATTCTGCTGCTCCAAACGCTTAACCAGAATGGCCTAGGGAGAAAATACACGTACCGTTCTAATCGGGCGAGTTTCTACTTTCAGATGCAATAGGAATTTTTGGGTTAGGTCAATCCATTCGCGAGATATGGGAGTTTGAAGCCAAGAAATGGTTGAGATGGAAAAAATTTTTCGCAATTCTGCTGCTCCAAACGCTTAACCAGAATATCCTAGGGAAAAAATACACATACCGCTGTAATCGGGCGAGTTTCTACTTTCTGATGCAACAGGAATTTTTGGGTTATGTCAATCCGTTCGCGAGATATGGGAGTTTGAATCCAAGAAATGGTTGTGAAGGAAACAAATTTTTCGCAATTCTGCTGCTCCAAACGCTTAACCAGAATGGCCTAGGGAAAAAATACACATACCGTTGTAATCGGGCGAGTTTCTACTTTCAGATGCAATAGGAATTTTTGGGTTAGGTCAATCCGTTCGCGAGATATGGGACTTTGAAGCTAAGAAATGGTTGTCAAGACAACAAATTTTTCGCACTTCCGCTGCTCCAAACGCTTAACCAGAATGGCCTAGGGAAAAAATACACATACCGTTGTAATCGGGCGAGTTTCTACTTTCAGATGCAATAGGAATTTTTGGGTTAGGTCAATCCAGTCGCGAGATATGGGAGTTTGAAGCTAAGAAATGGTTGAGGAGACAACAAATTTTTCGCACTTCCGCTGCTCCAAACGCTTAACCAGAATGGTCTAGGGAAAAAATACACATACCGTTGTAACCGGGCGAGTTTCTACTTTCAGACGCAACAGGAATTTTTGGGTTAGGTCATTCCGTTCGCGAGATATGGGAGTTTGAAGCCAAGAAATGGTTGAGAAGGCAAAAAATTTTTCGCAATTCTGCTGCTCCAAACGCTTAACCAGAATGGCCTAGGGAAAAAATACACATACCGTTGTAATCGGGCGAGTTTCTACTTTCAGATGCAATAGGAATTTTTGGGTTAGGTCAATCCGTTCGCGAGATATGGGTGTTTGAAGCCAAGAAATGGTAGAGAAGGCAAAAAATTTTTCACAATTCTGCTGCTCCAAACGTTTAACCAGAATGGCCTAGGGAAAAAATACACATACCGTTGTAATCGGGCGAGTTTCTACTTTCAGATGCAATAGGAATTTTTGGGTTAGGTCAATCCTTTCGCGAGATATGGAAGTTGGAAGCTAAGAAATGGTTGAGAAGAGAACAAATTGTTCACATTTCTGCTGCTCCAAACGCTTAACCAGAGAGGACTAGGGAAAAAATACGCATACCGTTGTAATCGGGCGAGTATCTGCTTTCTGATGCAACAGGAATTTTTGGGTTAGGTAAATCCGTTCGCGAGATATGGGAGTTTGAAGCCAAGAAATGGTTGATAAGGCAAAAAATTTTTCGCAATTCTGCTGCTTCAAACGCTTAACCAGAATGGCCTAGGGAAAAAATACACATACCGATATAATCGGGCGAGTTTCTACTTTCAGATGCGATAGGAAATTTAGGGTTAGGTCAATCCGTTCGCGAGATATGGGAGTTAGAAACCAAGAAATGGTTGAGAAGGCAAAAAATTTTTCGCAATTCTGCTGCTCCAAACGCTTAACCAGAATGGCCTAGGGAAAAAATACACATACCGTTGTAATCGGGCGAGTTTCTACTTTCAGACGCAACAGGAATTTTTGGGTTAGGTCATTCCGTTCGCGAGATATGGGAGTTTGAAGCCAAGAAATGGTTGAGAAGGCAAAAAATTTTTCGCAATTCTGCTGCTCCAAACGCTTAACCAGAATGGCCTAGGGAAAAAATACACATACCGTTGTAATCGGGCGAGTTTCTACTTTCAGATGCAATAGGAATTTTTGGGTTAGGTCAATCCGTTCGCGAGATATGGGTGTTTGAAGCCAAGAAATGGTAGAGAAGGCAAAAAATTTTTCACAATTCTGCTGCTCCAAACGTTTAACCAGAATGGCCTAGGGAAAAAATACACATACCGTTGTAATCGGGCGAGTTTCTACTTTCAGATGCAATAGGAATTTTTGGGTTAGGTCAATCCTTTCGCGAGATATGGAAGTTGGAAGCTAAGAAATGGTTGAGAAGAGAACAAATTGTTCACATTTCTGCTGCTCCAAACGCTTAACCAGAGAGGACTAGGGAAAAAATACGCATACCGTTGTAATCGGGCGAGTATCTGCTTTCTGATGCAACAGGAATTTTTGGGTTAGGTAAATCCGTTCGCGAGATATGGGAGTTTGAAGCCAAGAAATGGTTGATAAGGCAAAAAATTTTTCGCAATTCTGCTGCTTCAAACGCTTAACCAGAATGGCCTAGGGAAAAAATACACATACCGATATAATCGGGCGAGTTTCTACTTTCAGATGCGATAGGAAATTTAGGGTTAGGTCAATCCGTTCGCGAGATATGGGAGTTAGAAACCAAGAAATGGTTGAGAAGGCAAAAAATTTTTCGCAATTCTGCTGCTCCAAACGCTTAACCAGAATGGCCAAGGGAAAAAATACGCATACCGTTGTAATCGGGCGAGTTTCTACTTTCAGTTACAATAGGAATTTTGGGGTTAGGTTAATCCGTTCGCGAGATATGGGACTTTAAAGCTAAGAAATGGTTGAAAAGACAACAAATTTTTCGCAATTCTGCTGCTCCATACGCTTAACCAGAATGGCCTAGGGAAAAAATACACGTACCGTTGTAATCGGGCGAGTTTCTACTTTCAAATGCAATAGGAATTTTTGGGTTAGGTAAATCAGTTCGCGAGATATGGGAGTTTGAAGCCAAGAAATGGTTGATAAGGCAAAAAATTTTTCGCAATTCTGCTGCTCCAAACGCTTAACCAGAATGGCCTAGGGAGAAAATACACGTACCGTTGTAATCGGGCGAGTTTCTACTTTCAGATGCAATAGGAATTTTTGGGTTAGGTCAATCCATTCGCGAGATATGGGAGTTTGAAGCCAAGAAATGGTTGAGATGGAAAAAATTTTTCGCAATTCTGCTGCTCCAAACGCTTAACCAGAATATCCTAGGGAAAAAATACACATACCGCTGTAATCGGGCGAGTTTCTACTTTCTGATGCAACAGGAATTTTTGGGTTATGTCAATCCGTTCGCGAGATATGGGAGTTTGAATCCAAGAAATGGTTGTGAAGGAAACAAATTTTTCGCAATTCTGCTGCTCCAAACGCTTAACCAGAATGGCCTAGGGAAAAAATACACATACCGTTGTAATCGGGCGAGTTTCTACTTTCAGATGCAATAGGAATTTTTGGGTTAGGTCAATCCGTTCGCGAGATATGGGACTTTGAAGCTAAGAAATGGTTGTCAAGACAACAAATTTTTCGCACTTCCGCTGCTCCAAACGCTTAACCAGAATGGCCTAGGGAAAAAATACACATACCGTTGTAATCGGGCGAGTTTCTACTTTCAGATGCAATAGGAATTTTTGGGTTAGGTCAATCCAGTCGCGAGATATGGGAGTTTGAAGCTAAGAAATGGTTGAGGAGACAACAAATTTTTCGCACTTCCGCTGCTCCAAACGCTTAACCAGAATGGTCTAGGGAAAAAATACACATATCGTTGTAACCGGGCGAGTTTCTACTTTCAGACGCAACAGGAATTTTTGGGTTAGGTCATTCCGTTCGCGAGATATGGGAGTTTGAAGCCAAGAAATGGTTGAGAAGGCAAAAAATTTTTCGCAATTCTGCTGCTCCAAACGCTTAACCAGAATGGCCTAGGGAAAAAATACACATACCGTTGTAATCGGGCGAGTTTCTACTTTCAGATGCAATAGGAATTTTTGGGTTAGGTCAATCCGTTCGCGAGATATGGGTGTTTGAAGCCAAGAAATGGTAGAGAAGGCAAAAAATTTTTCACAATTCTGCTGCTCCAAACGTTTAACCAGAATGGCCTAGGGAAAAAATACACATACCGTTGTAATCGGGCGAGTATCTGCTTTCTGATGCAACAGGAATTTTTGGGTTAGGTAAATCCGTTCGCGAGATATGGGAGTTTGAAGCCAAGAAATGGTTGATAAGGCAAAAAATTTTTCGCAATTCTGCTGCTCCAAACGCTTAACCAGAATGGCCTAGGGAAAAAATACACGTACCGTTGTAATCGGTCGAGTTTCTGCTTTCTGATGCAACAGGAATTTGTGGGTTAGGTAAATCCGTTCGCGAGATATGGGAGTTTGAAGCCAAGAAATGGTTGATAAGGCAAAAAATTTTTCGCAATTCTGCTGCTTCAAACGCTTAACCAGAATAGCCTAGGGAAGATATACACATACCGTTGTAATCGGGCGAGTTTCTACTTTCAGTTACAATAGGAATTTTTGGGTTAGGTCAATCCGTTCGCGAGATATGGGACTTTGAAGCTAAGAAATGGTTGACAAGATCACAAATTTTTCGCACTTCTGCTGCTACAATCGCTCAACCAGAATGGCCTAGGGGAAAAATACACGTACCGTTGTAATCGGCCGAGTTTCTACTTTCAAATGCCATAGGAATGTTTGGGTTAGGTCAATCCGTTCGCGAGATATGAGAGCTGGCATCTAAGAAATGGTTGAGAAGACAACAAATTTTTCGCGATTCTGCTGCTCCAAACGCTTAACCAGAATGGACTAGGGAAAAAATACGCATACCGTTGTAATCGGGCGAGTTTCTGCTTTCTGATGCAACAGGAATTTTTGGGTTAGGTAAATCCGTTCCCGAGATATGGGAGTTTGAAGCCAAGAAATGGTTGATAAGGCAAAAAATTTTTCGCAATTCTGCTGCTCCAAACGCTTAACCAGAATGGCCTAGGGAAAAAATACACATACCGTTGTAATCGGGCGAGTTTCTACTTTCAGATGGGATAGGAATTTTTGGGTTAGGTCAATCCGTTCGCGAGATATGGGAGTTTGAAGCCAAGAAATGGTTGAGAAGGCAACAAATTTTTGGCAATTCTGCTGCTCCAAACGTTTAACCAGAATGGCCTAGGGAAAAGATACACATACCGTTGTAACCGGGCGAGTTTCTACTATCAAATGCAATAGGAATTTTTGGGTTAGGTCAATCCGTTCGCGAGATATGGGAGTTGGAAGCTAAGAAATGGTTGAGAAGAGAACAAATTTTTCGCAATTCTGCTGCTCCAAACGCGTAAGCAGAATGGCCAAGGGAAAAAATACGCATACCGTTGTAATCGGGCGAGTTTCTACTTTCAGTTACAATAGGAATTTTTGGGTTAGGTTAATCCGTTCGCGAGATATGGGACTTTGAATCTAAGAAATGGTTGTCAAGACAACAAATTTTTCGCACTTCTGCTGCTCCAATCACTTAACCAGAATGGCCTGGGGGAAAAATAAACGTACCGTTGTAATCGGGCGAGTTTCTACTATCAAATGCAATAGGAATTTTTGGGTTAGGTCAATCCGTTCGCGAGATATGGGAGTTGGAAGCTAAGAAATGGTTGAGAAGAGAACAAATTGTTCGCAATTCTGCTGCTCCAAACGCTTAACCAGAATGGACTAGGGAAAAAATACGCATACCGTTGTAATCGGGCGAGTTTCTGCTTTCTGATGCAACAGGAATTTTTGGGTTAGGTAAATCCGTTCGCGAGATATGGGAGTTTGAAGCCAAGAAATGGTTGTCAAGACAACAAATTTTTCGCACTTCTGCTGCTCCAATCGCTTAACCAGAATGGCCTAGGGGAAAAATACACGTACCTTTGTAATCGGGCGAGTTTCTATTATCAAATGCAATAGGAATTTTTGGGTTAGGTCAATCCGTTCGCGAGATATGGGAGTTGGAAGCTAAGAAATGGTTGAGAAGAGAACAAATTGTTCGCAATTCTGCTGCTCCAAATGCTTAACCAGAATGGACTAGGGAAAAAATACGCATACCGTTGTAATCGGGCGAGTTTCTGCTTTCTGATGCAACAGGAATTTTTGGGTTAGGTAAATCCGTTCGCGAGATATGGGAGTTTGAAGCCAAGAAATGTTTGATAAGGCAAAAAATTTTTCGCAATTCTGCTGCTCCATACGCTTAACCAGAATGGCCTAGGGAAAAAATACACGTACCGTTGTAATCGGGCGAGTTTCTACTTTCAAATGCAATAGGAATTTTTGGGTTAGGTCAATCCGTTCGCGAGATATGGGAGTTGGAAGCTAAGAAATGGTTGAGAAGAGAACAAATTTTTCGCAATTCTGCTGCTCCAAACGCTTAAGCAGAATGGCCAAGGGAAAAAATACACATACCGTTGTAATCGGGCGAGTTTCTACTTTCAGTTACAATAGGAATTTTTGGGTTAGGTTGATCCGTTCGCGAGATATGGGACTTTGAATCTAAGAAATGGTTGTCAAGACAACAAATTTTTCGCACTTCTGCTGCTCCAATCGCTTAACCAGAATGGCCTAGGGGAAAAATACACGTACCGTTGTAATCGGGCGAGTTTCTACTTTCAGATGCAATAGGAATTTTTGGGTTAGGTCAATCCGTTCGCGAGATATGGGAGTTGGAAGCTAAGAAATGGTTGAGAAGAGAACAAATTTTTCGCAATTCTGCTGCTCCAAACGCTTAAGCAGAATGGCCAAGGGAAAAAATACGCATACCGTTGTAATCGGGCGAGTTTCTACTTTCAGTTACAATAGGAATTTTGGGGTTAGGTTAATCCGTTCGCGAGATATGGGACTTTAAAGCTAAGAAATGGTTGAAAAGACAACAAATTTTTCGCAATTCTGCTGCTCCATACGCTTAACCAGAATGGCCTAGGGAAAAAATACACGTACCGTTGTAATCGGGCGAGTTTCTACTTTCAAATGCAATAGGAATTTTTGGGTTAGGTAAATCAGTTCGCGAGATATGGGAGTTTGAAGCCAAGAAATGGTTGATAAGGCAAAAAATTTTTCGCAATTCTGCTGCTCCAAACGCTTAACCAGAATGGCCTAGGGAGAAAATACACGTACCGTTCTAATCGGGCGAGTTTCTACTTTCAGATGCAATAGGAATTTTTGGGTTAGGTCAATCCATTCGCGAGATATGGGAGTTTGAAGCCAAGAAATGGTTGAGATGGAAAAAATTTTTCGCAATTCTGCTGCTCCAAACGCTTAACCAGAATATCCTAGGGAAAAAATACACATACCGCTGTAATCGGGCGAGTTTCTACTTTCTGATGCAACAGGAATTTTTGGGTTATGTCAATCCGTTCGCGAGATATGGGAGTTTGAATCCAAGAAATGGTTGTGAAGGAAACAAATTTTTCGCAATTCTGCTGCTCCAAACGCTTAACCAGAATGGCCTAGGGAAAAAATACACATACCGTTGTAATCGGGCGAGTTTCTACTTTCAGATGCAATAGGAATTTTTGGGTTAGGTCAATCCGTTCGCGAGATATGGGACTTTGAAGCTAAGAAATGGTTGTCAAGACAACAAATTTTTCGCACTTCCGCTGCTCCAAACGCTTAACCAGAATGGCCTAGGGAAAAAATACACATACCGTTGTAATCGGGCGAGTTTCTACTTTCAGATGCAATAGGAATTTTTGGGTTAGGTCAATCCAGTCGCGAGATATGGGAGTTTGAAGCTAAGAAATGGTTGAGGAGACAACAAATTTTTCGCACTTCCGCTGCTCCAAACGCTTAACCAGAATGGTCTAGGGAAAAAATACACATACCGTTGTAACCGGGCGAGTTTCTACTTTCAGACGCAACAGGAATTTTTGGGTTAGGTCATTCCGTTCGCGAGATATGGGAGTTTGAAGCCAAGAAATGGTTGAGAAGGCAAAAAATTTTTCGCAATTCTGCTGCTCCAAACGCTTAACCAGAATGGCCTAGGGAAAAAATACACATACCGTTGTAATCGGGCGAGTTTCTACTTTCAGATGCAATAGGAATTTTTGGGTTAGGTCAATCCGTTCGCGAGATATGGGTGTTTGAAGCCAAGAAATGGTAGAGAAGGCAAAAAATTTTTCACAATTCTGCTGCTCCAAACGTTTAACCAGAATGGCCTAGGGAAAAAATACACATACCGTTGTAATCGGGCGAGTTTCTACTTTCAGATGCAATAGGAATTTTTGGGTTAGGTCAATCCTTTCGCGAGATATGGAAGTTGGAAGCTAAGAAATGGTTGAGAAGAGAACAAATTGTTCACATTTCTGCTGCTCCAAACGCTTAACCAGAGAGGACTAGGGAAAAAATACGCATACCGTTGTAATCGGGCGAGTATCTGCTTTCTGATGCAACAGGAATTTTTGGGTTAGGTAAATCCGTTCGCGAGATATGGGAGTTTGAAGCCAAGAAATGGTTGATAAGGCAAAAAATTTTTCGCAATTCTGCTGCTTCAAACGCTTAACCAGAATGGCCTAGGGAAAAAATACACATACCGATATAATCGGGCGAGTTTCTACTTTCAGATGCGATAGGAAATTTAGGGTTAGGTCAATCCGTTCGCGAGATATGGGAGTTAGAAACCAAGAAATGGTTGAGAAGGCAAAAAATTTTTCGCAATTCTGCTGCTCCAAACGCTTAACCAGAATGGCCTAGGGAAAAAATACACATACCGTTGTAATCGGGCGAGTTTCTACTTTCAGACGCAACAGGAATTTTTGGGTTAGGTCATTCCGTTCGCGAGATATGGGAGTTTGAAGCCAAGAAATGGTTGAGAAGGCAAAAAATTTTTCGCAATTCTGCTGCTCCAAACGCTTAACCAGAATGGCCTAGGGAAAAAATACACATACCGTTGTAATCGGGCGAGTTTCTACTTTCAGATGCAATAGGAATTTTTGGGTTAGGTCAATCCGTTCGCGAGATATGGGTGTTTGAAGCCAAGAAATGGTAGAGAAGGCAAAAAATTTTTCACAATTCTGCTGCTCCAAACGTTTAACCAGAATGGCCTAGGGAAAAAATACACATACCGTTGTAATCGGGCGAGTTTCTACTTTCAGATGCAATAGGAATTTTTGGGTTAGGTCAATCCTTTCGCGAGATATGGAAGTTGGAAGCTAAGAAATGGTTGAGAAGAGAACAAATTGTTCACATTTCTGCTGCTCCAAACGCTTAACCAGAGAGGACTAGGGAAAAAATACGCATACCGTTGTAATCGGGCGAGTATCTGCTTTCTGATGCAACAGGAATTTTTGGGTTAGGTAAATCCGTTCGCGAGATATGGGAGTTTGAAGCCAAGAAATGGTTGATAAGGCAAAAAATTTTTCGCAATTCTGCTGCTTCAAACGCTTAACCAGAATGGCCTAGGGAAAAAATACACATACCGATATAATCGGGCGAGTTTCTACTTTCAGATGCGATAGGAAATTTAGGGTTAGGTCAATCCGTTCGCGAGATATGGGAGTTAGAAACCAAGAAATGGTTGAGAAGGCAAAAAATTTTTCGCAATTCTGCTGCTCCAAACGCTTAACCAGAATGGCCAAGGGAAAAAATACGCATACCGTTGTAATCGGGCGAGTTTCTACTTTCAGTTACAATAGGAATTTTGGGGTTAGGTTAATCCGTTCGCGAGATATGGGACTTTAAAGCTAAGAAATGGTTGAAAAGACAACAAATTTTTCGCAATTCTGCTGCTCCATACGCTTAACCAGAATGGCCTAGGGAAAAAATACACGTACCGTTGTAATCGGGCGAGTTTCTACTTTCAAATGCAATAGGAATTTTTGGGTTAGGTAAATCAGTTCGCGAGATATGGGAGTTTGAAGCCAAGAAATGGTTGATAAGGCAAAAAATTTTTCGCAATTCTGCTGCTCCAAACGCTTAACCAGAATGGCCTAGGGAGAAAATACACGTACCGTTGTAATCGGGCGAGTTTCTACTTTCAGATGCAATAGGAATTTTTGGGTTAGGTCAATCCATTCGCGAGATATGGGAGTTTGAAGCCAAGAAATGGTTGAGATGGAAAAAATTTTTCGCAATTCTGCTGCTCCAAACGCTTAACCAGAATATCCTAGGGAAAAAATACACATACCGCTGTAATCGGGCGAGTTTCTACTTTCTGATGCAACAGGAATTTTTGGGTTATGTCAATCCGTTCGCGAGATATGGGAGTTTGAATCCAAGAAATGGTTGTGAAGGAAACAAATTTTTCGCAATTCTGCTGCTCCAAACGCTTAACCAGAATGGCCTAGGGAAAAAATACACATACCGTTGTAATCGGGCGAGTTTCTACTTTCAGATGCAATAGGAATTTTTGGGTTAGGTCAATCCGTTCGCGAGATATGGGACTTTGAAGCTAAGAAATGGTTGTCAAGACAACAAATTTTTCGCACTTCCGCTGCTCCAAACGCTTAACCAGAATGGCCTAGGGAAAAAATACACATACCGTTGTAATCGGGCGAGTTTCTACTTTCAGATGCAATAGGAATTTTTGGGTTAGGTCAATCCAGTCGCGAGATATGGGAGTTTGAAGCTAAGAAATGGTTGAGGAGACAACAAATTTTTCGCACTTCCGCTGCTCCAAACGCTTAACCAGAATGGTCTAGGGAAAAAATACACATACCGTTGTAACCGGGCGAGTTTCTACTTTCAGACGCAACAGGAATTTTTGGGTTAGGTCATTCCGTTCGCGAGATATGGGAGTTTGAAGCCAAGAAATGGTTGAGAAGGCAAAAAATTTTTCGCAATTCTGCTGCTCCAAACGCTTAACCAGAATGGCCTAGGGAAAAAATACACATACCGTTGTAATCGGGCGAGTTTCTACTTTCAGATGCAATAGGAATTTTTGGGTTAGGTCAATCCGTTCGCGAGATATGGGTGTTTGAAGCCAAGAAATGGTAGAGAAGGCAAAAAATTTTTCACAATTCTGCTGCTCCAAACGTTTAACCAGAATGGCCTAGGGAAAAAATACACATACCGTTGTAATCGGGCGAGTTTCTACTTTCAGATGCAATAGGAATTTTTGGGTTAGGTCAATCCTTTCGCGAGATATGGAAGTTGGAAGCTAAGAAATGGTTGAGAAGAGAACAAATTGTTCACATTTCTGCTGCTCCAAACGCTTAACCAGAGAGGACTAGGGAAAAAATACGCCTACCGTTGTAATCGGGCGAGTATCTGCTTTCTGATGCAACAGGAATTTTTGGGTTAGGTAAATCCGTTCGCGAGATATGGGAGTTTGAAGCCAAGAAATGGTTGATAAGGCAAAAAATTTTTCGCAATTCTGCTGCTTCAAACGCTTAACCAGAATGGCCTAGGGAAAAAATACACATACCGATATAATCGGGCGAGTTTCTACTTTCAGATGCGATAGGAAATTTAGGGTTAGGTCAATCCGTTCGCGAGATATGGGAGTTAGAAACCAAGAAATGGTTGAGAAGGCAAAAAATTTTTCGCAATTCTGCTGCTCCAAACGCTTAACCAGAATGGCCTAGGGAAAAAATACACATACCGTTGTAATCGGGCGAGTTTCTACTATCAAATGCAATAGGAATTTTTGGGTTAGGTCAATCCGCTCGCGAGATATGGGAGTTGGAAGCTAAGAAATGGTTGAGAAGAGAACAAATTGTTCACAATTCTGCTGCTCCAAACGCTTAACCAGAATGGACTAGGGGAAAAATACGCATACCGTTGTAGTCGGGCGAGTTTCTGCTTTCTGATGCAACAGGAATTTTTGGGTTAGGTAAATCCGTTCGCGAGATATGGGAGTTTGAAGCCAAGAAATGGTTGATAAGGCAAAAAATTTTTCGCAATTCTGCTGCTCCAAACGCTTAACCAGAATGGCCTAGGGAAAAAATACACGTACCGTTGTAATCGGTCGAGTTTCTGCTTTCTGATGCAACAGGAATTTGTGGGTTAGGTAAATCCGTTCGCGAGATATGGGAGTTTGAAGCCAAGAAATGGTTGATAAGGCAAAAAATTTTTCGCAATTCTGCTGCTTCAAACGCTTAACCAGAATAGCCTAGGGAAGATATACACATACCGTTGTAATCGGGCGAGTTTCTACTTTCAGTTACAATAGGAATTTTTGGGTTAGGTCAATCCGTTCGCGAGATATGGGACTTTGAAGCTAAGAAATGGTTGACAAGATCACAAATTTTTCGCACTTCTGCTGCTACAATCGCTCAACCAGAATGGCCTAGGGGAAAAATACACGTACCGTTGTAATCGGCCGAGTTTCTACTTTCAAATGCCATAGGAATGTTTGGGTTAGGTCAATCTGTTCGCGAGATATGAGAGCTGGCATCTAAGAAATGGTTGAGAAGACAACAAATTTTTCGCGATTCTGCTGCTCCAAACGCTTAACCAGAATGGACTAGGGAAAAAATACGCATACCGTTGTAATCGGGCGAGTTTCTGCTTTCTGATGCAACAGGAATTTTTGGGTTAGGTAAATCCGTTCCCGAGATATGGGAGTTTGAAGCCAAGAAATGGTTGATAAGGCAAAAAATTTTTCGCAATTCTGCTGCTCCAAACGCTTAACCAGAATGGCCTAGGGAAAAAATACACATACCGTTGTAATCGGGCGAGTTTCTACTTTCAGATGGGATAGGAATTTTTGGGTTAGGTCAATCCGTTCGCGAGATATGGGAGTTTGAAGCCAAGAAATGGTTGAGAAGGCAACAAATTTTTGGCAATTCTGCTGCTCCAAACGTTTAACCAGAATGGCCTAGGGAAAAGATACACATACCGTTGTAACCGGGCGAGTTTCTACTATCAAATGCAATAGGAATTTTTGGGTTAGGTCAATCCGTTCGCGAGATATGGGAGTTGGAAGCTAAGAAATGGTTGAGAAGAGAACAAATTTTTCGCAATTCTGCTGCTCCAAACGCTTAAGCAGAATGGCCAAGGGAAAAAATACGCATACCGTTGTAATCGGGCGAGTTTCTACTTTCAGTTACAATAGGAATTTTTGGGTTAGGTTAATCCGTTCGCGAGATATGGGACTTTGAATCTAAGAAATGGTTGTCAAGACAACAAATTTTTCGCACTTCTGCTGCTCCAATCACTTAACCAGAATGGCCTGGGGGAAAAATACACGTACCGTTGTAATCGGGCGAGTTTCTACTATCAAATGCAATAGGAATTTTTGGGTTAGGTCAATCCGTTCGCGAGATATGGGAGTTGGAAGCTAAGAAATGGTTGAGAAGAGAACAAATTGTTCGCAATTCTGCTGCTCCAAACGCTTAACCAGAATGGACTAGGGAAAAAATACGCATACCGTTGTAATCGGGCGAGTTTCTGCTTTCTGATGCAACAGGAATTTTTGGGTTAGGTAAATCCGTTCGCGAGATATGGGAGTTTGAAGCCAAGAAATAGTTGATAAGGCAAAAAATTTTTCGCAATTCTGCTGCTCCAAACGCTTAACCAGAATGGCCTAGGGAAAAAATACACGTGCCGTTGTAATCGGGCGAGTTTCTACTTTCAGATGCAATAGGAATTTTTGGGTTGGGTCAATCCGTTCGCGAGATATGGGAGTTGGAAGCTAAGAAATGGTTGAGAAGAGAACAAATTTTTCGCAATTCTGCTGCTCCAAACGCTTAAGCAGAATGGCCAAGGGAAAAAATACGCATACCGTTGTAATCGGGCGAGTTTCTACTATCAAATGCAATAGGAATTTTTGGGTTAGGTCAATCCGTTCGCGAGATATGGGAGTTGGAAGCTAAGAAATGGTTGAGAAGAGAACAAATTGTTCGCAATTCTGCTGCTCCAAACGCTTAACCAGATTGGACTAGGGAAAAAATACGCATACCGTTGTAATCGGGCGAGTTTCTGCTTTCAGATGCAATAGGAATTTTTGGGTTAGGTCAATCCGTTCGCGAGATATGGGAGTTTGAAGCCAAGAAATGGTTGATAAGGCAAAAAACTTTTCGCAATTCTGCGGCTCCAAACGCTTAACCAGAATGGCCTAGGGAAAAAATACACATACCGTTGTAATCGGGCGAGTTTCTACTTTCAGATGCAATAGGAACTTTTGGGTTAGGTCAATCCATTCGCGAGATATGGGAGTTTGAAGCTAAGAAATGGTTGAGGAGACAACAAATTTTTCGCACTTCCGCTGCTCCAAACGCTTAACCAGAATGGCCTATGGAAAAAATACACATACCGTTGTAATCGGGCGAGTTTCTACTTTCAGATGGGATAGGAATTTTTGGGTTAGGTCAATCCGTTCGCGAGATATGGGAGTTTGAAGCCAAGAAATGGTTGAGAAGGCAAAAAATTTTTGGCAATTCTACTGCTCCAAACGTTTAACCAGAATGGCCTAGGGAAAAAATACACATACCGTTGTAATCGGGCGAGTTTCTACTATCAAATGCAATAGGAATTTTTGGGTTATGTCAATCCGTTCGCGAGATATGGGAGTTGGAAGCTAAGAAATGGTTGAGAAGAGAACAAATTGTTCACAATTCTGCTGCTCCAAACGCTTAACCAGAATGGACTAGGTGAAAAATACGCATACCGTTGTAATCGGGCGAGTTTCTGCTTTCTGATGCAACAGGAATTTTTGGGTTAGGTAAATCCGTTCGCGAGATATGGGAGTTTGAAGCCAAGAAATGGTTGATAAGGCAAAAAATTTTTCGCAATTCTGCTGCTCCAAACGCTTAACCAGAATGGCCTAGGGAAAAAATACACGTACCGTTGTAATCGGGCGAGTTTCTACTTTCAGATGCAATAGGAATTTTTGGGTTAGGTCAATCCGTTCGCGAGATATGGGAGTTGGAAGCTAAGAAATGGTTGAGAAGAGAACAAATTTTTCGCAATTCTGCTGCTCCAAACGCTTGAGCAGAATGGCCTAGGGGGAAAATACGCATACCGTTGTAATCGGTCGAGTTTCTACTTTCAGTTACAATAGGAATTTTTGGGTTAGGTCAATCCGTTCGCGAGATATGGGAGTTTGAAGCCAAGAAATGGTTGAGAAGGCAAAAAATTTTTCGCAATTCTGCTGCTTCAAACGCTTAACCAGAATGGCCTAGGGGAAAAATACACGTACCGTTGTAATCGGGCGAGTTTCTACTTTCAAATGCCATAGGAATGTTTGGGTTAGGTCAATCCGTTCGTGAGATATGATTGTTTGAAGCTAAGAAATGGTTGAGAAGACAACAAATTTTTCGCACTTCTGCTGCTCCAAACGCTTAACCCGAATGGCCTAGGGACAAAATACACATACCGTTGTAATCGGGCGAGTTTCTGCTTTCAGATGCGATAGGCATTTTTGGGGTAGGTCAATCCGTTCGCGAGATATGGGAGTTGGAAGCTAAGAAATGGTTGAGAAGAGAACAAATTGTTCACAATTCTGCTGCTCCAAACGCTTAACCAGAATGGACTAGGAGGAAAATACGCATACCGTTGTAATCGGTCGAGTTTCTACTTTCAGTTACAATAGGAATTTTTGGGTTAGGTCAATCCGTTCGCGAGATATGGGAGTTTGAAGCCAAGAAATGTTTGAGAAGGCAAAAAATTTTTCGCAATTCTGCTGCTTCAAACGCTTAACCAGAATGGCTTAGAGGAAAAATACACGTACCGTTGTAATCGGGCGAGTTTCTACTTTCAAATGCCATAGGAATGTTTGGGTTAGGTCAATCCGTTCGTGAGATATGATTGTTTGAAGCTAAGAAACGGTTGAGAAGACAACAAATTTTTCGCACTTCTGCTGCTCCAAACGCTTAACCCGAATGGCCTAGGGACAAAATACACATACCGTTGTAATCGGGCGAGTTTCTACTTTCAGATGCGATAGGAATTTTTGGGGTAGGTCAATCCGTTCGCGAGATATGGGAGTTTGGAGCCAAGAAATGGTTGAGAAGGCAAAAAATTTTTCGCACTTCTGCTGCTCCAATCGCTTAACCAGAATGGCCTAGGGGAAAAACACACGTACCGTTGTAATCTGGCGAGTTTCTACTTTCAGATGCAATAGGAATTTTTGGGTTAGGTCAATCCGTTCGCGAGATATGGGAGTTGGAAGCTAAGGAATGGTTGAGAAGAGAACAAATTTTTCGCAATTCTGCTGCTCCAAACGCTTGAGCAGAATGGCCTAGGGGGAAAATACGCATACCGTTGTAATCGGGCGAGTTTCTACTTTCAGTCACAATAGGAATTTTTGGGTTAGGTCAATCCGTTCGCGAGATATGGGACTTTGAAGCTAAGAAATGGTTGACAAGACAACAAATTTTTCGCACTTCTGCGGCTCCAATCGCTTAACCAGAATGGCATAGGGGAAAAATACACGTACCGTTGTAATCGGGCGAGTTTCTACTATCAAATGCAATAGGAATTTTTGCGTTAGGTCAATCCGTTCGCGAGATATGGGAGTTGGAAGCTAAGAAATGGTTGAGAAGAGAACAAATTGTTCGCAATTCTGCTGCTCCAAACGCTTAACCAGAATGGACTAGGGAAAAAATACACGTACCGTTGTAATCGGGCGAGTTTCTACTTTCAGATGCAATAGGAATTTTTGGGTTAAGTCAATCCGTTCGCGAGATATGGGACTTTGAAGCTAAGAAATGGTTGACAAGACAACAAATTTTTCGCACTTCTGCTGCTCCAATCGCTTAACCAGAATGGCCTAGGGGAAAAATACACGTACTGTTGTAATCGGGCGAGTTTCTGCTTTCTGATGCAACAGGAATTTTTGGGTTAGGTAAATCCGTTCGCGAGATATGGGAGTTTGAAACCAAGAAATGGTTGATAAGGCAAAAAATTTTTCGCAATTCTGCTGCTCCAAACGCTTAACCAGAATGGCCTAGGGAAAAAATACACGTACCGTTGTAATCGGGCGAGTTTCTACTTTCAGTTACAATAGGAATTTTTGGGTTAGGTCAATCCGTTCGCGAGATATGGGAGTTTGAAGCCAAGAAATGGTTGATAAGGCAAAAAATTTTTCGCAATTCTGCTGCTCCAAACGCTTAACCAGAATGGCCTAGGGAAAAAATACACGTACCGTTGTAATCGGGCGAGTTTCTACTTTCAGATGCAATAGGAATTTTTGGGTTAAGTCAATCCGTTCGCGAGATATGGGACTTTGAAGCTAAGAAATGGTTGACAAGACAACAAATTTTTCGCACTTCTGCTGCTCCAATCGCTTAACCAGAATGGCCTAGGGGAAAAATACACGTACTGTTGTAATCGGGCGAGTTTCTACTATCAAATGCAATAGGAATTTTTGGATTAGGTCAATCCGTTCGCGAGATATGGGAGTTGGAATCTAAGAAATGGTTGAGAAGAGAACAAATTGTTCGCAATTCAGCTGCTCCAAACGCATAACCAGAATGGACGTGGGAAAAAATACGCATACCGTTGTAATCGGGCGAGTTTCTGCTTTCTGATGCAACAGGAATTTTTGGGTTAGGTAAATCCGTTCGCGAGATATGGGAGTTTGAAGCCAAGAAATGGTTGATAAGGCAAAAAATTTTTCGCAATTCTGCTGCTCCAAACGCTTAACCAGAATGGCCTAGGGAAAAAATACACGTACCGTTGTAATCGGTCGAGTTTCTACTTTCAGTTACAATAGGAATTTTTGGGTTAGGTCAATCCGTTCGCGAGATATGGGAGTTTGAAGCCAAGAAATGGTTGAGAAGGCAAAAAATTTTTCGCAATTCTGCTGCTTCAAACGCTTAAACAGAATGGCCTAGAGGAAAAATACACGTACCGTTGTAATCGGGCGAGTTTCTACTTTCAAATGCCATAGGAATGTTTGGGTTAGGTCAATCCGTTCGTGAGATATGATTGTTTGAAGCTAAGAAACGGTTGAGAAGACAACAAATTTTTCGCACTTCTGCTGCTCCAAACGCTTAACCCGAATGGCCTAGGGACAAAATACACATACCGTTGTAATCGGGCGAGTTTCTACTTTCAGATGCGATAGGAATTTTTGGGGTAGGTCAATCCGTTCGCGAGATATGGGAGTTTGGGGCCAAGAAATGGTTGAGAAGGCAAAAAATTTTTCGCACTTCTGCTGCTCCAATCGCTTAACCAGAATGGCCTAGGGGAAAAACACACGTACCGTTGTAATCGGGCGAGTTTCTACTTTCAAATGCCATAGGAATGTTTGGGTTAGGTCAATCCGTTCGCGAGATATGAGAGTTTGCATCTAAGAAATGGTTGAGAAGACAACAAATTTTTCGCGATTCTGCTGCTCCAAACGCTTAACCAGAATGGACTAGGGAAAAAATACGCATACCGTTGTAATCGGGCGAGTTTCTACTTTCTGATGCAACAGGAATTTGTGGGTTTGGTAAATCCGTTCGCGAGATATGGGAGTTTGAAGCCAAGAAATGGTTGATAAGGCAAAAAATTTTTCGCAATTCTGCTGCTCCAAACGCTTAACCAGAATAGCCTAGGGAAGATATACACATACCGTTGTAATCGGGCGAGTTTCTACTTTCAGTTACAATAGGAATTTTTGGGTTAGGTCAATCCGTTCGCGAGATATGGGACTTTGAAGCTAAGAAATGGTTGACAAGACAACAAATTTTTCGCACTTCTGCTGCTCCAATCGCTCAACCAGAATGGCCTAGGGGAAAAATACACGTACCGTTGTAATCGGGCGAGTTTCTACTTTCAAATGCCATAGGAATGTTTGGGTTAGGTCAATCCGTTCGTGAGATATGATTGTTTGAAGCTAAGAAACGGTTGAGAAGACAACAAATTTTTCGCACTTCTGCTGCTCCAAACGCTTAACCCGAATGGCCTAGGGACAAAATACACATACCGTTGTAATCGGGCGAGTTTCAACTTTCAGATGCGATAGGAATTTTTGGGGTAGGTCAATCCGTTCGCGAGATATGGGAGTTTGGAGCCAGGAAATGGTTGAGAAGGCAAAAAATTTTTCGCACTTCTGCTGCTCCAATCGCTTAACCAGAATGGCCTAGGGGAAAAACACACGTACCGTTGTAATCGGGCGAGTTTCTACTTTCAAATGCCATAGGAATGTTTGGGTTAGGTCAATCCGTTCGCGAGATATGAGAGTTTGCATCTAAGAAATGGTTGAGAAGACAACAAATTTTTCGCGATTCTGCTGCTCCAAACGCTTAACCAGAATGGACTAGGGAAAAAATACGCATACCGTTGTAATCGGGCGAGTTTCTGCTTTCTGATGCCACAGGAATTTGTGGGTTTGGTAAATCCGTTCGCGAGATATGGGAGTTTGAAGCCAAGAAATGGTGGATAAGGCAAAAAATTTTTCGCAATTCTGCTGCTTCAAACGCTTAACCAGAATAGCCTAGGGAAGATATACACATACCGTTGTAATCGGGCGAGTTTCTACTTTCAGTTACAATAGGAATTTTTGGGTTAGGTCAATCCGTTCGCGAGATATGGGACTTTGAAGCTAAGGAATGGTTGACAAGACAACAAATTTTTCGCACTTCTGCTGCTCCAATCGCTCAACCAGAGTGGCCTAGGGGAAAAATACACGTACCGTTGTAATCGGGCGAGTTTCTACTTTCAAATGCCATAGGAATGTTTGGGTTAGGTCAATCCGTTCGCGAGATATGAGAGTTTGCATCTAAGAAATGGTTGAGAAGACAACAAATTTTTCGCGATTCTGCTGCTCCAAACGCTTAACCAGATTGTACTAGGGAAAAAATACGCATACCGTTGTAATCGGGCGAGTTTCTGCATTCTGATGCAACAGGAATTTTTGGGTTAGGTAAATCCGTTCGCGAGATATGGGAGTTTGAAGCCAAGAAATGGTTGATAAGGCAAAAAATTTTTCGCAATTCTGCTGCTCCAAACGCTTAACCAGAATGGCCTAGGGAAAAAATACACGTACCGTTGTAATCGGGCGAGTTTCTACTTTCAGATGCAATAGGAATTTTTGGGTTAAGTCAATCCGTTCGCGAGATATGGGAGTTGGAAGCTAAGAAATGGTTGAGAAGAGAACAAATTTTTCGCAATTCTGCTGCTCCAAACGCTTAAGCAGAATGGCCTAGGGAAAAAATACGCATACCGTTGTAATCGGGCGAGTTTCTACTTTCAGTTAGAATAGGAATTTTTGGGTTAGGTTAATCCGTTCGCGAGATATGGGACTTTGAAGCTAAGAAATGGTTGACAAGACAACAAATTTTTCGCACTTCTGCTGCTCCAAACGCTTAACCAGAATGGACTAGGGGGAAAATACGCATACCGTTGTAATCGGTCGAGTTTCTACTTTCAGTTACAATAGGAATTTTTGGGTTAGGTCAATCCGTTCGCGAGATATGGGAGTTTGAAGCCAAGAAATGGTTGAGAAGGCAAAAAATTTTTCGCAATTCTGCTGCTTCAAACGCTTAACCAGAATGGCCTAGAGGAAAAATACACGTACCGTTGTAATCGGGCGAGTTTCTACTTTCAAATGCCATAGGAATGTTTGGGTTAGGTCAATCCGTTCGTGAGATATGATTGTTTGAAGCTAAGAAACGGTTGAGAAGACAACAAATTTTTCGCACTTCTGCTGCTCCAAACGCTTAACCCGAATGGCCTAGGGACAAAATACACATACCGTTGTAATCGGGCGAGTTTCTACTTTCAGTTACAATAGGAATTTTTGGGTTAGGTCAATCCGTTCGCGAGATATGGGACTTTGAAGCTAAGAAATGGTTGACAAGACAACAAATTTTTCGCACTTCTGCTGCTCCAATCGCTCAACCAGAATGGCCTAGGGGAAAAATACACGTACCGTTGTAATCGGGCGAGTTTCTACTTTCAAATGCCATAGGAATGTTTGGGTTAGGTCAATCCGTTCGCGAGATATGAGAGTTTGCATCTAAGAAATGGTTGAGAAGACAACAAATTTTTCGCGATTCTGCTGCTCCAAACGCTTAACCAGATTGGACTAGGGAAAAAATACGCATACCGTTGTAATGGGGCGAGTTTCTGCTTTCTGATGCAACAGGAATTTTTGGGTTATGTAAATCCGTTCGCGAGATATGGGAGTTTGAAGCCAAGAAATGGTTGATAAGGCAAAAAATTTTTCGCAATTCTGCTGCTCCAAACGCTTAACCAGAATGGCCTAGGGAAAAAATACACGTACCGTTGTAATCTGGCGAGTTTCTACTTTCAGATGCAATAGGAATTTTTGGGTTAGGTCAATCCGTTCGCGAGATATGGGAGTTGGAAGCTAAGGAATGGTTGAGAAGAGAACAAATTTTTCGCAATTCTGCTGCTCCAAACGCTTGAGCAGAATGGCCTAGGGGGAAAATACGCATACCGTTGTAATCGGGCGAGTTTCTACTTTCAGTCACAATAGGAATTTTTGGGTTAGGTCAATCCGTTCGCGAGATATGGGACTTTGAAGCTAAGAAATGGTTGACAAGACAACAAATTTTTCGCACTTCTGCGGCTCCAATCGCTTAACCAGAATGGCCTAGGGGAAAAATACACGTACCGTTGTAATCGGGCGAGTTTCTACTATCAAATGCAATAGGAATTTTTGGGTTAGGTCAATCCGTTCGCGAGATATGGGAGTTGGAAGCTAAGAAATGGTTGAGAAGAGAACAAATTGTTCGCAATTCTGCTGCTCCAAACGCTTAACCAGAATGGACTAGGGAAAAAATACGCATACCGTTGTAATCGGGCGAGTTTCTGCTTTCTGATGCAACAGGAATTTTTGGGTTAGGTAAATCCGTTCGCGAGATATGGGAGTTTGAAGCCAAGAAATGGTTGATAAGGCAAAAAATTTTTCGCAATTCTGCTGCTCCAAACGCTTAACCAGAATGGCCTAGGGAAAAAATACACGTACCGTTGTAATCGGGCGAGTTTCTACTTTCAGATGCAATAGGAATTTTTGGGTTAAGTCAATCCGTTCGCGAGATATGGGAGTTGGAAGCTAAGAAATGGTTGAGAAGAGAACAAATTTTTCGCAATTCTGCTGCTCCAAACGCTTAAGCAGAATGGCCTAGGGAAAAAATACGCATACCGTTGTAATCGGGCGAGTTTCTACTTTCAGTTACAATAGGAATTTGTGGGTTAGGTTAATCCGTTCGCGAGATATGGGACTTTGAAGCTAAGAAATGGTTGACAAGACAACAAATTTTTCGCACTTCTGCTGCTCCAAACGCTTAACCAGAATGGACTAGGGGGAAAATACGCATACCGTTGTAATCGGTCGAGTTTCTACTTTCAGTTACAATAGGAATTTTTGGGTTAGGTCAATCCGTTCGCGAGATATGGGAGTTTGAAGCCAAGAAATGGTTGAGAAGGCAAAAAATTTTTCGCAATTCTGCTGCTTCAAACGCTTAACCAGAATGGCCTAGAGGAAAAATACACGTACCGTTGTAATCGGGCGAGTTTCTACTTTCAAATGCCATAGGAATGTTTGGGTTAGGTCAATCCGTTCGTGAGATATGATTGTTTGAAGCTAAGAAACGGTTGAGAAGGCAAAAAATTTTTCGCACTTCTGCTGCTCCAATCGCTTAACCAGAATGGCCTAGGGGAAAAACACACGTACCGTTGTAATCGGGCGAGTTTCTACTTTCAAATGCCATAGGAATGTTTGGGTTAGGTCAATCCGTTCGCGAGATATGAGAGTTTGCATCTAAGAAATGGTTGAGAAGACAACAAATTTTTCGCGATTCTGCTGCTCCAAACGCTTAACCAGAATGGACTAGGGAAAAAATACGCATACCGTTGTAATCGGCCGGGTTTCTGCTTTCTGATGCAACAGGAATTTGTGGGTTTGGTAAATCCGTTCGCGAGATATGGGAGTTTGAAGCCAAGAAATGGTTGATAAGGAAAAAAATTTTTCGCAATTCTGCTGCTTCAAACGCTTAACCAGAATAGCCTAGGGAAGATATACACATACCGTTGTAATCGGGCGAGTTTCTACTTTCAGCTACAATAGGAATTTTTGGGTTAGGTCAATCCGTTCGCGAGATATGGGACTTTGAAGCTAAGAAATGGTTGACAAGCCAACAAATTTTTCGCACTTCTGCTGCACCAATCGCTCAACCAGAATGGCCTAGGGGAAAAATACACGTACCGTTGTAATCGGGCGAGTTTCTACTTTCAAATGCCATAGGAATATTTGGGTTAGGTCAATCCGTTCGCGAGATATGAGAGTTTGCATCTAAGAAATGGTTGAGAAGACAACAAATTTTTCGCGATTCTGCTGCTCCAAACGCTTAACCAGAATGGACTAGGGAAAAAATACGCATACCGTTGTAATCGGGCGAGTTTCTGCTTTCTGATGCAACAGGAATTTTTAGGTTAGGTAAATCCGTTCGCGAGATATGGGAGTTTGAAGCCAAGAAATGGCTGATAAGGCAAAAAATTTTTCGCAATTCTGCTGCTCCAAACGCTTAACCAGAATGGCCTAGGGAAAAAATACACGTACCGTTGTAATCGGGCGAGTTTCTACTTTCAGATGCAATAGCAATTTTTGGGTTAGGTCAATCCGTTCGCGAGATATGGGAGTTGGAAGCTAAGGAATGGTTGAGAAGAGAACAAATTTTTCGCAATTCTGCTGCTCCAAACGCTTGAGCAGAATGGCCTAGGGGGAAAATACACGTACCGTTGTAATCGGGCGAGTTTCTACTTTCAGACGCAACAGGAATTTTTGGGTTAGGTCAATCCGTTCGCGAGATATGGGAGTTTGAAGCCAAGAAATGGTTGAGAAGGCAAAAAATTTTTCGCAATTCTAGTGCTCCAAACGCTTAACCAGAATGGCCTAGGGAAAAAAAACACAAACCGTTGTAATCGGGCGAGATTCTACTTTCAGATGCAATAGGAATTTTTGGGTTAGGTCAATCCGTTCGCGAGATATGGGACTTTGAAGCTAAGAAATGGTTGTCAAGACAACAAATTTTTCGCACTTCTGCTGCTCCAATCGCTTAACCAGAATGGCGTAGGGGAAAAATACACGTACCGTTGTAATCGGGCCAGTTTCTACTATCAAATGCAATAGGAATTTTTGGGTTAGGTCAATCCGTTCGCGAGATATGGGAGTTGGAAGCTAAGAAATGGTTGAGAAGAGAACAAATTGTTCACATTTCTGCTGCTCCAAACGCTTAACCGGAAAGGACTAGGGAAAAAATACGCATACCGTTGTAATCGGGCGAGTTTCTGCTTTCTGATGCAACAGGAATTTTTGGGTAAGGTAAATCCGTTCGCGAGATATGGGAGTTTGAAGCCAAGAAATGGTTGATAAGGCAAAAAATTTTTCGCAATTCTGCTGCTCCAAACGCTTAACCAGAATGGCCTAGGGGAAAAATACACGTACCGTTGTAATCGGGCGAGTTTCTACTATCAAATGCAATAGGAATTTTAGGGTTAGGTCAATCCGTTCGCGAGATATGGGAGTTTGAAGCCAAGAAATGGTTGAGAAGGCAAAAAATTTTTCGCAATTCTGCTGCTTCAAAAGCTTAACCAGAATGGCCTAGGGAAAAAATACACAAACCGTTGTAATCGGGCGAGTTTCTACTTTCAGTTACAATAGGAATTTTTGGATTAGGTCAATCCGTTCGCGAGATATGGGAGTTTGAAGCCAAGAAATGGTTGAGAAGGCAAAAAATTTTTCGCAATTCTGCTGCTTCAAACGCTTAACCAGAATGGCCTAGGGAAAAAATACACATACCGTTGTAATCGGGCGAGTTTCTACTTTCAGATGCAATAGGAATTTTTGGGTTAGGTCAATCCGTTCGCGAGATTTGGGACTTTGAATCTAAGAAATGGTTGTCAAGACAACAAATTTTTCGCACTTCTGCTGCTCCAATCGCTTAACCAGAATGGCCTAGGGGAAAAATAAACGTACCGTTGTAATCGGGCGAATTTCCACTATCAAATGCAATAGGAATTTTTGGGTTAGGTCAATCCGTTCGCGAGATATGGGAGTTCGAAGCTAAGAAATGGTTGAGAAGAGAACAAATTGTTCGCAATTCTGCTGCTCCAATCGCTTAACCAGAATGGAGTAGGGAAAAAATACACGTACCGTTGTAATCGGGCGAGTTTCTACTTTCAGATGCAATAGGAATTTTTGGGTTAGGTCAATCCGTTCGCGAGATATGGGACTTTGAAGCTAAGAAATGGTTGTCAAGACAACAAATTTTTCGCACTTCTGCTGCTCCAATCGCTTAACCAGAATGGCGTAGGGGAAAAATACACGTACCGTTGTAATCGGGCGTGTTTCTACTTTCAGATGCAATAGGAATTTTTGGGATAGGTCAATCCGTTCGCGAGATATGGGAGTTTGAAGCCAAGAAATGGTTGAGAAGGCAAAAAATTTTGTCGCAATTCTGCTGCTTCAAACGCTTAACCAGAATGGCCTAGGGAAAAAATACACATACCGATGTAATCGGGCGAGTTTCTACTTTCAGATGCGATAGGAATTTTAGGGTTAGGTCAATCCGTTCGCGAGATATGGGAGTTTGAAGCCAAGAAATGGTTGAGAAGGCAAAAAATTTTTCGCAATTCTGCTGCTTCAAAAGCTTAACCAGAATGGCCTAGGGAAAAAATACACAAACCGTTGTAATCGGGCGAGTTTCTACTTTCAGTTACAATAGGAATTTTTGGGTTAGGTCAATCCGTTCGCGAGATATGGGAGTTTGAAGCAAAGAAATGGTTGAGAAGGCAAAAAATTTTTCGCAATTCTGCTGCTTCAAACGCTTAACCAGAATGGCCTAGGGAAAAAATACACATACCGTTGTAATCGGGCGAGTTTCTACTTTCAGATGCAATAGGAATTTTTGGGTTAGGTCAATCCGTTCGCGAGATATGGGACTTTGAATCTAAGAAATGGTTGTCAAGACAACAAATTTTTCGCACTTCTGCTGCTCCAATCGCTTAACCAGAATGGCCTAGGGGAAAAATACACGTACCGTTGTAATCGGGCGAGTTTCTACTATCAAATGCAATAGGAATTTTTGGGTTAGGTCAATCCGTTCGCGAGATATGGGAGTTGGAAGCTAAGAAATGGTTGAGAAGGGAACAAATTGTTCGCAATTCTGCTGCTCCAAACGCTTAACCAGAATGGCCTAGGGAAAAAATACACGTACCGTTGTAATCGGGCGAGTTTCTACTTCCAGATGCAATAGGAATTTTTGGGTTGGGTCAATCTGTTCGCGAGATATGGGAGTTGGAAGCTAAGAAATGGTTGTCAAGACAACAAATTTTTCGCACTTCTGCTGCTCCAATCGCTTAACCAGAATGGCGTAGGGGAAAAATACACATACCGTTGTAATCGGGCGAGTTTCTACTATCAAATGCAATAGGAATTTTTGGGTTAGGTCAATCCATTCGCGAGATATGGGAGTTTGAAGCTAAGAAATGGTTGAGGAGACAACAAATTTTTCGCACTTCCGCTGCTCCAAACGCTTAACCAGAATGGCCTAGGGAAAAAATACACCTACCGTTGTAATCGGGCGAGTTTCTACTTTCAGATGCAATAGGAATTTTTGGGTTAGGTCAATCCATTCGCGAGATATGGGAGTTTGAAGCTAAGAAATGGTTGAGGAGACAACAAATTTTTCGCACTTCCGCTGCTCCAAACGCTTAACCAGAATGGCCTAGGGAAAAAATACACATACCGTTGTAACCGGGCGAGTTTCTACTTTCAGACGCAACAGGAATTTTTGGGTTAGGTCAATCCGTTCGCGAGATATGGGAGTTTGAAGCCAAGAAATGGCTGAGAAGGCAAAAAATTTTTCGCAATTCTGCTGCTCCAAACGCTTAACCAGAATGGCCTAGGGAAAAAATACACATACCGTTGTAATCGGGCGAGTTTCTACTTTCAGATGCAATAGGAATTTTTGGGTTAGGTCAATCCGTTCGCGAGATATGGGTGTTTGAACCCAAGAAATGGTAGAGAAGGCAAAAAATTTTTCACAATTCTGCTGCTCCAAACGTTTAACCAGAATGGCCTAGGGGAAAAATACACATACCGTTGTAATCGGGCGAGTTTCTACTTTCAGATGCAATAGGAATTTTTGGGTTAGGTCAATCCGTTCGCGAGATATGGGACTTTGAAGCTAAGAAATGGTTGTCAAGACAACAAATTTTTCGCACTTCTATTGCTCCAATCGCTCAACCAGAATGGCGTAGGGGAAAAATACACGTACCGTTGTAATCGGGCGAGTTTCTACTATCAAATGCAATAGGAATTTTTGGGTTAGGTCAATCCATTCGCGAGATATGGGAGTTTGAAGCTAAGAAATGGTTGTCAAGACAACAAATTTTTCGCACTTCTGCTGCTCCAATCGCTTAACCAGAATGGTGTAGGGGAAAAATACACGTACCGTTGTAATCGGGCCAGTTTCTACTATCAAATGCAATAGGAATTTTTGGGTTAGGTCAATCCGTTCGCGAGATATGGGAGTTGGAAGCTAAGAAATGGTTGAGAAGAGAACAAATTGTTCACATTTCTGCTGCTCCAAACGCTTAACCAGAAAGGACTAGGGAAAAAATACGCATACCGTTGTAATCGGGCGAGTTTCTGCTTTCTGATGCAACAGGAGTTTTTGGTTTAGGTAAATCCGTTCGCGAGATATGGGAGTTTGAAGCCAAGAAATGGTTGAGATGGAAAAAATTTTTCGCAATTCTGCTGCTCCAAACGCCTAACCAGAATATCCTAGGGAAAAAATACACATACCGCTGTAATCGGGCGAGTTTCTACTTTCTGATGCAACAGGAATTTTTGGGGTATGTCAATCCGTTCGCGAGATATGGGAGTTTGAATCCAAGAAATGGTTGTGAAGGAAACAAATTTTTCGCAATTCTGCTGCTCCAAACGCTTAACCAGAATGGCCTAGGGAAAAAATACACATACCGTTGTAATCGGGCGAATTTCTACTTTCAGATGCAATAGGAATTTTTGGGTTAGGTCAATCCGTTCGCGAGATATGGGAGTTTGAAGCTAAGAAATGGTTGAGAAGGCAAAAAAATTTTTCGCAATTCTGCTGCTCCAAACGCTTAACCAGAATGGCCTAGGGCAAAAATACACATACCGTTGTAATCGGGCGAGTTTCTACTTCCAGATGCAATAGGAATTTTTGGGATAGGTCAATCCGTTCGCGAGATATGGGAGTTTGAAGCCAAGAAATGGTTGAGAAGGCAAAAAATTTTTCGCAATTCTGCTGCTTCAAACGCTTAACCAGAATGGCCTAGGGAAAAAATACACATACCGTTGTAATCGGGCGAGTTTCTACTTTCAGACGCAACAGGAATTTTTGGGTTAGGTCAATCCGTTCGCGAGATATGGGAGTTGGAAGCTAAGAAATGGTTGAGAAGAGAACAAATTGTTCGCAATTCTGCTGCTCCAAACGCATAACCAGAATGGACTAGGGAAAAAATACGCATATCGTTGTAATCGGGCGAGTTTCCACTTTCAGACGCAATAGGAATTTTTGGGTTAGGTCAATCCGTTCGCGAGATTTGGGAGTTTGAAGCCAAGAAATGGTTGAGAAGGCAAAAAATTTTTCGCAATTCTGCTGCTTCAAACGCTTAACCAGAATGGCCTAGGGAAAAAATACACATACCGTTGTAATCGGGCGAGTTTCTACTTTCAGACGCAGAAGGAATTTTTGGGTTTGGTCAATCCTTTCGCGAGATGTGGGACTTTGAATCTAAGAAATGGTTGAGAAGACAACAAATTTTTCGCAATTCTGCTGCTCCAATCGCTTAACCAGAATGGCCTAGGGGAAAAATACACGTACCGTTGTAATCGGGCGAGTTTCTACTTTCAGATGCAATAGGAATTTTTGGGTTGGGTCAATCCGTTCGCGAGATATGGGAGTTGGAAGCTAAGAAATGGTTGAGAAGAGAACAAATTTTTCGCAATTCTGCTGCTCCAAACGCTTAAGCAGAATGGCCAAGGGAAAAAATACGCATACCGTTGTAATCGGGCGAGTTTCTACTATCAAATGCAATAGGAATTTTTGGGTTAGGTCAATCCGTTCGCGAGATATGGGAGTTGGAAGCTAAGAAATGGTTGAGAAGAGAACAAATTTTTCGCAATTCTGCTGCTCCAATCGCTTAACCAGAATGGCCTAGGGGAAAAATACACATACCGTTGTAACCGGGCGAGTTTCTACTTTCAGACGCAACAGGAATTTTTGGGTTAGGTCAATCCGTTCGCGAGATATGGGAGTTTGAAGCCAAGAAATGGCTGAGAAGGCAAAAAATTTTTCGCAATTCTGCTGCTCCAAACGCTTAACCAGAATGGCCTAGGGAAAAAATACACATACCGTTGTAATCGGGCGAGTTTCTACTTTCAGATGCAATAGGAATTTTTGGGTTAGGTCAATCCGTTCGCGAGATATGGGTGTTTGAACCCAAGAAATGGTAGAGAAGGCAAAAAATTTTTCACAATTCTGCTGCTCCAAACGTTTAACCAGAATGGCCTAGGGGAAAAATACACATACCGTTGTAATCGGGCGAGTTTCTACTTTCAGATGCAATAGGAATTTTTGGGTTAGGTCAATCCGTTCGCGAGATATGGGACTTTGAAGCTAAGAAATGGTTGTCAAGACAACAAATTTTTCGCACTTCTATTGCTCCAATCGCTTAACCAGAATGGCGTAGGGGAAAAATACACGTACCGTTGTAATCGGGCGAGTTTCTACTATCAAATGCAATAGGAATTTTTGGGTTAGGTCAATCCATTCGCGAGATATGGGAGTTTGAAGCTAAGAAATGGTTGTCAAGACAACAAATTTTTCGCACTTCTGCTGCTCCAATCGCTTAACCAGAATGGTGTAGGGGAAAAATACACGTACCGTTGTAATCGGGCCAGTTTCTACTATCAAATGCAATAGGAATTTTTGGGTTAGGTCAATCCGTTCGCGAGATATGGGAGTTGGAAGCTAAGAAATGGTTGAGAAGAGAACAAATTGTTCACATTTCTGCTGCTCCAAACGCTTAACCAGAAAGGACTAGGGAAAAAATACGCATACCGTTCTAATCGGGCGAGTTTCTGCTTTCTGATGCAACAGGAGTTTTTGGTTTAGGTAAATCCGTTCGCGAGATATGGGAGTTTGAAGCCAAGAAATGGTTGAGATGGAAAAAATTTTTCGCAATTCTGCTGCTCCAAACGCCTAACCAGAATATCCTAGGGAAAAAATAGACATACCGCTGTAATCGGGCGAGTTTCTACTTTCTGATGCAACAGGAATTTTTGGGGTATGTCAATCCGTTCGCGAGATATGGGAGTTTGAATCCAAGAAATGGTTGTGAAGGAAACAAATTTTTCGCAATTCTGCTGCTCCAAACGCTTAACCAGAATGGCCTAGGGAAAAAATACACATACCGTTGTAATCGGGCGAATTTCTACTTTCAGATGCAATAGGAATTTTTGGGTTAGGTCAATCCGTTCGCGAGATATGGGAGTTTGAAGCTAAGAAATGGTTGAGAAGGCAAAAAAATTTTTCGCAATTCTGCTGCTCCAAACGCTTAACCAGAATGGCCTAGGGCAAAAATACACATACCGTTGTAATCGGGCGAGTTTCTACTTCCAGATGCAATAGGAATTTTTGGGATAGGTCAATCCGTTCGCGAGATATGGGAGTTTGAAGCCAAGAAATGGTTGAGAAGGCAAAAAATTTTTCGCAATTCTGCTGCTTCAAACGCTTAACCAGAATGGCCTAGGGAAAAAATACACATACCGTTGTAATCGGGCGAGTTTCTACTTTCAGACGCAACAGGAATTTTTGGGTTAGGTCAATCCGTTCGCGATATATGGGAGTTGGAAGCTAAGAAATGGTTGAGAAGAGAACAAATTGTTCGCAATTCTGCTGCTCCAAACGCTTAACCAGAATGGACTAGGGAAAAAATACGCATATCGTTGTAATCGGGCGAGTTTCCACTTTCAGACGCAATAGGAATTTTTGGGTTAGGTCAATCCGTTCGCGAGATATGGGAGTTTGAAGCCAAGAAATGGTTGAGAAGGCAAAAAATTTTTCGCAATTCTGCTGCTTCAAACGCTTAACCAGAATGGCCTAGGGAAAAAATACACATACCGTTGTAATCGGGCGAGTTTCTACTTTCAGACGCAGAAGGAATTTTTGTGTTTGGTCAATCCTTTCGCGAGATGTGGGACTTTGAATCTAAGAAATGGTTGAGAAGACAACAAATTTTTCGCAATTCTGCTGCTCCAATCGCTTAACCAGAATGGCCTAGGGGAAAAATACACGTACCGTTGTAATCGGGCGAGTTTCTACTTTCAGATGCAATAGGAATTTTTGGGTTGGGTCAATCCGTTCGCGAGATATGGGAGTTGGAAGCTAAGAAATGGTTGAGAAGAGAACAAATTTTTCGCAATTCTGCTGCTCCAAACGCTTAAGCAGAATGGCCAAGGGAAAAAATACGCATACCGTTGTAATCGGGCGAGTTTCTACTTTCAGTTACAATAGGAATTTTTGGGTTAGGTTAATCCGTTCGCGAGATATGGGACTTTCAATCTAAGAAATGGTTGACAAGACAACACATTTTTCGCACTTCTGCTGCTCCAATCGCTTAACCAGAATGGCCTAGGGGAAAAATACACATACCGTTGTAACCGGGCGAGTTTCTACTTTCAGACGCAACAGGAATTTTTGGGTTAGGTCAATCCGTTCGCGAGATATGGGAGTTGGAAGCCAAGAAATGGTTGAGAAGGCAAAAATTTTTTCGCAATTCTGCTGTTTCAAACGCTTAACCAGAATGGCCTAGGGGAAAAATACACGTACCGTTGTAATCGGGCGAGTTTCTACTTTCAAATGCCATAGGAATGTTTGGGTTAGGTCAATCCGTTCGCGAGATATGGGACTTTGAAGCTAAGAAATGGTTGTCAAGACAACAAATTTTTCGCACTTCTGCTGCTCCAATCGCTTAACCAGAATGGCGTAGGGGAAAAATACACGTACCGTTGTAATCGGGCGAGTTTCTACTATCAAATGCAATAGGAATTTTTGGGTTAGGTCAATCCATTCGCGAGATATGGGAGTTTGAAGCTAAGAAATGGTTGAGGAGACAACAAATTTTTCGCACTTCCGCTGCTCCAAACGCTTAACCAGAATGGCCTAGGGAAAAAATACACATACCGTTGTAACCGGGCGAGTTTCTACTTTCAGACGCAACAGGAATTTTTGGGTTAGGTCAATCCGTTCGCGAGATATGGGAGTTGGAAGCTAAGAAATGGTTGAGAAGAGAACAAATTGTTCGCAATTCTGCTGCTCCAAACGCTTAACCAGAATGGCCTAGGGAAAAAATACACATACCGTTGTAATCGGGCGTGTTTCTGCTTTCAGATGCAATAGGAATTTTTGGGTTAGGTCAATCCGTTCGCGAGATATGGGAGTTTGAAGCCAAGAAATGGTAGAGAAGGCAAAAAATTTTTCACAATTCTGCTGCTCCAAACGTTTAACCAGAATGGCCTAGGGAAAAAATACACATACCGTTGTAATCGGGCGAGTTTCTACTTTCAGATGCAATAGGAATTTTTGGGATAGGTCAATCCGTTCGCGAGATATGGGACTTTGAAGCTAAGAAATGGTTGTCAAGACAACAAATTTTTCGCACTTCTGCTGCTCCAATCGCTTAACCAGAGTGGCGTAGGGAAAAATACACGTACCGTTGTAATCGGGCGAGTTTCTACTATCAAATGCAATAGGAATTTTTGGGTTAGGTCAATCCATTCGCGAGATATGGGAGTTTGAAGCTAAGAAATGGTTGAGGAGACAACAAATTTTTCGCACTTCCGCTGCTCCAAACGCTTAACCAGAATGGCCTAGGGAAAAAATACACATACCGTTGTAATCGGGCGAGTTTCTACTTTCAGATGCAATAGGAATTTTTGGGTTAGGTCAATCCATTCGCGAGATATGGGAGTTTGAAGCTAAGAAATGGTTGAGGAGACTACAAATTTTTCGCACTTCCGCTGCTCCAAACGCTTAACCAGAATGGCCTAGGGAAAAAATACACATACCGTTGTAACCGGGCGAGTTTCTACTTTCAGACGCAACAGGAATTTTTGGGTTAGGTCAATCCGTTCGCGAGATATGGGAGTTTGAAGCCAAGAAATGGTTGAGAAGGCAACAAATTTTTCGCAATTCTGCTGCTCCAAACGCTTAACCAGAATGGCCTAGGGAAAAAATACACATACCGTTGTAATCGGGCGAGTTTCTACTTTCAGATGCAATAGGAATTTTTGGGTTAGGTCAATCCGTTCGCGAGATATGGGACTTTGAAGCTAAGAAATGGTTGTCAAGACAACAAATTTTTCGCACTTCTGCTGCTCCAATCGCTTAACCAGAATGGCGTAGGGGAAAAATACACGTACCGTTGTAATCGGGCGAGTTTCTACTATCAAATGCAATAGGAATTTTTGGGTTAGGTCAATCCATTCGCGAGATATGGGAGTTTGAAGCTAAGAAATGGTTGTCAAGACAACAAATTTTTCGCACTTCTGCTGCTCCAATCGCTTAACCAGAATGGCGTAGGGGAAAAATACACGTACCGTTGTAATCGGGCCAGTTTCTACTATCAAATGCAATAGGAATTTTTGGGTTAGGTCAATCCGTTCGCGAGATATGGGAGTTGGAATCTAAGAAATGGTTGAGAAGAGAACAAATTGTTCACATTTCTGCTGCTCCAAACGCTTAACCAGAAAGGACTAGGGAAAAAATACGCATACCGTTGTAATCGGGCGAGTTTCTGCTTTCTGATGCAACAGGAATTTTTGGGTTAGGTAAATCCGTTCGCGAGATATGGGAGTTTGAAGCCAAGAAATGGTTGAGATGGAAAAAATTTTTCGCAATTCTGCTGCTCCAAACGCTTAACCAGAATATCCTAGGGAAAAAATACACATACCGCTGTAATCGGGCGAGTTTCTACTTTCTGATGCAACAGGAATTTTTGGGGTATGTCAATCCGTTCGCGAGATATGGGAGTTTGAATCCAAGAAATGGTTGTGAAGGAAACAAATTTTTCGCAATTCTGCTGCTCCAAACGCTTAACCAGAATGGACTAGGGAAAAAATACGCATACCGTTGTAATCGGGCGAGTTTCTACTTTCAGACGCAACAGGAATTTTTGGGTTAGGTCAATCCGTTCGCGAGATATGGGAGTTTGAAGCCAAGAAATGGTTGAGAAGGCAAAAAATTTTTCGCAATTCTGCTGCTCCAAACGCTTAACCAGGATGGCCTAGGGAAAAAATACACGTACCGTTGGAATCGGGCGAGTTTCTACTTTCAGTTACAATAGGAATTTTTGGGTTAGGTCAATCCGTTCGCGAGATATGGGAGTTTGAAGCCAAGAAATGGTTGAGATGGAAAAAATTTTTCGCAATTCTGCTGCTCCAAACGCTTAACCAGAATATCCTAGGGAAAAAATACACATACCGCTGTAATCGGGCGAGTTTCTACTTTCTGATGCAACAGGAATTTTTGGGGTATGTCAATCCGTTCGCGAGATATGGGAGTTTGAATCCAAGAAATGGTTGTGAAGGAAACAAATTTTTCGCAATTCTGCTGCTCCAAACGCTTAACCAGAATGGACTAGGGAAAAAATACGCATACCGTTGTAATCGGGCGAGTTTCTACTTTCAGACGCAACAGGAATTTTTGGGTTAGGTCAATCCGTTCGCGAGATATGGGAGTTTGAAGCCAAGAAATGGTTGAGAAGGCAAAAAATTTTTCGCAATTCTGCTGCTCCAAACGCTTAACCAGGATGGCCTAGGGAAAAAATACACGTACCGTTGGAATCGGGCGAGTTTCTACTTTCAGTTACAATAGGAATTTTTGGGTTAGGTCAATCCGTTCGCGAGATATGGGAGTTTGAAGCCAAGAAATGGTTGAGGAGGCAAAAGATTTTTCGCAATTCTGCTGCTCCAAACGTTTAACCAGAATGGCCTAGGGAAAAATACACATACCGTTGTATTCGGGCGAGTTTCTACTGTCAAATGCAATAAGAATTTTTGGGTTAGGTCAATCCGTTCGCGAGATATGGGAGTTGGAAGCTAAGAAATGGTTGAGAAGAGAACAAATTGTTCGCAATTCTGCTGCTCCAAACGCTTAACCAGAATGGACTAGGGAAAAAATACGCATACCGTTGTAATCGGGCGAGTTTCTACTTTCAGACGCAACAGGAATTTTTGGGTTAGGTCAATCCGTTCGCGAGATATGGGAGTTTGAAGCCAAGAAATGGTTGAGAAGGCAAAAAATTTTTCGCAATTATGCTGCTCCAAACGCTTAACCAGAATGGCCTAGGGAAAAAATACACATACCGTTGTAATCGGGCGTGTTTCTGCTTTCAGATGCAATAGGAATTTTTGGGTTAGGTCAATCCGTTCGCGAGATATGGGAGTTTGAAGCCAAGAAATGGTAGATAAGGCAAAAAATTTTTCACAATTCTGCTGCTCCAAACGTTTAACCAGAGTGGCGTAGGGGAAAAATACACGTACCGTTGTAATCGGGCGAGTTTCTACTTTCAGATGCAATAGGAATTTTTGGGTTAGGACAATCCGTTCGCGAGATATGGGTGTTTGAAGCCAAGAAATGGTAGAGAAGGCAAAAAATTTTTCACAATTCTGCTGCTCCAAACGTTTAACCAGAATGGCCTAGGGAAAAAATACACATACCGTTGTAATCGGGCGAGTTTCTACTTTCAGATGCAATAGGAATTTTTGGGTTAGGTCAATCCGTTCGCGAGATATGGGACTTTGAAGCTAAGAAATGGTTGTCAAGACAACAAATTTTTCGCACTTCTGCTGCTCCAATCGCTTAACCGGAATGGCGTAGGGGAAAAATACACGTACCGTTGTAATCGGGCGAGTTTCTACTATCAAATGCAATAGGAATTTTTGGGTTAGGTCAATCCATTCGCGAGATATGGGAGTTTGAAGCTAAGAAATGGTTGTCAAGACAACAAATTTTTCGCACTTCTGCTGCTCCAATCGCTTAACCAGAATGGCGTAGGGGAAAAATACACGTACCGTTGTAATCGGGCCAGTTTCTACTATCAAATGCAATAGGAATTTTTGGGTTAGGTCAATCCGTTCGCGAGATATGGGAGTTGGAAGCTAAGAAATGGTTGAGAAGAGAACAAATTGTTCACATTTCTGCTGCTCCAAACGCTTAACCAGAAAGGACTAGGGAAAAAATACGCATACCGTTGTAATCGGGCGAGTTTCTGCTTTCTGATGCAACAGGAATTTTTGGGTTAGGTAAATCAGTTCGCGAGGTATGGGAGTTTGAAGCCAAGAAATGGTTGAGATGGAAAAAATTTTTCGCAATTCTGCTGCTCCAAACGCTTAACCAGAATATCCTAGGGAAAAAATACACATACCGCTGTAATCGGGCGAGTTTCTACTTTCTGATGCAACAGGAATTTTTGGGGTATGTCAATCCGTTCGCGAGATATGGGAGTTTGAATCCAAGAAATGGTTGTGAAGGAAACAAATTTTTCGCAATTCTGCTGCTCCAAACGCTTAACCAGAATGGCCTAGGGAAAAAATACGCATACCGTTGTAATCGGGCGAGTTTCTACTTTCAGATGCAATAGGAATTTTTGGGTTAGGTCAATCCGTTCGCGAGATATGGGAGTTTGAAGCTAAGAAATGGTTGAGAAGGCAAAAAAATTTTTCGCAATTCTGCTGCTCCAAACGCTTAACCAGAATGGCCTAGGGCAAAAATACACATACCGTTGTAATCGGGCGAGTTTCTACTTCCAGATGCAATAGGAATTTTTGGGATAGGTCAATCCGTTCGCGAGATATGGGAGTTTGAAGCCAAGAAATGGTTGAGAAGGCAAAAAATTTTTCGCAATTCTGCTGCTTCAAACGCTTAACCAGAATGGCCTAGGGAAAAAATACACATACCGTTGTAATCGGGCGAGTTTCTACTTTCAGACGCAACAGGAATTTTTGGGTTAGGTCAATCCGTTCGCGAGATATGGGTGTTGGAAGCTAAGAAATGGTTGAGAAGAGAACAAATTGTTCGCAATTCTGCTGCTCCAAACGCTTAGCCAGAATGGACTAGGGAAAAAATACGCATATCGTTGTAATCGGGCGAGTTTCTACTTTCAGACGCAACAGGAATTTTTGGGTTAGGTCAATCCGTTCGCGAGATATGGGAGTTTGAAGCCAAGAAATGGTTGAGAAGGCAAAAAATTTTTCGCAATTCTGCTGCTTCAAACGCTTAACCAGAATGGCCTAGGGAAAAAATACACATACCGTTGTAATTGGGCGAGTTTCTACTTTCAGATGCAATAGGAATTTTTGGGTTAGGTCAATCCGTTCGCGAGATATGGGACTTTGAATCTAAGAAGTGGTTGTCAAGACAACAAATTTTTCGCACTTCTGCTGCTCCAATCGCTTAACCAGAATGGCCTAGGGGAAAAATAAACGTACCGTTGTAATCGGGCGAGTTTCCACTATCAAATGCAATAGGAATTTTTGGGTTAGGTCAATCCGTTCGCGAGATATGGGAGTTGGAAGCTAAGAAATGGTTGAGAAGAGAACAAATTGTTCACATTTCTGCTGCTCCAAACGCTTAACCAGAAAGGACTAGGGAAAAAATACGCATACCGTTGTAATCGGGCGAGTTTCTGCTGTCTGATGCAACAGGAATTTTTGGGTTAGGTAAATCCGTTCGCGAGATATGGGAGTTGGAAGCTAAGAAATGGTTGAGAAGAGAACAAATTGTTCGCAATTCTGCTGCTCCAAACGCTTAACCAGAATGGACTAGGGAAAAAATACGCATATCGTTGTAATCGGGCGAGTTTCTACTTTCAGACGCAACAGGAATTTTTGGGTTAGGTCAATCCGTTCGCGAGATATGGGAGTTTGAAGCCAAGAAATGGTTGAGAAGGCAAAAAATTTTTCGCAATTCTGCTGCTTCAAACGCTTAACCAGAATGGCCTAGGGAAAAAATACACATACCGTTGTAATCGGGCGAGTTTCTACTTTCAGACGCAACAGGAATTTTTGGGTTAGGTCAATCCGTTCGCGAGATATGGGAGTTGGAAGCTAAGAAATGGTTGAGAAGAGAACAAATTGTTCGCAATTCTGCTGCTCCAAACGCTTAACCAGAATGGACTAGGGAAAAAATACGCATATCGTTGTAATCGGGCGAGTTTCCACTTTCAGACGCAATAGGAATTTTTGGGTTAGGTCAATCCGTTCGCGAGATATGGGAGTTGGAAGCTAAGAAATGGTTGAGAAGAGAACAAATTGTTCGCAATTCTGCTGCTCCAAACGCTTAACCAGAATGGACTAGGGAAAAAATACACGTACCGTTGTAATCGGGCGAGTTTCTACTTTCAGATGCAATAGGAATTTTTGGGTTGGGTCAATCCGTTCGCGAGATATGGGAGTTGGAAGCTAAGAAATGGTTGAGAAGAGAACAAATTTTTCGCAATTCTGCTGCTCCAAACGCTTAAGCAGAATGGCCAAGGGAAAAAATACGCATACCGTTGTAATCGGGCGAGTTTCTACTATCAAATGCAATAGGAATTTTTGGGTTAGGTCAATCCGTTCGCGAGATATGGGAGTTGGAAGCTAAGAAATGGTTGAGAAGAGAACAAATTGTTCACATTTCTGCTGCTCCAAACGCTTAACCAGAAAGGACTAGGGAAAAAATACGCATACCGTTGTAATCGGGCGAGTTTCTGCTGTCTGATGCAACAGGAATTTTTGGGTTAGGTAAATCCGTTCGCGAGATATGGGAGTTGGAAGCTAAGAAATGGTTGAGAAGAGAACAAATTGTTCGCAATTCTGCTGCTCCAAACGCTTAACCAGAATGGACTAGGGAAAAAATACGCATATCGTTGTAATCGGGCGAGTTTCTACTTTCAGACGCAACAGGAATTTTTGGGTTAGGTCAATCCGTTCGCGAGATATGGGAGTTTGAAGCCAAGAAATGGTTGAGAAGGCAAAAAATTTTTCGCAATTCTGCTGCTTCAAACGCTTAACCAGAATGGCCTAGGGAAAAAATACACATACCGTTGTAATCGGGCGAGTTTCTACTATCAAATGCAATAGGAATTTTTGGGTTAGGTCAATCCGTTCGCGAGATATGGGAGTTGGAAGCTAAGAAATGGTTGAGAAGAGAACAAATTGTTCACATTTCTGCTGCTCCAAACGCTTAACCAGAAAGGACTAGGGAAAAAATACGCACACCGTTGTAATCGGGCGAGTTTCTGCTTTCTGATGCAACAGGAATTTTTGGGTTAGGTAAATCCGTTCGCGAGATATGGGAGTTTGAAGCCAAGAAATGGTTGAGATGGAAAAAATTTTTCGCAATTCTGCTGCTCCAAACGCTTAACCAGAATATCCTAGGGAAAAAATACACATACCGCTGTAATCGGGCGAGTTTCTACTTTCTGATGCAACAGGAATTTTTGGGGTATGTCAATCCGTTCGCGAGATATGGGAGTTTGAATCCAAGAAATGGTTGTGAAGGAAACAAATTTTTCGCAATTCTGCTGCTCCAAACGCTTAACCAGAATGGCCTAGGGAAAAAATACACATACCGTTGTAATCGGGCGAGTTTCTACTTTCAGATGCAATAGGAATTTTTGGGTTAGGTCAATCCGTTCGCGAGATATGGGAGTTTGAAGCTAAGAAATGGTTGAGAAGGCAAAAAAATTTTTCGCAATTCTGCTGCTCCAAACGCTTAACCAGAATGGCCTAGGGCAAAAATACACATACCGTTGTAATCGGGCGAGTTTCTACTTTCAGACGCAACAGGAATTTTTGGGTTAGGTCAATCCGTTCGCGAGATATGGGAGTTGGAAGCTAAGAAATGGTTGAGAAGAGAACAAATTGTTCGCAATTCTGCTGCTCCAAACGCTTAACCAGAATGGACTAGGGAAAAAATACACGTACCGTTGTAATCGGGCGAGTTTCTACTTTCAGATGCAATAGGAATTTTTGGGTTGGGTCAATCCGTTCGCGAGATATGGGAGTTGGAAGCTAAGAAATGGTTGAGAAGAGAACAAATTTTTCGCAATTCTGCTGCTCCAAACGCTTAAGCAGAATGGCCAAGGGAAAAAATACGCATACCGTTGTAATCGGGCGAGTTTCTACTATCAAATGCAATAGGAATTTTTGGGTTAGGTCAATCCGTTCGCGAGATATGGGAGTTGGAAGCTAAGAAATGGTTGAGAAGAGAACAAATTGTTCGCAATTCTGCTGCTCCAAACGCTTAACCAGAATGGACTAGGGAAAAAATACGCATACCGTTGTAATCGGGCGAGCTTCTGCTTTATGATGCAACAGGAATTTTTGGGTTAGGTAAATCCGTTCGCGAGATATGGGAGTTTGAAGCCAAGAAATGGTTGATAAGGCAAAAAATTTTTCGCAATTCTGCTGCTCCAAACGCTTAACCAGAATGGCCTAGGGAAAAAATACACGTACCGTTGTAATCGGGCGAGTTTCTACTTTCAGATGCAATAGGAATTTTTGGGTTAGGTCAATCCGTTCGCGAGATATGGGAGTTGGAAGCTAAGAAATGGTTGAGAAGAGAACAAATTTTTCGCAATTCTGCTGCTCCAAACGCTTAAGCAGAATGGCCAAGGGAAAAAATACGCATACCCTTGTAATCGGGCGAGTTTCTACTTTCAGTTACAATAGGAATTTTTGGGTTAGGTTAATCCGTTCGCGAGATATGGGACTTTAAATCTAAGAAATGGTTGACAAGACAACACATTTTTCGCACTTCTGCTGCTCCAGTCGCTTAACCAGAATGGCCTAGGGGAAAAATACACATACCGTTGTAACCGGGCGAGTTTCTACTTTCAGACGCAACAGGAATATTTGGGTTAGGTCAATCCGTTCGCGAGATATGGGAGTTGGAAGCCAAGAAATGGTTGAGAAGGCAAAAAATTTTTCGCAATTCTGCTGTTTCAAACGCTTAACCAGAATGGCCTAGGGGAAAAATACACGTACCGTTGTAATCGGGCGAGTTTCTACTTTCAAATGCCATAGGAATGTTTGGGTTAGGTCAATCCGTTCGCGAGATATGGGACTTTGAAGCTAAGAAATGGTTGTCAAGACAACAAATTTTTCGCACTTCTGCTGCTCCAATCGCTTAACACGAATGGCGTAGGGGAAAAATACACGTACCGTTGTAATCGGGCGAGTTTCTACTATCAAATGCAATAGGAATTTTTGGGATAGGTCAATCCGTTCGCGAGATATGGGAGTTGGAAGCTAAGAAATGGTTGAGAAGAGAACAAATTGTTCGCAATTCTGCTGCTCCAAACGCTTAACCAGAATGGACTAGGGAAAAAATACGCATACCGTTGTAATCGGGAGAGTTTCTGCTTTCTGATGCAACAGGAATTTTTGGGTTAGGTAAATCCGTTCGCGAGATATGGGAGTTTGAAGCCAAGAAATGGTTGATAAGGCAAAAAATTTTTCGCAATTCTGCTGCTCCAAACGCTTAACCAGAATGGCCTAGGGAAAAAATACACGTACCGTTGTAATCGGGCGAGTTTCTACTTTCAGATGCAATAGGAATTTTTGGGTTAGGTCAATCCGTTCGCGAGATATGGGAGTTGGAAGCTAAGAAATGGTTGAGAAGAGAACAAATTTTTCGCAATTCTGCTGCTCCAAACGCTTAAGCAGAGTGGCCAAGGGAAAAAATACGCATACCCTTGTAATCGGGCGAGTTTCTACTTTCAGTTACAATAGGAATGTTTGGGTTAGGTCAATCCGTTCGCGAGATATGGGACTTTGAAGCTAAGAAATGGTTGTCAAGACAACAAATTTTTCGCACTTCTGCTGCTCCAATCGCTTAACCAGAATGGCGTAGGGGAAAAATACACGTACCGTTGTAATCGGGCGAGTTTCTACTATCAAATGCAATAGGAATTTTTGGGTTAGGTCAATCCATTCGCGAGATATGGGACTTTGAAGCTAAGAAATGGTTGTCAAGACAACAAATTTTTCGCACTTCTGCTGCTCCAATCGCTTAACCAGAATGGCGTAGAGGAAAAATACACGTACCGTTGTAATCGGGCGAGTTTCTACTATCAAATGCAATAGGAATTTTTGGGTTAGGTCAATCCATTCGCGAGATATGGGAGTTGGAAGCTAAGAAATGGTTGAGAAGAGAACAAATTGTTCACATTTCTGCTGCTCCAAACGCTTAACCAGAAAGGACGAGGGAAAAAATACGCATACCGTTGTAATCGGGCGAGATTCTGCTTTCTGATGCAACAGGAATTTTTGGGTTAGGTAAATCCGTTCGCGAGATATGGGAGTTTGAAACCAAGAAATGGTTGATAAGGCAAAAAATTTTTCGCAATTCTGCTGCTCCAAACGCTTAACCAGAATATCCTAGGGAAAAAATACACATACCGCTGTAATCGGGCGAGTTTCTACTTTCGGATGCAACAGGAATTTTTGGGTTATGTCAATCCGTTCGCGAGATATGGGAGTTTGAATCCAAGAAATGGTTGTGAAGGAAACAAATTTTTCGCAATTCTGCTGCTCCAAACGCTTAACCAGAATGGCCTAGGGAAAAAATACACATACCGTTGTAATCGGGAGAGTTTCTACTTTCAGATGCAATAGGAATTTTTGGGTTAGGTCAATCCGTTCGCGAGATATGGGAGTTTGAAGCTAAGAAATGGTTGAGAAGGCAAAAAATTTTTCGCAATTCTGCTGCTCCAAACGCTTAACCAAAATGGCCTAGGGCAAAAATACACATACCGTTGTAATCGGGCGAGTTTCTACTTTCAGATGCAATAGGAATTTTTGGGTTAGGTCAATCCGTTCGCGAGATATGGGAGTTTGAAGCCAAGAAATGTTTGAGATGGAAAAAATTTTTCGCAATTCTGCTGCTCCAAACGCTTAACCAGAATATCCTAGGGAAAAAATACACATACCGCTGTAATCGGGCGAGTTTCTACTTTCTGATGCAACAGGAATTTTTGGGTTATGTCAATCCGTTCGCGAGATATGGGAGTTTGAATCCAAGAAATGGTTGTGAAGGAAACAAATTTCTCGCAATTCTGCTGCTCCAAACGCTTAACCAGAATGGCCTAGGGAAAAAATACACATACCGTTGTAATCGGGCGAGTTTCTACTTTCAGATGCAATAGGAATTTTTGGGTTAGGTCAATCCGTTCGCGAGATATGGGAGTTTGAGGCTAAGAAATGGTTGAGAAGGCAAAAAATTTTTCGCAATTCTGCTGCTCCAAACGCTTATCCAGAATGGCCTAGGGCAAAAATACACATACCGTTGTAATCGGGCGAGTTTCTACTTTCAGATGCAATAGGAATTTTTGGGATAGGTCAATCCGTTCGCGAGATATGGGAGTTTGAAGCCAAGAAATGGTTGAGAAGGCAAAAAATTTTTCGCAATTCTGCTGCTTCAAAAGCTTAACCAGAATGGCCTAGGGACAAAATACACAAACCGTTGTAATCGGGCGAGTTTCTACTTTCAGTTACAATAGGAATTTTTGGGTTAGGTCAATCCGTTCGCGAGATATGGGAGTTTGAAGCCAAGAAATGGTTGAGAAGGCAAAAAATTTTTCGCAATTCTGCTGCTTCAAACGCTTAACCAGAATGGCCTAGGGAAAAAATACACATACCGTTGTAATCGGGCGAGTTTCTACTTTCAGATGCAATAGGAATTTTTGGGTTAGGTCAATCCGTTCGCAAGATATGGGACTTTGAATCTAAGAAATGGTTGTCAAGACAACAAATTTTTCGCACTTCTGCTGCTCCAATCGCTTAACCAGAATGGCCTAGGGGAAAAATACACATACCGTTGTAATCGGGCGAGTTTCTACTATCAAATGCAATAGGAATTTTTGGGTTAGGTCAATCCGTTCGCGAGATATGGGAGTTGGAAGCTAAGAAATGGTTGAGAAGAGAACAAATTGTTCGCAATTCTGCAGCTCTAAACGCTTAACCAGAATGGACTAGGGAAAAAATACACATACCGTTGTAATCGGGCGAGTTTCTACTTTCAGATGCGATAGGAATTTTAGGGTTAGGTCAATCCGTTCGCGAGATATGGGAGTTTGAAGCCAAGAAATGGTTGAGAAGGCAAAAAATTTTTCGCAATTCTGCTGCTTCAAACGCTTAACCAGAATGGCCTAGGGAAAAAATACACATACCGTTGTAATCGGGCGAGTTTCTACTTTCAGATGCGATAGGAATTTTAGGGTTAGGTCAATCCGTTCGCGAGATATGGGACTTTGAAGCTAAGAAATGGTTGTCAAGACAACAAATTTTTCGCACTTCTGCTGCTCCAATCGCTTAACCAGAATGGCGTAGGGGAAAAATACACATACCGTTGTAATCGGGAGAGTTTCTACTTTCAGATGCAATAGGAATTTTTGGGTTAGGTCAATCCGTTCGCGAGATATGGGAGTTTGAAGCTAAGAAATGGTTGAGAAGGCAAAAAATTTTTCGCAATTCTGCTGCTCCAAACGCTTAACCAGAATGGCCTAGGGCAAAAATACACATACCGTTGTAATCGGGCGAGTTTCTACTTTCAGATGCAATCGGAATTTTTGGGTTAGGTAAATCCGTTCGCGAGATATGGGAGTTTGAAGCCAAGGAATGGTTGATAAGGCAAAAAATTTTTCGCAATTCTGCTGCTCCAAACGCTTAACCAGAATGGCCTAGGGAGAAAATACACGTACCGTTGTAATCGGGCGAGTTTCTACTTTCAGATGCAATAGGAATTTTTGGGTTAGGTCAATCCGTTCGCGAGATATGGGAGTTTGAAGCCAAGAAATGTTTGAGATGGAAAAAATTTTTCGCAATTCTGCTGCTCCAAACGCTTAACCAGAATATCCTAGGGAAAAAATACACATACCGCTGTAATCGGGCGAGTTTCTACTTTCTGATGCAACAGGAATTTTTGGGTTATGTCAATCCGTTCGCGAGATATGGGAGTTTGAATCCAAGAAATGGTTGTGAAGGAAACAAATTTCTCGCAATTCTGCTGCTCCAAACGCTTAACCAGAATGGCCTAGGGAAAAAATACACATACCGTTGTAATCGGGCGAGTTTCTACTTTCAGATGCAATAGGAATTTTTGGGTTAGGTCAATCCGTTCGCGAGATATGGGACTTTGAAGCTATGAAATGGTTATCAAGACAACAAATTTTTCGCACTTCTGCTGCTCCAATCGCTTAACCAGAATGGCGTAGGGGAAAAATACACGTACCGTTGTAATCGGGCGAGTTTCTACTATCAAATGCAATAGGAATTTTTGGGTTAGGTCAATCCGTTCGCGAGATATGGGACTTTGAATCTAAGAAATGGTTGTCAAGACAACAAATTTTTCGCAATTCTGCTGCTCCAATCGCTTAACCAGAATGGCCTAGGGGAAAAATACACATACCGTTGTAATCGGGCGAGTTTCTACTTTCAGATGCAATAGGAATTTTTGGGTTAGGTCAATCCGTTCGCGAGATATGGGACTTTGAAGCTAAGAAATGGTTGTCAAGACAACAAATTTTTCGCACTTCTGCTGCTCCAATCGCTTAACCAGAATGGCGTAGGGGAAAAATACACGTACCGTTGTAATCGGGCGAGTTTCTACTATCAAATGCAATAGGAATTTTTGGGTTAGGTCAATCCATTCGCGAGATATGGGAGTTTGAAGCTAAGAAATGGTTGAGGAGACAACAAATTTTTCGCACTTCCGCTGCTCCAAACGCTTAACCAGAATGGCCTAGGGAAAAAATACACATACCGTTGTAATCGGGCGAGTTTCTACTTTCAGATGCAATAGGAATTTTTGGGTTAGGTCAATCCATTCGCGAGATATGGGAGTTTGAAGCTAAGAAATGGTTGAGGAGACAACAAATTTTTCGCACTTCCGCTGCTCCAAACGCTTAACCAGAATGGCCTAGGGAAAAAATACACATACCGTTGTAACCGGGCGAGTTTCTACTTTCAGACGCAACAGGAATTTTTGGGTTAGGTCAATCCGTTCGCGAGATATGGGAGTTTGAAGCCAAGAAATGGTTGAGAAGGCAAAAAATTTTTCGCAATTCTGCTGCTCCAAACGCTTAACCAGAATGGCCTAGGGAAAAAATGCACATACCGTTGTAATCGGGCGAGTTTCTACTTTCAGATGCAATAGGAATTTTTGGGTTAGGTCAATCCGTTCGCGAGATATGGGTGTTTGAAGCCAAGAAATGGTAGAGAAGGCAAAAAATTTTTCACAATTCTGCTGCTCCAAACGTTTAACCAGAATGGCCTAGGGAAAAAATACACATACCGTTGTAATCGGGCGAGTTTGTACTTTCAGATGCAATAGGAATTTTTGGGTTAGGTCAATCCGTTCGCGAGATATGGGACTTTGAAGCTACGAAATGGTTGTCAAGACAACAAATTTTTCGCACTTCTGCTGCTCCAATCGCTTAACCAGAATGGCGTAGGGGAAAAATACACATACCGTTGTAATCGGGCGAGTTTCTACTTTCAGATGCAATAGGAATTTTTGGGTTAGGTCAATCCGTTTGCGAGATATGGGACTTTGAAGCTAAGAAATGGTTGTCAAGACAACAAATTTTTCGCACTTCTGCTGCTTCAAACGCTTAACCAGAATGGCCTAGGGAAAAAATACACATACCGTTGTAATCGGGCGAGTTTCTACTTTCAGATGCGATAGGAATTTTAGGGTTAGGTCAATCCGTTCGCGAGATATGGGACTTTGAAGCTATGAAATGGTTGTCAAGACAACAAATTTTTCGCACTTCTGCTGCTCCAATCGCTTAACCAGAATGGCGTAGGGGAAAAATACACGTACCGTTGTAATCGGGCGAGTTTCTACTATCAAATGCAATAGGAATTTTTGGGTTAGGTCAATCCGTTCGCGAGATATGGGAGTTGGAAGCTAAGAAATTGTTGAGAAGAGAACAAATTGTTCACATTTCTGCTGCTCCAAACGCTTAACCAGAAAGGACTAGGGAAAAAATACGCATACCGTTGTAATCGGGCGAGTTTCTGCTTTCTGATGCAACAGGAATTTTTGGGTTAGGTAAATCCGTTCGCGAGATATGGGAGTTTGAAGCCAAGAAATGGTTGATAAGGCAAAAAATTTTTCGCAATTCTGCTGCTCCAAACGCTTAACCAGAATGGCCTAGGGAGAAAATACACGTACCGTTGTAATCGGGCGAGTTTCTACTTTCAGATGCAATAGGAATTTTTGGGTTAGGTCAATCTGTTCGCGAGATATGGGAGTTTGAAGCCAAGAAATGGTTGAGATGGAAAAAATTTTTCGCAATTTTGCTGCTCCAAACGCTTAACCAGAATATCCTAGGGAAAAAATACACATACCGCTGTAATCGGGCGAGTTTCTACTTTCTGATGCAACAGGAATTTTTGGGATAGGTCAATCCGTTCGCGAGATATGGGAGTTTGAAGCCAAGAAATGGTTGAGAAGGCAAAAAATTTTTCGCAATTCTGCTGCTTCAAACGCTTAACCAGAATGGCCTAGGGAAAAAATACACATATCGATGTAATCGGGCGAGTTTCTACTTTCAGATGCGATAGGAATTTTAGGGTTAGGTCAATCCGTTCGCGAGATATGGGAGTTTGAAGCCAAGAAATGGTTGAGAAGGCAAAAAATTTTTCGCAATTCTGCTGCTTCAAAAGCTTAACCAGAATGGCCTAGGGGAAAAACACACAAACCGTTGTAATCGGGCGAGTTTCTACTTTCAGTTACAATAGGAATTTTTGGATTAGGTCAATCCGTTCGCGAGATATGGGAGTTTGAAGCCAAGAAATGGTTCAGAAGGCAAAAAATTTTTCGCAATTCTGCTGCTTCAAACGCTTAACCAGAATGGCCTAGGGAAAAAATACACATACGGTTGTAATCGGGCGAGTTTCTACTTTCAGATGCAATAGGAATTTTTGGGTTAGGTCAATCCGTTCACGAGATATGGGACTTTGAATCTAAGAAATGGTTGTCAAGACAACAAATTTTTCGCAATTCTGCTGCTCCAATCGCTTAACCAGAATGGCCTAGGGGAAAAATACACATACCGTTGTAATCGGGCGAGTTTCTACTTTCAGATGCAATAGGAATTTTTGGGTTAGGTCAATCCGTTCGCGAGATATGGGACTTTGAAGCTAAGAAATGGTTGTCAAGACAACAAATTTTTCGCACTTCTGCTGCTCCAATCGCTTAACCAGAATGGCGTAGGGGAAAAATACACGTACCGTTGTAATCGTGCGAGTTTCTACTATCAAATGCAATAGGAATTTTTGGGTTAGGTCAATCCATTCGCGAGATATGGGAGTTTGAAGCTAAGAAATGGTTGAGGAGACAACAAATTTTTCGCACTTCCGCTGCTCCAAACGCTTAACCAGAATGGCCTAGGGAAAAAATACACATACCGTTGTAATCGGGCGAGTTTCTACTTTCAGATGCAATAGGAATTTTTGGGTTAGGTCAATCCGTTCGCGAGATATGGGTGTTTGAAGCCAAGAAATGGTAGAGAAGGCAAAAAATTTTTCACAATTCTGCTGCTCCAAACGTTTAACCAGAATGGCCTAGGGAAAAAATACACATACCGTTGTAATCGGGCGAGTTTCTACTTTCAGATGCAATAGGAATTTTTGGGTTAGGTCAATCCGTTCGCGAGATATGGGACTTTGAAGCTACGAAATGGTTGTCAAGACAACAAATTTTTCGCACTTCTGCTGCTCCAATCGCTTAACCAGAATGGCGTAGGGGAAAAATACACGTACCGTTGTAATCGGGCGAGTTTCTACTATCAAATGCAATAGGAATATTTGGGTTAGGTCAATCCGTTCGCGAGATATGGGAGTTGGAAGCTAAGAAATGGTTGAGAAGAGAACAAATTGTTCACATTTCTGCTGCTCCAAACGCTTAACCAGAAAGGACTAGGGAAAAAATACGCATACCGTTGTAATCGGGCGAGTTTCTGCTTTCTGATGCAATAGGAATTTTTGGGTTAGGTCAATCCGTTCACGAGATATGGGACTTTGAATCTAAGAAATGGTTGTCAAGACCACAAATTTTTCGCACTTCTGCTGCTCCAATCGCTTAACCAGAATGGCCTAGGGGAAAAATAAACGTACAGTTGTAATCGGGCGAGTTTCCACTATCAAATGCAATAGGAATTTTTGGGTTAGGTAAATCCGTTCGCGAGATATGGGAGTTTGAAGCCAAGAAATGGTTGATAAGGCAAAAAATTTTTCGCAATTCTGCTGCTCCAAACGCTTAACCAGAATGGCCTAGGGAGAAAATACACGTACCGTTGTAATCGGGCGAGTTTCTACTTTCAGATGCAATAGGAATTTTTGGGTTAGGTCAATCTGTTCGCGAGATATGGGAGTTTGAAGCCAAGAAATGGTTGAGATGGAAAAAATGTTTCGCAATTCTGCTGCTCCAAACGCTTAACCAGAATATCCTAGGGAAAAAATACACATACCGCTGTAATCGGGCGAGTTTCTACTTTCTGATGCAACAGGAATTTTTGGGATAGGTCAATCCGTTCGCGAGATATGCGAGTTTGAAGCCAAGAAATGGTTGAGAAGGCAAAAAATTTTTCGCAATTCTGCTGCTTCAAACGCTTAACCAGAATGGCCTAGGGAAAAAATACACATACCGATGTAATCGGGCGAGTTTCTACTTTCAGATGCGATAGGAATTTTAGGGTTAGGTCAATCCGTTCGCGAGATATGGGAGTTTGAAGCCAAGAAATGGTTGAGAAGGCAAAAAATTTTTCGCAATTCTGCTGCTTCAAAAGCTTAACCAGAATGGCCTAGGGAAAAAATACACAAACCGTTGTAATCGGGCGAGTTTCTACTTTCAGTTACAATAGGAATTTTTGGATTAGGTCAATCCGTTCGCGAGATATGGGAGTTTGAAGCCAAGAAATGGTTGAGAAGGCAAAAAATTTTTCGCAATTCTGCTGCTTCAAACGCTTAACCAGAATGGCCTAGGGAAAAAATACACATACCGTTGTAATCGGGCGAGTTTCTACTTTCAGATGCAATAGGAATTTTTGGGTTAGGTCAATCCGTTCACGAGATATGGGACTTTGAATCTAAGAAATGGTTGTCAAGACAACAAATTTTTCGCACTTCTGCCGCTCCAATCGCTTAACCAGAATGGCCTAGGGGAAAAATAAACGTACCGTTGTAATCGGGCGAGTTTCCACTATCAAATGCAATAGGAATTTTTGGGTTAGGTCAATCCGTTCGCGAGATATGGGAGTTGGAAGCTAAGAAATGGTTGAGAAGAGAACAAATTGTTCGCAATTCTGCTGCTCCAAACGCTTAACCAGAATGGACTAGGGAAAAAATACACGTACCGTTGTAACCGGGCGAGTTTCTACTTTCAGATGCAATAGGAATTTTTGGGTTGGGTCAATCCGTTCGCGAGATATGGGAGTTGGAAGCTAAGAAATGGTTGAGAAGAGAACAAATTTTTCGCAATTCTGCTGCTCCAAACGCTTAAGCAGAATGGCCAAGGGAAAAAATACGCATACCGTTGTAATCGGGCGAGTTTTTACTATCAAATGCAATAGGAATTTTTGGGTTAGGTCAATCCGTTCGCGAGATATGGGAGTTGGAAGCTAAGAAATGGTTGAGAAGAGAACAAATTGTTCGCAATTCTGCTGCTCCAAACGCTTAACCAGAATGGACTAGGGAAAAAATACGCATACCGTTGTAATCGGGCGAGTTTCTGCTTTCTGATGCAACAGGAATTTTTGGGTTAGGTAAATCCGTTCGCGAGATATGGGAGTTTGAAGCCAAGAAATGGTTGATAAGGCAAAAAATTTTTCTCAATTCTGCTGCTCCAAACGCTTAACCAGAATGGCCTAGGGAAAAAATACACGTACCGTTGTAATCTGGCGAGTTTCTACTTTCAGATGCAATAGGAATTTTTGGGTTAGGTCAATCCGTTCGCGAGATATGGGAGTTGGAAGCTAAGAAATGGTTGAGAAGAGAACAAATTCTTCGCAATACTGCTGCTCCAAACGCTTAAGCAGAATGGCCAAGGGAAAAAATACGCATACCCTTGTAATCGGGCGAGTTTCTACTTTCAGTTACAATAGGAGTTTTTGGGTTAGGTTAATCCGTTCGCGAGATATGGGACTTTAAAGCTAAGAAATGGTTGACAAGACAACAAATTTTTCGCACTTCTGCTGCTCCAATCGCTTAACCAGAATGGCCTAGGGGAAAAATACACGTACCGTTGTAATCGGGCCAGTTTCTACTTTCAAATGCAATAGGAATTTTTGGGTTAGGTCAATCCGTTCGCGAGATATGGGAGTTGGAAGCTAAGAAATGGTTGAGAAGAGAACAAATTGTTCGCAAGTCTGCTGCTCCAAACGCTTAACCAGAATGGCCTAGAGAAAAAAAAAACATACCGTTGTAATCGGGCGAGTTTCTACTTTCAGATGCAATAGGAATTTTTGGGTTAGGTCAATCCGTTCGCGAGATATGGCAGTTTGAATCCAAGAAATGGTTGACAAGACAACAAATTTTTCGCACTTCTGCTGCTCCAATCGCTTAACCAGAATGGCCTAGGGGAAAAATACACGTACCGTTGTAATCGGGCGAGTTTCTACTTTCAAATGCAATAGGAATTTTTGGGTTAGGTCAATCCGTTCGCGAGATATGGGACTTTGAATCTAAGAAATGGTTGTCAAGACAACAAATTTTTCGCACTTCTGCTGCTCCAATCGCTTAACCAGAATGGCCTAGGGGAAAAATACACGTACCGTTGTAATCGGGCGAGTTTCCACTATCAAACGCAATAGGGATTTTTGGGTTAGGTCAATCCGTTCGCGAGATATGGGAGTTGGAAGCTAAGAAATGGTTGAGAAGAGAACAAATTGTTCGCAATTCTGCTGCCCCAAACGCTTAACCAGAATGGACTAGGGAAAAAATACACGTACCGTTGTAATCGGGCGAGTTTCTACTTTCAGATGCAATAGGAATTTTTGGGTTGGGTCAATCCGTTCGCGAGATATGGGAGTTGGAAGCTAAGAAATGGTTGAGAAGAGAACAAATTGTTCGCAATTCTGCTGCTCCAAACGCTTAACCAGAATGGACTAGGGAAAAAATACACGTACCGTTGTAATCCGGCGAGTTTCTACTTTCAGATGCAATAGGAATTTTTGCTGTTGGGTCAATCCGTTCGCGAGATATGGGAGTTGGAAGCTAAGAAATGGTTGAGAAGAGAACAAATTTTTCGCAATTCTGCTGCTCCAAACGCTTAAGCAGAATGGCCAAGGGAAAAAATACGCATACCGTTGTAATCGGGCGAGTTTCTACTATCAAATGCAATAGGAATTTTTGGGATAGGTCAATCCGTTCGCGAGATATGGGAGTTGGAAACTAAGAAATGGTTGAGAAGAGAACAAATTGTTCGCAATTCTGCTGCTCCAAACGCTTAACCAGAATGGACTGGGGAAAAAATACGCATACCGTTGTAATCGGGCGAGTTTCTGCTTTCTGATGCAATAGGAATTTTTGGGTTAGGTCAATCCGTTCGCGAGATATGGGAGTTTGAAGCCAAGAAATGGTTGACAAGACAACAAATTTTTCGCACTTCTGCTGCTCCAATCGCTTAACCAGAATGGCCTAGGGGAAAAATACACGTACCGTTGTAATCGGGCGAGTTTCTACTTTCAAATGCAATAGGAATTTTTGGGTTAGGTCAATCCGTTCGCGAGATACGGGACTTTGAATCTAAGAAATGGTTGTCAAGACAACAAATTTTTGGCAATTCTGCTGCTCCAAACGCTTAAGCAGAATGGCCAAGGGAAAAAATACGCATACCGTTGTAATCGGGCGAGTTTCTACTATCAAATGCAATAGGAATTTTTGGGTTAGGTCAATCCGTTCGCGAGATATGGGAGTTGGAAGCTAAGAAATGGTTGAGAAGAGAACAAATTGTTCGCAATTCTGCTGCTCCAAACGCTTAACCAGAATGGACTAGGGAAAAAATACGCATACCTTTGTAATCGGGCGAGTTTCTGCTTTCTGATGCAACAGGAATTTTTGGGTTAGGTAAATCCGTTCGCGAGATATGGGAGTTTGAAGCCAAGAAATGGTTGATAAGGCAAAAAATTTTTCGCAATTCTGCTGCTCCAAACGCTTAACCAGAATGGCCTAGGGAAAAAATACACGTACCGTTGTAATCGGGCGAGCTTCTACTTTCAGATGCAATAGGAATTTTTGGGTTAGGTCAATCCGTTCGCGAGATATGGGAGTTGGAAGCTAAGAAATGGTTGAGAAGAGAACAAATTGTTCGCAATTCTGCTGCTCCAAACGCTTAACCAGAATGGCCTAGAGAAAAAATACACACACCGTTGTAATCGGGCGAGTTTCTACTTTCAGATGCAATAGGAATTTTTGGGTTAGGTCAATCCGTTCGCGAGATGTGGGAGTTTGAAGCCAAGAAATGGTTGACAAGACAACAAATTTTTCGCACTTCTGCTGCTCCAATCGCTTAACCAGAATGTCCTAGGGGAAAAATACACGTACCGTTGTAATCGGGCGAGTTTCTACTTTCAAATGCAATAGGAATTTTTGGGTTAGGTCAATCCGTTCGCGAGATATGGGACTTTGAATCTAAGAAATGGTTGTCAAGACAACAAATTTTTCGCACTTCTGCTGCTCCAATCGCTTAACCAGAATGGCCTAGTGGAAAAATACACGTACCGTTGTAATCGGGCGAGTTTCCACTATCAAATGCAATAGGAATTTTTGGGTTAGGTCAATCCGTTCGCGAGATATGGGAGTTGGAAGCTAAGAAATGGTTGAGAAGAGAACAAATTGTTCGCAATTCTGCTGCCCCAAACGCTTAACCAGAATGGACTAGGGAAAAAATACACGTACCGTTGTAATCGGGCGAGTTTCTACTTTCAGATGCAATAGGAATTTTTGGGTTGGGTCAATCCGTTCGCGAGATATGGGAGTTGGAAGCTAAGAAATGGTTGAGAAGAGAACAAATTGTTCGCAATTCTGCTGCTCCAAACGCTTAACCAGAATGGACTAGGGAAAAAATACGCATACCGTTGTAATCGGGCGAGTTTCTGCTTTCTGATGCAACAGGAATTTTTGGGTTAGGTAAATCCGTTCGCGAGATATGGGAGTTTGAAGCCAACAAATGGTTGATAAGGCAAAAAATTTTTCGCAATTCTGCTGCTCCAAACGCTTAACCAGAATGGCCTAGGGAAAAAATACACGTACCGTTGTAATCGGGCGAGTTTCTACTTTCAGATGCAATAGGAATTTTTGGGTTGGGTCAATCCGTTCGCGAGATATGGGAGTTGGAAGCTAAGAAATGGTTGAGAAGAGAACAAATTTTTCGCAATTCTGCTGCTCCAAACGCTTAAGCAGAACGGCCAAGGGAAAAAATACGCATACCGTTGTAATCGGGCGAGTTTCTACTATCAAATGCAATAGGAATTTTTGGGATAGGTCAATCCGTTCGCGAGATATGGGAGTTGGAAGCTAAGAAATGGTTGAGAAGAGAACAAATTGTTCGCAATTCTGCTGCTCCAAACGCTTAACCAGAATGGACTAGGGAAAAAATACGCATACCGTTGTAATCGGGCGAATTTCTGCTTTCTGATGCAACAGGAATTTTTGGGTTAGGTAAATCCGTTCGCGAGATATGGGAGTTTGAAGCCAAGAAATGGTTGATAAGGCAAAAAATTTTTCGCAATTCTGCTGCTCCAAACGCTTAACCAGAATGGCCTAGGGAAAAAATACACGTACCGTTGTAATCGGGCGAGTTTCTACATTCAGATGCAATAGGAATTTTTGGATTAGGTCAATCCGTTCGCGAGATATGGGAGTTGGAAGCTAAGAAATGGTTGAGAAGAGAACAAATTTTTCGCAATTCTGTTGCTCCAAACGCTTAAGCAGAATGGCCAAGGGAAAAAATACGCATACCCTTGTAATCGGGCGAGTTTCTACTTTCAGTTACAATAGGAATTTTTGGGTTAGGTTAATCCGTTCGCGAGATATGGGACTTTAAAGCTAAGAAATGGTTGACAAGACAACACATTTTTCGCACTTCTGCTGCTCCAATCGCTTAACCAGAATGGCCTAGGGGAAAAATACACGTACCGTTGTAATCGGGCGAGTTTCTACTTTCAGATGCAATAGGAATTTTTGGGTTAGGTCAATCCGTTCGCGAGATATGGGAGTTTGAAGCCAAGAAATGGTTGACAAGACAACAAATTTTTCGCACTTCTGCTGCTCCAATCGCTTAACCAGAATGGCCTAGGGGAAAAATACACGTACCGTTGTAATCGGGCGAGTTTCTACTTTCAAATGCAATAGGAATTTTTGGGTTAGGTTAATCCGTTCGCGAGATATGGGACTTTAAAGCTAAGAAATGGTTGACAAGACAACACATTTTTCGCACTTCTGCTGCTCCAATCGCTTAACCAGAATGGCCTAGGGGAAAAATACACGTACCGTTGTAATCGGGCGTGTTTCTACTTTCAGATGCAATAGGAATTTTTGGGTTAGGTCAATCCGTTCGCGAGATATGGGAGTTTGAAGCCAAGAAATGGTTGACAAGACAACAAATTTTTCGCAATTCTGCTGCCCCAAACGCTTAACCAGAATGGACTAGGGAAAAAATACACGTACCGTTGTAATCGGGCGAGTTTCTACTTTCAGATGCAATAGGAATTTTTGGGTTGGGTCAATCCGTTCGCGAGATATGGGAGTTGGAAGCTAAGAAATGGTTGAGAAGAGAACAAATTGTTCGCAATTCTGCTGCTCCAAACGCTTAACCAGAATGGACTAGGGAAAAAATACGCATACCGTTGTAATCGGGCGAGTTTCTGCTTTCTGATGCAACAGGAATTTTTGGGTTAGGTAAATCCGTTCGCGAGATATGGGAGTTTGAAGCCAACAAATGGTTGATAAGGCAAAAAATTTTTCGCAATTCTGCTGCTCCAAACGCTTAACCAGAATGGCCTAGGGAAAAAATACACGTACCGTTGTAATCGGGCGAGTTTCTACTTTCAGATGCAATAGGAATTTTTGGGTTGGGTCAATCCGTTCGCGAGATATGGGAGTTGGAAGCTAAGAAATGGTTGAGAAGAGAACAAATTTTTCGCAATTCTGCTGCTCCAAACGCTTAAGCAGAACGGCCAAGGGAAAAAATACGCATACCGTTGTAATCGGGCGAGTTTCTACTATCAAATGCAATAGGAATTTTTGGGATAGGTCAATCCGTTCGCGAGATATGGGAGTTGGAAGCTAAGAAATGGTTGAGAAGAGAACAAATTGTTCGCAATTCTGCTGCTCCAAACGCTTAACCAGAATGGACTAGGGAAAAAATACGCATACCGTTGTAATCGGGCGAGTTTCTGCTTTCTGATGCAACAGGAATTTTTGGGTTAGGTAAATCCGTTCGCGAGATATGGGAGTTTGAAGCCAAGAAATGGTTGATAAGGCAAAAAATTTTTCGCAATTCTGCTGCTCCAAACGCTTAACCAGAATGGCCTAGGGAAAAAATACACGTACCGTTGTAATCGGGCGAGTTTCTACATTCAGATGCAATAGGAATTTTTGGGTTAGGTCAATCCGTTCGCGAGATATGGGAGTTGGAAGCTAAGAAATGGTTGAGAAGAGAACAAATTTTTCGCAATTCTGCTGCTCCAAACGCTTAAGCAGAATGGCCAAGGGAAAAAATACGCATACCCTTGTAATCGGGCGAGTTTCTACTTTCAGTTACAATAGGAATTTTTGGGTTAGGTTAATCCGTTCGCGAGATATGGGACTTTAAAGCTAAGAAATGGTTGACAAGACAACACATTTTTCGCACTTCTGCTGCTCCAATCGCTTAACCAGAATGGCCTAGGGGAAAAATACACGTACCGTTGTAATCGGGCGAGTTTCTACTTTCAGATGCAATAGGAATTTTTGGGTTAGGTCAATCCGTTCGCGAGATATGGGAGTTTGAAGCCAAGAAATGGTTGACAAGACAACAAATTTTTCGCACTTCTGCTGCTCCAATCGCTTAACCAGAATGGCCTAGGGGAAAAATACACGTACCGTTGTAATCGGGCGAGTTTCTACTTTCAAATGCAATAGGAATTTTTGGGTTAGGTCAATCCGTTCGCGAGATATGGGACTTTGAATCTAAGAAATGGTTGTCAAGACAACAAATTTTTCGCACTTCTGCTGCTCCAATCGCTTAATCGCTTAACCAGAATGGCCTAGGGGAAAAATACACGTACCGTTGTAATCGGGCGAGTTTCCACTATCAAATGCAATAGGAATTTTTGGGTTAGGTCAATCCGTTCGCGAGATATGGGAGTTGGGAAGCTAAGAAATGGTGAGAAGAGAACAAATTGTTCGCAATTCTGCTGCCCCAAACGCTTAACCAGAATGGACTAGGGAAAAAATACGCATACGTTGTAATCGGGCGAGTTTCTGCTTTCTGATGCAACAGGAATTTTTGGGTTAGGAAATCCGTTCGCGAGATATGGGAGTTGAAGCCAAGAAATGGTTGATAAGGCAAAAAATTTTCGCAATTCTGCTGCTCCAAACGCTTACCAGAATGGCCTAGGGAAAAAATACACGTACCGTTGTAATCGGGCGAGTTTCTACTTTCAGATGCAATAGGAATTTTTGGGTTGGGTCAATCCGTTCGCGAGATATGGGAGTTGGAAGCTAAGAAATGGTTGAGAAGAGAACAAATTTTTCGCATTCTGCTGCTCCAAACGCTAAGCAGAATGGCCAAGGGAAAAAATACGCATACCGTTGTAATCGGGGCGAGTTTCTACTATCAAATGCAATAGGAATTTTTGGGTTAGGTCAATCCGTTCGCGAGATATGGGAGTTGGAAGCTAAGAAATGGTTGAGAAGAGAACAAATTGTTCGCAATTCTGCTGCTCCAAACGCTTAACCAGAATGGACTAGGGAAAAAATACGCATACCGTTGTAATCGGCGAGTTTCTGCTTTCTGATGCAACAGGAATTTTTGGGTTAGGTAAATCCGTTCGCGAGATATGGGACTTTGAAGCTAAGAAATGGTTGCCAAGACAACAAATTTTTCGCACTTCTGCTGCTCCAATCGCTTAACCAGAATGGCGTAGGTGAAAAAATAGACGTACCGTTGTAATCGGCGAGTTTCTACTATCAAATGCAATAGGAATTTTTGGGTAGGTCAATCCATTCGCGAGATATGGAGTTTGAAGCTAAGAAATGGTTGAGGAGACACAAATTTTTCGCACTTCCGCTGCTCCAAACGCTTAACCAGAATGGCCTAGGGAAAAAATACACATACCGTTGTAACCGGGCGAGTTTCTACTTTCAGACGCAACAGGAATTTTTTGGGTCAGGTCAATCCGTTGGCGAGATATGGGAGTTTGAAGCCAAGAAATGGTTGAGAAGGCAAAAAATTTTTCGCAATCTGCTGCTCCAAACGCTTAACCAGAATGGCCTAGGAAAAAATGGCACATACCGTTGTAATCGGGCGAGTTTCTACTTTCAGATGCAATAGGAATTTTTGGGTTTGGTCAATCCGTTCGCGAGATATGGGTGTTTGAAGCCCAAGAAATGGTAGAGAAGGCCAAAAAATTTTCACAATTCTGCGGCTCCAAACGTTTAACCAGAATGGCCTAGGGAAAAAATACACATACGGTTGTAATCGGGCGAATTTATACTTTCAGATGCAATAGGAATTTTTGGGTTAGGTCAATCCGTTCGCGAGATATGGGACTTTGAAGCTAAGAAATGGTTGTCAAGACAACAAATTTTTCGCACCTTCTGCTGCTCCAATCGCTTAACCAGAATGGCGTAGAGGAAAAATACACGTACCGTTGTAATCGGGCGAGTTTCTACTATCAAATGCAATAGGAATTTTTGGGTTAGGCCAATCCATTCGCGAGATATGGGAGTTGGAAGCTAAGAAATGGTTGAGAAGAGAACAAATTGTTCACATTTCTGCTGCTCCAAACGCTTCAGCAGAATGGCCTAGGGGGAAAATACGCATACCGTTGTAATCGGTCGAGTTTCTACTTTCAGTTACAATAGGAATTTTTGGGTTAGGTCAATCCGTTCGCGAGATATGGGAGTTTGAAGCCAAGTAATGGTTGAGAAGGCAAAAGATTTTTCGCAATTCTGCTGCTCCAAACGTTTAACCAGAATGGCCTAGGGAAAAATACACATACCGTTGTATTCGGGCGAGTTTCTACTGTCAAATGCAATAGGAATTTTTGGGTTAGGTCAATCCGTTCGCGAGATATGGGAGTTGGAAGCTAAGAAATGGTTGAGAAGAGAACAAATTGTTTACAATTCTGCTGCTCCAAACGCTTAACCAGAATGGACTAGGGGAAAAATACACGTACCGTTGTAATCGGGCGAGTTTCTACGTTCAGATGCAACAGGAATTATTGGGTTAGGTAAATCCGTTCGCGAGATATGGGAGTTTGAAGCCAAGAAATGGTTGATAAGGCAAAAAATTTTTCGCAATTCTGCTGCTCCAAACGCTTAACCAGAATGGCCTAGGGAAAAAATACACATACCGTTGTAACCGGGCGAGTTTCTACTTTCAGACGCAACAGGAATTTTTGGGTTAGGTAAATCCGTTCGCGAGATATGGGAGTTTGAAGCCAAGAAATGGTTGATAAGGCAAAAAATTTTTCGCAATTCTGCTGCTCCAAACGCTTAACCAGAATGGACTAGGGGAAAAATACACGTACCGTTGTAATCGGGCGAGTTTCTACTTTCAGATGCAACAGGAATTTTTGGGTTAGGTAAATCCGTTCGCGAGATATGGGAGTTTGAAGCCAAGAAATGGTTGATAAGGCAAAAAATTTTTCGCAATTCTGCTGCTCCAAACGCTTAACCAGACTGGCCTAGGGAAAAAATACACGTACCGTTGTAATCGGGCGAGTTTCTACTTTCAGATGCAATAGGAATTTTTGGGTTGGGTCAATCCGTTCGCGAGATATGGGAGTTGGAAGCTAAGAAATGGTTGAGAAGAGAACAAATTTTTCGCAATTCTGCTGCTCCAAACGCTTAAGCAGAACGGCCAAGGGAAAAAATACGCATACCGTTGTAATCGGGCGAGTTTCTACTATCAAATGCAATAGGAATTTTTGGGATAGGTCAATCCGTTCGCGAGATATGGGAGTTGGAAGCTAAGAAATGGTTGAGAAGAGAACAAATTGTTCGCAATTCTGCTGCTCCAAACGCTTAACCAGAATGGACTAGGGAAAAAATACGCATACCGTTGTAATCGGGCGAGTTTCTGCTTTCTGATGCAACAGGAATTTTTGGGTTAGGTAAATCCGTTCGCGAGATATGGGAGTTTGAAGCCAAGAAATGGTTGATAAGGCAAAAAATTTTTCGCAATTCTGCTGCTCCAAACGCTTAACCAGAATGGCCTAGGGAAAAAATACACGTACCGTTGTAATCGGGCGAGTTTCTACATTCAGATGCAATAGGAATTTTTGGGTTAGGTCAATCCGTTCGCGAGATATGGGAGTTGGAAGCTAAGAAATGGTTGAGAAGAGAACAAATTTTTCGCAATTCTGCTGCTCCAAACGCTTAAGCAGAATGGCCAAGGGAAAAAATACGCATACCCTTGTAATCGGGCGAGTTTCTACTTTCAGTTACAATAGGAATTTTTGGGTTAGGTTAATCCGTTCGCGAGATATGGGACTTTAAAGCTAAGAAATGGTTGACAAGACAACACATTTTTCGCACTTCTGCTGCTCCAATCGCTTAACCAGAATGGCCTAGGGGAAAAATACACGTACCGTTGTAATCGGGCGAGTTTCTACTTTCAGATGCAATAGGAATTTTTGGGTTAGGTCAATCCGTTCGCGAGATATGGGAGTTTGAAGCCAAGAAATGGTTGACAAGACAACAAATTTTTCGCACTTCTGCTGCTCCAATCGCTTAACCAGAATGGCCTAGGGGAAAAATACACGTACCGTTGTAATCGGGCGAGTTTCTACTTTCAAATGCAATAGGAATTTTTGGGTTAGGTCAATCCGTTCGCGAGATATGGGACTTTGAATCTAAGAAATGGTTGTCAAGACAACAAATTTTTCGCACTTCTGCTGCTCCAATCGCTTAACCAGAATGGCCTAGGGGAAAAATACACGTACCGTTGTAATCGGGCGAGTTTCCACTATCAAATGCAATAGGAATTTTTGGGTTAGGTCAATCCGTTCGCGAGATATGGGAGTTGGAAGCTAAGAAATGGTTGAGAAGAGAACAAATTGTTCGCAATTCTGCTGCCCCAAACGCTTAACCAGAATGGACTAGGGAAAAAATACGCATACCGTTGTAATCGGGCGAGTTTCTGCTTTCTGATGCAACAGGAATTTTTGGGTTAGGTAAATCCGTTCGCGAGATATGGGAGTTTGAAGCCAAGAAATGGTTGATAAGGCAAAAAATTTTTCGCAATTCTGCTGCTCCAAACGCTTAACCAGAATGGCCTAGGGAAAAAATACACGTACCGTTGTAATCGGGCGAGTTTCTACTTTCAGATGCAATAGGAATTTTTGGGTTGGGTCAATCCGTTCGCGAGATATGGGAGTTGGAAGCTAAGAAATGGTTGAGAAGAGAACAAATTTTTCGCAATTCTGCTGCTCCAAACGCTTAAGCAGAATGGCCAAGGGAAAAAATACGCATACCGTTGTAATCGGGCGAGTTTCTACTATCAAATGCAATAGGAATTTTTGGGTTAGGTCAATCCGTTCGCGAGATATGGGAGTTGGAAGCTAAGAAATGGTTGAGAAGAGAACAAATTGTTCGCAATTCTGCTGCTCCAAACGCTTAACCAGAATGGACTAGGGAAAAAATACGCATACCGTTGTAATCGGGCGAGTTTCTGCTTTCTGATGCAACAGGAATTTTTGGGTTAGGTAAATCCGTTCGCGAGATATGGGACTTTGAAGCTAAGAAATGGTTGCCAAGACAACAAATTTTTCGCACTTCTGCTGCTCCAATCGCTTAACCAGAATGGCGTAGGTGAAAAATAGACGTACCGTTGTAATCGGGCGAGTTTCTACTATCAAATGCAATAGGAATTTTTGGGTTAGGTCAATCCATTCGCGAGATATGGGAGTTTGAAGCTAAGAAATGGTTGAGGAGACAACAAATTTTTCGCACTTCCGCTGCTCCAAACGCTTAACCAGAATGGCCTAGGGAAAAAATACACATACCGTTGTAACCGGGCGAGTTTCTACTTTCAGACGCAACAGGAATTTTTGGGTCAGGTCAATCCGTTGGCGAGATATGGGAGTTTGAAGCCAAGAAATGGTTGAGAAGGCAAAAAATTTTTCGCAATTCTGCTGCTCCAAACGCTTAACCAGAATGGCCTAGGGAAAAAATGCACATACCGTTGTAATCGGGCGAGTTTCTACTTTCAGATGCAATAGGAATTTTTGGGTTTGGTCAATCCGTTCGCGAGATATGGGTGTTTGAAGCCAAGAAATGGTAGAGAAGGCAAAAAATTTTTCACAATTCTGCGGCTCCAAACGTTTAACCAGAATGGCCTAGGGAAAAAATACACATACGGTTGTAATCGGGCGAATTTATACTTTCAGATGCAATAGGAATTTTTGGGTTAGGTCAATCCGTTCGCGAGATATGGGACTTTGAAGCTAAGAAATGGTTGTCAAGACAACAAATTTTTCGCACTTCTGCTGCTCCAATCGCTTAACCAGAATGGCGTAGAGGAAAAATACACGTACCGTTGTAATCGGGCGAGTTTCTACTATCAAATGCAATAGGAATTTTTGGGTTAGGCCAATCCATTCGCGAGATATGGGAGTTGGAAGCTAAGAAATGGTTGAGAAGAGAACAAATTGTTCACATTTCTGCTGCTCCAAACGCTTCAGCAGAATGGCCTAGGGGGAAAATACGCATACCGTTGTAATCGGTCGAGTTTCTACTTTCAGTTACAATAGGAATTTTTGGGTTAGGTCAATCCGTTCGCGAGATATGGGAGTTTGAAGCCAAGTAATGGTTGAGAAGGCAAAAGATTTTTCGCAATTCTGCTGCTCCAAACGTTTAACCAGAATGGCCTAGGGAAAAATACACATACCGTTGTATTCGGGCGAGTTTCTACTGTCAAATGCAATAGGAATTTTTGGGTTAGGTCAATCCGTTCGCGAGATATGGGAGTTGGAAGCTAAGAAATGGTTGAGAAGAGAACAAATTGTTTACAATTCTGCTGCTCCAAACGCTTAACCAGAATGGACTAGGGGAAAAATACACGTACCGTTGTAATCGGGCGAGTTTCTACGTTCAGATGCAACAGGAATTATTGGGTTAGGTAAATCCGTTCGCGAGATATGGGAGTTTGAAGCCAAGAAATGGTTGATAAGGCAAAAAATTTTTCGCAATTCTGCTGCTCCAAACGCTTAACCAGAATGGCCTAGGGAAAAAATACACATACCGTTGTAACCGGGCGAGTTTCTACTTTCAGACGCAACAGGAATTTTTGGGTTAGGTAAATCCGTTCGCGAGATATGGGAGTTTGAAGCCAAGAAATGGTTGATAAGGCAAAAAATTTTTCGCAATTCTGCTGCTCCAAACGCTTAACCAGAATGGACTAGGGGAAAAATACACGTACCGTTGTAATCGGGCGAGTTTCTACTTTCAGATGCAACAGGAATTTTTGGGTTAGGTAAATCCGTTCGCGAGATATGGGAGTTTGAAGCCAAGAAATGGTTGATAAGGCAAAAAATTTTTCGCAATTCTGCTGCTCCAAACGCTTAACCAGACTGGCCTAGGGAAAAAATACACATACCGTTGTAATCGGGCGAGTTTCTACTTTCAGATGGGATAGGAATTTTTGGGTTAGGTCAATCCGTTCGCGAGATATGGGAGTTTGAAGCCAAGAAATGGTTGAGAAGAGAACAAATTTTTCGCAATTCTGCTGCTCCAAACGCTTCAGCAGAATGGCCTAGGGGGAAAATACGCATACCGTTGTAATCGGTCGAGTTTCTACTTTCAGTTACAATAGGAATTTTTGGGTTAGGTCAATCCGTTCGCGAGATATGGGAGTTTGAAGCCAAGAAATGGTTGAGAAGGCAAAAGATTTTTCGCAATTCTGCTGCTGCAAACGTTTAACCAGAATGGCCTAGGGAAAAAATACACATACCGTTGTATTCGGGCGAGTTTCTACTATCAAATGCAATAGGAATTTTTGGGTTAGCTCAATCCGTTCGCGAGATATGGGAGTTGGTAGCTAAGAAATGGTTGAGAAGAGAACAAATTGTTCACAATTCTGCTGCTCCAAACGCTTAACCAGAATGGACTAGGGGAAAAATACACGTACCGTTGTAATCGGGCGAGTTTCTACTTTCAGATGCAACAGGAATTTTTGGGTTAGGTAAATCCGTTCGCGAGATATGGGAGTTTGAAGCCAAGAAATGGTTGATAAGGCAAAAAATTTTTCGCAATTCTGCTGCTACAAACGCTTAACCAGAATGGCCTAGGGAAAAAATACACATACCGTTGTATTCGGGCGAGTTTCTACTGTCAAATGCAATAGGAATTTTTGGTATAGGTCAATCCGTTCTTGAGATATGGGAGTTGGAAGCTAAGAAATGGTTGAGTGGAGAACAAATTGTTCACAATTCTGCTGCTCCAAACGCTTAACCAGAATGGACTAGGGGAAAAATACACGTACCGTTGTAATCGGGCGAGTTTCTACTTTCAGATGCAACAGGAATTTTTGGGTTAGGTAAATCCGTTCGCGAGATGTGGGTGTTTGAAGCCAAGAAATGGTTGATAAGGCAAAAAATTTTTCGCAATTCTGCTGCTCCAAACGCTTAACCAGACTGGCCTAGGGAAAAAATACACATACAATTGTAATCGGGCGAGTTTCTACTTTCAGATGGGATAGGAATTTTTGGGTTAGGTCAATCCGTTCGCGAGATATGGGAGTTTGAAGCCAAGAAATGGTTGAGAAGAGAACAAATTTTTCGCAATTCTGCTGCTCCAAACGCTTCAGCAGAATGGCCTAGGGGGAAAATACGCATACCGTTGTAATCGGTCGAGTTTCTACTTTCAGTTACAATAGGAATTTTTGGGTTAGGTCAATCCGTTCGCGAGATATGGGAGTTTGAAGCCAAGAAATGGTTGAGAAGGCAAAAGATTTTTCGCAATTCTGCTGCTCCAAACGTTTAACCAGAATGGCCTAGGGAAAAATACACATACCGTTGTATTCGGGCGAGTTTCTACTGTCAAATGCAATAGGAATTTTTGGTATAGGTCAATCCGTTCTTGAGATATGGGAGTTGGAAGCTAAGAAATGGTTGAGAAGAGAACAAATTGTTCACAATTCTGCTGCTCCAAACGCTTAACCAGAATGGACTAGGGGAAAAATACACGTACCGTTGTAATCGGGCGAGTTTCTACTTTCAGATGCAACAGGAATTTTTGGGTTAGGTAAATCCGTTCGCGAGATATGGGAGTTTGAAGCCAAGAAATGGTTGAGAAGGCAAAAAATTTTTCGCAATTCTGCTGCTTCAAACGCTTAACCAGAATGGCCTAGGGGAGAAATACACGTACCGTTGTAATCGGGCGAGTTTCTACTTTCAAATGCCATAGGAATGTTTGGGTTAGGTCAATCCGTTCGTGAGATATGATTGTTTGAAGCTAAGAAATGGTTGAGAAGACAACAAATTTTTCGCACTTCTGCTGCTCCAAACGCTTAACCCGAATGGCCTAGGGACAAAATACACATACTGATGTAATCGGGCGAGTTTCTACTTTCAAATGCCATAGCAATGTTTGGGTTAGGTCAATCCGTTCGCGAGATATGAGAGTTTGCATCTAAGAAATGGTTGAGAAGACAACAAATTTTTCGCGATTCTGCTGCTCCAAACGCTTAACCTGAATGGACTAGGGAAAAAATACGCATACCGTTGTAATCGGGCGAGTTTCTGCTTTCTGATGCAACAGGAATTTGTGGGTTAGGTAAATCCGTTCGCGAGATATGGGAGTTTGAAGCCAAGAAATGGTAGAGAAGAGAACAAATTTTTCGCAATTCTGCTGCTCCAAACGCTTAAGCAGAATGGCCTAGGGAAAAAATACGCATACCGTTGTAATCGGGCGAGTTTCTACTTTCAGTTACAATAGGAATTTTTGGGTTAGGTTAATCCGTTCGCGAGATATGGGACTTTGAAGCTAAGAAATGGTTGACAAGACAACAAATTTTTCGCACTTCTGCTGCTCCAATCGCTTAACCAGAATGGCCTAGGGGAAAAATACACGTACCGTTGTAATCGGGCGAGTTTCTACTTTCAAATGCAATAGGAATTTTTGGGTTAGGTCAATCCGTTCGCGAGATATGGGAGTTGGAAGCTAAGAAATGGTTGAGAAGAGAACAAATTGTTCGCAATTCTGCTGCTCCAAACGCTTAACCAGAATGGCCTAGGGAAAAAATACACATACGGTTGTAATCGGGCGAGTTTCTACTTTCAGATGCAATAGCAATTTTTGGGTTATGTCAATCCGTTCGCGAGATACGGGAGTTTGAAGACAAGAAATGGTTGAGAAGGCAAAAAATTTGTCGCAATTCTGCTGCTCCAAACGCTTAACCAGAATGGCCTAAGGAAAAAATACACATACCGTTGTAATCGGGCGAGTTTTTACTTTCAGATGCAACCGGAATTCTTGGGTTAGTTCAATCCGTTCGCGAGATATGGGAGTTTGAAGCCAAGAAATGGTAGAGAAGGCAAAAATTTTTTCGCAATTCTGCTACTCCAAACGCTTAACGAGAATGACCTAGGGAAAAAATGCACGTACCGCTGTAATCGGGCGAGTTTCTACTTTCAGACGCAGCAGGAATTTTTGGGTTAGTTCAATCCGTTCGCGAGATATGGGAGTTTGAAGCCAAGAAATGGTAGAGAAGGCAAAAAATTTTTCACAATTCTGCTGCTCCAGACGCTTAACCAGAATGGCCTAGGGAGAAAATACACATACCGTTGTAATCGGGCGAGTTTCTCCTTTCAGACGCAGAAGGAATGTTTGGGTTAGGTCAATCCGTTCGTCAGATATGATTGTTTGAAGCTAAGAAATGGTTGAGAAGACAACAAATTTTTCGCACTTCTGCTGCTCCAAACGCTTAACCCGAATGGCCTAGGGACAAAATACACATACTGATGTAATCGGGCGAGTTTCTACTTTCAAATGCCATAGCAATGTTTGGGTTAGGTCACTCCGTTCGCGAGATATGAGAGTTTGCATCTAAGAAATGGTTGAGAAGACAACAAATTTTTCGCGATTCTGCTGCTCCAAACGCTTAACCAGAATGGCCTAGGGAAAAAATAAACATACCGTTGTAATCGGGCGAGTTTCTACTTTCAGATGCAATAGCAATTTTTGGGTTAGGTCAATCCGTTCGCGAGATATGGGAGTTTGAAGACAAGAAATGGTTGAGAAGGCAAAAAATTTGTAGCAATTCTGCTCCTCCAAACGCTTAACGAGAATGGCCTAGGGAAAAAATACACATACGGTTGTAACCGGGCGAGTTTCTACTTTCAGACGCAACAGGAATTTTTTGGTTTGGTCAATCGGTTCGTGAGATATGGCAAATTGATGCTAAGAAATGGTTGAGAAGACAACAAATTTTTCGCAATTCTGCTGCTCCAAACGCTTAACCAGAATGGGCTAGGGAAAAAATACACATACCGTTGAAATCGGGCGAGTTTCTACTTTCAGTTACAATAGGATTTTTTGGGTTAGGTCAATCCGTTCGCGAGATATGGGAGCTTGAAGCCAAGAAGTGGTTGAGAAGGCAAAAAATTTTTCGCACTTCTGCTGCTCCAATCGCTTAACCAGAATGGCCTAGGAGAAAAATACGCGTACCGTTGTAAACGGGCGAGTTTCTACTTTCAAATGCAATAGGAATTTTTGGGTTGAGTCAATCCGTTCGCGAGATATGGGAGTTGGAAGCTAAGAAATGATTGAGAAGAGAACAAACTGTTCGCAATTCTGCTGCTCCAAACGCATAACCAGATTGGACTAGGGAAAAAATACACATACCGTTGTAATCGGGCGAGTTTCTACTTTCAGACGCACCAGGAATTTTTGGGTTAGGTCAATCCGTTCGCGAGATGTGGGAGTTTGAAGCCAAGAAATGGTTGAGAAGGCAAAAAATTTTTCGCAATTCTGCTGCTCCAAACGCTTAACCAGTATGGCGTAGGGAAAAAATACACATACCGTTGTATTCGGGCGAGTTTCTACTATCAAATGCAATAGGAATTTTTGGGTTAGGTCAATCCGTTCGCGAGATATGGGAGTTGGAAGCTAAGAAATGGTTGAGAAGAGAACAAATTGTTCACAATTCTGCTGCTCCAAACGCTTAACCAGAATGGACTAGGGGAAAAATACGCATACCGTTGTAATCGGGCGAGTTTCTGCTTTCTGATGCAACAGGAATTTTTGAGTTAGGTAAATCCGTTCGCGAGATATGGGAGTTTGAAGCCAAGAAATGGTTGACAAGGCAAAAAATTTTTCGCAATTCTGCTGCTCCAAACGCTTAACCAGAATGGCCTAGGGAAAAAATACACGTACCGTTGTAATCGGGCGAGTTTCTACTTTCAGATGCAATAGGAATTTTTGGGTTAGGTCAATCCGTTCGCGAGATATGGGAGTTGGAAGCTAAGAAATGGTTGAGAAGAGAACAAATTTTTCGCAATTCTGCTGCTCCAAACGCTTCAGCAGAATGGCCTAGGGGGAAAATACGCATACCGTTGTAATCGGTCGAGTTTCTACTTTCAGTTACAATAGGAATTTTTGGGTTAGGTCAATCCGTTCGCGAGATATGGGAGTTTGAAGCCAAGAAATGGTTGAGAAGGCAAAAAATTTTTCGCAATTCTGCTGCTTCAAACGCTTAACCAGAATGGCCTAGGGGAGAAATACACGTACCGTTGTAATCGGGCGAGTTTCTCCTTTCAAATGCCATAGGAATGTTTGGGTTAGGTCAATCCGTTCGTGAGATATGATTGTTTGAAGCTAAGAAATGGTTGAGAAGACAACAAATTTTTCGCACTTCTGCTGCTCCAAACGCTTAACCAGAATGGACTAGGGAAAAAATACGCATACCGTTGTAATCGGGCGAGTTTCTGCTTTCTGATGCAACAGGAATTTGTGGGTTAGGTCAATCCGTTCGCGAGATATGGGAGTTTGAAGCCAAGAAATGGTAGAGAAGAGAACAAATTTTTCGCAATTCTGCTGCTCCAAACGCTTAAGCAGAATGGCCTAGGGAAAAAATACGCATACCGTTGTAATCGGGCGAGTTTCTACTTTCAGTTACAATAGGAATTTTTGGGATAGTTTAATCCGTTCGCGAGATATGGGACTTTGAAGCTAAGAAATGGTTGACAAGACAACAAATTTTTCGCACTTCTGCTGCTCCAATCGCTTAACCAGAATGGCCTAGGGGAAAAATACACGTACCGTTGCAATCGGGCGAGTTTCTACTTTCAAATGCAATAGGAATTTTTGGGTTAGGTCAATCCGTTCGCGAGATATGGGAGTTGGAAGCTAAGAAATGGTTGAGAAGAGAACAAATTGTTCGCAATTCTGCTGCTCCAAACGCTTAACCAGAATGGCCTAGGGAAAAAATACACATACCGTTGTAATCGGGCGAGTTTCTACTTTCAGATGGAATAGCAATTTTTGGGTTATGTCAATCCGTTCGCGAGATACGTGAGTTTGAAGACAAGAAATGGTTGAGAAGGCAAAAAATTTGTCGCAATTCTGCTGCTCCAAACGCTTAACCAGAATGGCCTAAGGGAAAAATACACATACCGTTGTAATCGGGCGAGTTTTTACTTTCAGATGCAACCGGAATTCTTGGGTTAGGTCAATCCGTTCGCGAGATATGGGAGTTTGAAGCCAAGAAATGGTTGAGAAGGCAAAAAATTTTCCGCAATTCTGCTGCTCCAATCGCTTAACCAGAATGGCCTAGGGGAAAAATACACGTACCGTTGTAATCGGGCGAGTTTCTACTTTCAAATGCAATAGGAATTTTTGGGTTAGGTCAATCCGTTCGCGAGATATGGGAGTTGGAAGCTAAGAAATGGTTGAGAAGAGAACAAATTGTTCGCAATTCTGCTGCTCCAAACGCTTAACCAGAATGGCCCAGGGAAAAAATACGCATACCGTTGTAATCGGGCGAGTTTCTACTTTCAGACGCAGCAGGAATTTTTGGGTTAGGTCAATCCGTTCGCGAGATATGGGACTTTGAAGCTAAGAAATGGTTGTCAAGACAACAAATTTTTCGCACTTCTGCTGCTCCAATCGCTTAACCAGAATGGCCTAGGGGAAAAATACACGTACCGTTGTAATCGGGCGAGTTTCTACTATCAAATGCAATAGGAATTTTTGGGTTAGGTCAATCCGTTCGCGAGATATGGGAGTTGGAAGCTAAGAAATGGTTGAGAAGAGAACACATTGTTCGCAATTCTGCTGCTCCAAACGCTTAACCAGAATGGACTAGGGAAAAAATACGCATACAGTTGTAATCGGGCGAGTTTCTGCTTTCTGATGCAACAGGAATTTTTGGGTTAGGTCAATCCGTTCACGAGATATGGGAGTTTGAAGCCAAGAAATGGTTGAGAAGGCAAAAAATTTTTCACAATTCTGCTGCTGCAAACGCTTAACCAGAATGGCCTAGGGAAAAAATACACATACCGTTGTAACCGGGCGAGTTTCTACTTTCAGAAGCAACAGGAATTTTTGGGTTAGGTCAATCCGTTCGCGAGATATGGGAGTTTGAATCCAAGAAATGGTTGAGAAGGCAACAAATTTTCGCAAATCTGCTGCTCCAAACGCTTAACCAGAATGTCCTAGGGAAAAAATACGGGTACCGTTGTAATCGGGCGAGTTTCCACTTTCAGTTACAATAGGAATTTTTGGGTTAGGTCAATCCGTTCGCGAGATATGGGACTTTGAAGCTAAGAAATGGTTGAGAAGACAACAAATTTTTCGCACTTCTGCTGCACCAAACGCTTAACCATAATGGCCTAGGGCAAAAATACACATACCGTTGTAACCGGGCGAGTTTCTACTTTCAGACGCAACAGGAATTTTTTGGTTTGGTCAATCGGTTCGTGAGATATGGCAAATTGATGCTAAGAAATGGTTGAGAAGACAACAAATTTTTCGCAATTCTGCTGCTCCAAACGCTTAACCAGAATGGGCTAGGGAAAAAATACACATACCGTTGAAATCGGGCGAGTTTCTACTTTCAAATGCAATAGGAAATATTGGGTTAGGTCAATCCGTTCGCGAGATATGAGAGTTTGAAGCTAAGATATGGTTGAGAAGACAACAAATTTTTCGCAAATCCGCTGCTCCAAACGCTTAACCAGAATGGCCTAGGGAAAAAATGGACATACCGTTGTAATCGGGCGAGTTTCTACTTTCAGTTACAATAGGATTTTTTGGGTTAGGTCAATCCCTTCGCGAGATATGGGACTTTGAAGCTAAGAAATGGTTGTCAAGACAACAAGTTTTTCGCACTTCTGCTGCAACAATCGCTTAACCAGAATCGCCTAGGGGAAAAATACACGTACCGTGGTAATCGGGCGAGTTTCTACTTTCAAATGCAATAGGAATTTTTGGGTTAGGTCAAACCGTTCGCGAGATATGGGAGTTGGAAGCTAAGAAATGGTTGAGAAGACAAAAAATTTTTCGCAATTCTGCTGCTCCAAACGCTTAACCAGAATGGCCTAGGGAAAAAACACACATACCGTTGTAATCGGGCGAGTTTCTAGTTTCAGATGCAATAGGATTTTTGGATTAGGTCAATCCGTTCGCGGGATATGGGAGTTTAAAACCAAGAAATGGTAGAGAAGCCAAAAAATTTGTCACAATTCTGCTGCTACAAACGCTTAACCAGAATGGCCTAGAGGAAAAATACACATACCGTTGTAATCGGGCGAGTTTCTGCTTTCAGATGCAATAGGAGTTTTTGGGTAAGGTCAATCCGTTCGCGAGATATGGGAGTTTGAAGCCAAGAAATGGTAGAGAAGGCAATAAATTTTTCACAATTCTGCTGCTCCAAACGCTTAACCAGAATGGCCTAGGGAAAAAACACACATACCGTTGTAATCGGGCGAGTTTCTAGTTTCAGATGCAATAGGAATTTTGGGTTAGGTCAATCCGTTCGCGGGATATGGAGTTTAAAGCCAAGAAATGGTAGAGAAGGCAAAAATTTGTCACAATTCTGCTGCTCCAAACGCTTAACCAGAATGGCCTAGAGGAAAAATACACATACCGTTGTAATCGGGCGAGTTTCTACTTTCAGATGCAATAGGAATTTTTGGGGGTTAGGTCAATCGTTCGCGGATATGGGACTTTGAAGCTAAGAAATGGTTGTCAAGACAACAAATTTTTCGCACTTCTGCTGCCAACAATCGCTTAACCAGAATCGCTAGGGGAAAAATACACGTACCGTTGTAATTCGGGCGAGTTTCTACTTTCAAACTGCAATAGAATTTTTGGTTAGGTCAATCGGTTCGAGAGATATGGGAGTTTCAAGCTAAGAAATGGTTGAGAAGACAACAAATTTTCGCAAATCTGCTGCTCCAAACGCTTAACCAGAATGTACTAGGGAAAAAATACGGGTACCGTTGTAATCGGGCGAGTTTCCACTTTCAGTTACAATAGGAACTTTTGGGTTAGGTCATCCGTTCGCGAGATATGGGACTTTGAAGCTAAGAAATGGTTGTCAAGACAACAAATTTTTCGCACTTCTGCTGCTCCAATCGCTTAACCCAGAATGGCATAGGGGAAAATACCGTACCGTTGTAATCGGGCGAGTTTCTACTTTCGGTTACATAGGAATGTTTGGGTTAGGTCAATCCGTTCGCGAGATATGGGAGCTTGAAGCCAAGAAATGGTTGAGAAAGGCAAAAAATTTTTCGCAATTCTGCTGCTTCAAACGCTTAACCAGAATGGCCTAGGGAAAAAATACACGTACCGTTGTAATCGGGCGAGTTTCTACTATCAAATGCAATAGGAATTTTTGGGTTAGGTCAATCCGTTCGCGAGATATGGGACTTTGAAGCTAAGAAATGGTTGAGAAGACAATAAATTTTTTCGCACTTCTGCTGCACCAAACGCTTAACCATAATGGCCTAGGGAAAAAATACACATACCGTTGTAACCGGGCGAGTTTCTACTTTCAGACGCAACAGGAATTTTTTGGTTTGGTCAATCGGTTCGTGAGATATGGCAAATTGATGCTAAGAAATGGTTGAGAAGACAACAAATTTTTCGCAATTCTGCTGCTCCAAACGCTTAACCAGAATGGGCTAGGGAAAAAATACACATACCGTTGAAATCGGGCGAGTTTCTACTTTCAAATGCAATAGGAAATTTTGGGTTAGGTCAATCCGTTCGCGAGATATGAGAGTTTGAAGCTAAGATATGGTTGAGAAGACAACAAATTTTTCGCAAATCCGCTGCTCCAAACGCTTAACCAGAATGGCCTAGGGAAAAAATGGACATACCGTTGTAATCGGGCGAGTTTCTACTTTCAGTTACAATAGGATTTTTTGGGTTAGGTCAATCCCTTCGCGAGATATGGGACTTTGAAGCTAAGAAATGGTTGTCAAGACAACAAATTTTTCGCACTTCTGCTGCAACAATCGCTTAACCAGAATCGCCTAGGGGAAAAATACACGTACCGTTGTAATCGGGCGAGTATCTACTTTCAAATGCAATAGGAATTTTTGGGTTAGGTCAAACCGTTCGTGAGATATGGGAGTTTGAAGCTAAGTAATGGTTGAGAAGACAAAAAATTTTTCGCAATTCTGCTGCTCCAAACGCTTAACCAGAATGGCCTAGGGAAAAAACACACATACCGTTGTAATCGGGCGAGTTTCTAGTTTCAGATGCAATAGGAATTTTTGGATTAGGTCAATCCGTTCGCGGGATATGGGAGTTTAAAGCCAAGAAATGGTAGAGAAGCCAAAAAATTTGTCACAATTCTGCTGCTACAAACGCTTAACCAGAATGGCCTAGAGGAAAAATACACATACCGTTGTAATCGGGCGAGTTTCTACTTTCAGATGCAATAGGAATTTTTGGGTTAGGTCAATCCGTTCGCGAGATATGGGACTTTGAAGCTAAGAAATGGTTGTCAAGACAACAAATTTTTCGCACTTCTGGTGCAACAATCGCTTAACCAGAATGGCCTAGGGAAAAAATACACATACCGGTGTAACCGGGCGAGTTTCTACTTTCAGACGCAACAGGAATTTTTTGGTTTGGTCAATCGGTTCGTGAGATATGGCAAATTGATGCTAAGAAATGGTTGAGAAGACAAGAAATTTTTCGCAATTCTGCTGCTCCAAACGCTTAACCAGAATTGGCTAGGGAAAAAATACACATACCGTTGAAATCGGGCGAGTTTCTACTTTCAAATAGGAAATTTTGGGTTAGGTCAATCCGTTCGCGAGATATGAGAGTTTGAAGCTAAGATATGGTTGAGAAGACAACAAATTTTTCGCAAATCCGCTGCTCCAAACGCTTAACCAGAATGGCCTAGGGAAAAAACACACATACCGTTGTAATCGGGCGAGTTTCTAGTTTCAGATGCAGTAGGAATTTTTGGATTAGGTCAATCCGTTCGCGGGATATGTGAGTTTAAAGCCAAGGAATGGTAGAGAAGCCAAAAAATTTGTCACAATTCTGCTGCTACAAACGCTTAACCAGAATGGCCTAGAGGAAAAATACACATACCGTTGTAATCGGGCGAGTTTCTGCTTTCAGATGCAATAGGAATTTTTGGGTTAGGTCAATCCGTTCGCGAGATATGGGAGTTTGAAGCCAAGAAATGGTAGAGAAGGCAATAAATTTTTCACAATTCTGCTGCTCCAAACGCTTAACCAGAATGGCCTAGGGAAAAAACACACATACCGTTGTAATCGGGCGAGTTTCTACTTTCAGACGCAACAGGAATTTTTTGGTTTGGTCAATCGGTTCGTGAGATATGGCAAATTGATGCTAAGAAATGGTTGAGAAGACAACAAATTTTTCGCAATTCTGCTGCTCCAATCGCTTAACCAGAATGGCCTAGGGGAAAAATACAGGTACCGTTGTAATCGGGCGAGTTTCTGCTTTCAGACGCAACAGGAATTTTGGGGTTAGGTCAATCCGTTCGCGAGATATGGGAGTTTGAAGCCAAGAAATGGTTGAGAAGACAACAAATTTTTCGCACTTCTGCTGCTCCAATCGCTTAACCAGAATGTCCTAGGGAAAAAATACGGGTACCGTTGTAATCGGGCGAGTTTCCACTTTCAGTTACAATAGGAATTTTTGGGTTAGGTCAATCCGTTCGCGAGATATGGGACTTTGAATCTAAGAAATGGTTGAGAAGACAACAAATTTTCGCAAATCTGCTGCTCCAAACGCTTAACCAGAATGTCCTAGGGAAAAAATACGGGTACCGTTGTAATCGGGCGAGTTTCCACTTTCAGTTACAATAGGAATTTTTGGGTTAGGTCAATCCGTTCGCGAGATATGGGACTTTGAATCTAAGAAATGGTTGAGAAGACAACAAATTTTTCGCAATTCTGCTGCTCCAATCGCTTAACCAGAATGGCCTAGGGGAAAAATACACGTACCGTTGTAATCGGGCGAGTTTCCACTTTCAGTTACAATAGGAATTTTTGGGTTAGGTCAATCCGTTCGCGAGATATGGGACTTTGAATCTAAGAAATGGTTGAGAAGACAACAATTTTTTCGCAATTCTGCTGCTCGAATCGCTTAACCAGAATGGCCTAGGGAAAAAATACTCATACCGTTGTAACCGGGCGAGTTTCTTCTTTCAGACGCAACAGGAATTTTTGGGTTAGGTCAATCCTTTCGCGAGATATGGGAGTTTGAAGCCAAGAAATGGTTGAGAAGGCAAAAAATTTTTCGCAATTCTGCTGCTCCAAACGCTTAACCAGTATTGCCTTTGGAAGAAATACACATACCGTTGTAATCGGGCGAGTTTCTACTTTCAGATGCAATAGCAATTTTTGGGTTAGGTCAATCCGTTCGCGAGATGTGGGAGTTTGAAGACAAGAAATGGTTGAGAAGGCAAAAAATTTGTCGCAATTCTGCTGCTCCAAACGCTTAACCAGAATGGCCTAAGGAAAAAATACACATACCGTTGTAATCGGGCGAGTTTCTACTTTCAGATGCAACCGGAATTCTTGGGTTAGGTCAATCCGTTCGCGAGATATGGGAGTTTGAAGCTAAGAAATGGTTGAGAAGACAAAAAATTTTTCGCAATTCTGCTGCTCCAAACGCTTAACCAGAATGGCCTAGGGAAAAAACACACATACCGTTGTAATCGGGCGAGTTTCTAGTTTCAGATGCAGTAGGAATTTTTGGATTAGGTCAATCCGTTCGCGGGATATGTGAGTTTAAAGCCAAGAAATGGTAGAGAAGCCAAAAAATTTGTCACAATTCTGCTGCTACAAACGCTTAACCAGAATGGCCTAGAGGAAAAATACACATACCGTTGTATTCGGGCGAGTTTCTGCTTTCAGATGCAATAGGAATTTTTGGGTTAGGTCAATCCGTTCGCGAGATATGGGAGTTTGAAGCCAAGAAATGGTAGAGAAGGCAATAAATTTTTCACAATTCTGCTGCTCCAAACGCTTAACCAGAATGGCCTAGGGAAAAAACACACATACCGTTGTAATCGGGCGAGTTTCTACTTTCAGACGCAACAGGAATTTTTTGGTTTGGTCAATCGGTTCGTGAGATATGGCAAATTGATGCTAAGAAATGGTTGAGAAGACAACAAATTTTTCGCAATTCTGCTGCTCCAATCGCTTAACCAGAATGGCCTAGGGGAAAAATACAGGTACCGTTGTAATCGGGCGAGTTTCTACTTTCAGACGCAACAGGAATTTTGGGGTTAGGTCAATCCGTTCGCGAGATATGGGAGTTTGAAGCCAAGAAATGGTTGAGAAGACAACAAATTTTTCGCACTTCTGCTGCTCCAATCGCTTAACCAGAATCGCCTAGGGGAAAAATACACGTACCGTTGTAATCCGGCGAGTTTCTACTTTCAAATGCAATAGGAATTTTTGGGTTAGGTCAATCGGTTCGCGAGATATGGGAGTTTCAAGCTAAGAAATGGTTGAGAAGACAACAAATTTTCGCAAATCTGCTGCTCCAAACGCTTAACCAGAATGTCCTAGGGAAAAAATACGGGTACCGTTGTAATCGGGCGAGTTTCCACTTTCAGTTACAATAGGAATTTTTGGGTTAGGTCAATCCGTTCGCGAGATATGGGACTTTGAATCTAAGAAATGGTTGAGAAGACAACAAATTTTTCGCAATTCTGCTGCTCCAATCGCTTAACCAGAATGGCCTAGGGGAAAAATACACGTACCGTTGTAATCGGGCGAGTTTCCACTTTCAGTTACAATAGGAATTTTTGGGTTAGGTCAATCCGTTCGCGAGATATGGGACTTTGAATCTAAGAAATGGTTGAGAAGACAACAATTTTTTCGCAATTCTGCTGCTCGAATCGCTTAACCAGAATGGCCTAGGGAAAAAATACTCATACCGTTGTAACCGGGCGAGTTTCTTCTTTCAGACGCAACAGGAATTTTTGGGTTAGGTCAATCCTTTCGCGAGATATGGGAGTTTGAAGCCAAGAAATGGTTGAGAAGGCAAAAATTTTTCGCAATTCTGCTGCTCCAAACGCTTAACCAGTATTGCCTTTAGAAGAAATACACATACCGTTGTAATCGGGCGAGTTTCTACTTTCAGATGCAATAGCAATTTTTGGGTTAGGTCAATCCGTTCGCGAGATGTGGGAGTTTGAAGACAAGAAATGGTTGAGAAGGCAAAAAATTTGTCGCAATTCTGCTGCTCCAAACGCTTAACCAGAATGGCCTAAGGAAAAAATACACATACCGTTGTAATCGGGCGAGTTTCTACTTTCAGATGCAACCGGAATTCTTGGGTTAGGTCAATCCGTTCGCGAGATATGGGAGTTTGAAGCTAAGAAATGGTTGAGAAGACAAAAAATTTTTCGCAATTCTGCTGCTCCAAACGCTTAACCAGAATGGCCTAGGGAAAAAACACACATACCGTTGTAATGGGGCGAGTTTCTGCTTTCAGATGCAATAGGAATTTTTGGGTTAGGTCAATCCGTTCGCGAGATATGGGAGTTTGAAGCCAAGAAATGGTAGAGAAGGCAATAAATTTTTCACAATTCTGCTGCTCCAAACGCTTAACCAGAATGGCCTAGGGAAAAAACACACATACCGTTGTAATCGGGCGAGTTTCTACTTTCAGACGCAACAGGAATTTTTTGGTTTGGTCAATCGGTTCGTGAGATATGGCAAATTGATGCTAAGAAATGGTTGAGAAGACAACAAATTTTTCGCAATTCTGCTGCTCCAATCGCTTAACCAGAATGGCCTAGGGGAAAAATACAGGTACCGTTGTAATCGGGCGAGTTTCTACTTTCAGACGCAACAGGAATTTTGGGGTTAGGTCAATCCGTTCGCGAGATATGGGAGTTTGAAGCCAAGAAATGGTTGAGAAGACAACAAATTTTTCGCACTTCTGCTGCTCCAATCGCTTAACCAGAATCGCCTAGGGGAAAAATACACGTACCGTTGTAATCCGGCGAGTTTCTACTTTCAAATGCAATAGGAATTTTTGGGTTAGGTCAATCGGTTCGCGAGATATGGGAGTTTCAAGCTAAGAAATGGTTGAGAAGACAACAAATTTTCGCAAATCTGCTGCTCCAAACGCTTAACCAGAATGTCCTAGGGAAAAAATACGGGTACCGTTGTAATCGGGCGAGTTTCCACTTTCAGTTACAATAGGAATTTTTGGATTAGGTCAATCCGTTCGCGGGATATGTGAGTTTAAAGCCAAGAAATGGTAGAGAAGCCAAAAAATTTGTCACAATTCTGCTGCTACAAACGCTTAACCAGAATGGCCTAGAGGAAAAATACACATACCGTTGTAATCGGGCGAGTTTCTGCTTTCAGATGCAATAGGAATTTTTGGGTTAGGTCAATCCGTTCGCGAGATATGGGAGTTTGAAGCCAAGAAATGGTAGAGAAGGCAATAAATTTTTCACAATTCTGCTGCTCCAAACGCTTAACCAGAATGGCCTAGGGGAAAAATACACGTACCGTTGTAATCGGGCGAGTTTCCACTTTCAGTTACAATAGGAATTTTTGGGTTAGGTCAATCCGTTCGCGAGATATGGGACTTTGAATCTAAGAAATGGTTGAGAAGACAACAAATTTTTCGCAATTCTGCTGCTCCAATCGCTTAACCAGAATGGCCTAGGGAAAAAATACTCATACCGTTGTAACCGGGCGAGTTTCTTCTTTCAGACGCAACAGGAATTTTTGGGTTAGGTCAATCCTTTCGCGAGATATGGGAGTTTGAAGCCAAGAAATGGTTGAGAAGGCAAAAAATTTTTCGCAATTCTGCTGCTCCAAACGCTTAACCAGAATTGCCTTGGGAAGAAATACACATACCGTTGTAATCGGGCGAGTTTCTACTTTCAGATGCAATAGCAATTTTTGGGTTAGGTCAATCCGTTCGCGAGATGTGGGAGTTTGAAGACAAGAAATGGTTGAGAAGGCAAAAAATTTGTCGCAATTCTGCTGCTCCAAACGCTTAACCAGAATGGCCTAAGGAAAAAATACACATACCGTTGTAATCGGGCGAGTTTCTACTTTCAGATGCAACCGGAATTCTTGGGTTAGGTCAATCCGTTCGCGAGATATGGGAGTTTGAAGCTAAGAAATGGTTGAGAAGACAAAAAATTTTTCGCAATTCTGCTGCTCCAAACGCTTAACCAGAATGGCCTAGGGAAAAAACACACATACCGTTGTAATCGGGCGAGTTTCTAGTTTCAGATGCAGTAGGAATTTTTGGATTAGGTCAATCCGTTCGCGGGATATGTGAGTTTAAAGCCAAGAAATGGTAGAGAAGCCAAAAAATTTGTCACAATTCTGCTGCTACAAACGCTTAACCAGAATGGCCTAGAGGAAAAATACACATACCGTTGTAATCGGGCGAGTTTCTGCTTTCAGATGCAATAGGAATTTTTGGGTTAGGTCAATCCGTTCGCGAGATATGGGAGTTTGAAGCCAAGAAATGGTAGAGAAGGCAATAAATTTTTCACAATTCTGCTGCTCCAAACGCTTAACCAGTATGGCCTAGGGAAAAAACACACATACCGTTGTAATCGGGCGAGTTTCTACTTTCAGACGCAACAGGAATTTTTTGGTTTGGTCAATCGGTTCGTGAGATATGGCAAATTGATGCTAAGAAATGGTTGAGAAGACAACAAATTTTTCGCAATTCTGCTGCTCCAATCGCTTAACCAGAATGGCCTAGGGGAAAAATACAGGTACCGTTGTAATCGGGCGAGTTTCTACTTTCAGACGCAACAGGAATTTTGGGGTTAGGTCAATCCGTTCGCGAGATATGGGAGTTTGAAGCCAAGAAATGGTTGAGAAGACAACAAATTTTTCGCACTTCTGCTGCTCCAATCGCTTAACCAGAATCGCCTAGGGGAAAAATACACGTACCGTTGTAATCCGGCGAGTTTCTACTTTCAAATGCAATAGGAATTTTTGGGTTAGGTCAATCGGTTCGCGAGATATGGGAGTTTCAAGCTAAGAAATGGTTGAGAAGACAACAAATTTTCGCAAATCTGCTGCTCCAAACGCTTAACCAGAATGTCCTAGGGAAAAAATACGGGTACCGTTGTAATCGGGCGAGTTTCCACTTTCAGTTACAATAGGAATTTTTGGGTTAGGTCAATCCGTTCGCGAGATATGGGACTTTGAATCTAAGAAATGGTTGAGAAGACAACAAATTTTTCGCAATTCTGCTGCTCCAATCGCTTAACCAGAATGGCCTAGGGGAAAAATACACGTACCGTTGTAATCGGGCGAGTTTCCACTTTCAGTTACAATAGGAATTTTTGGGTTAGGTCAATCCGTTCGCGAGATATGGGACTTTGAATCTAAGAAATGGTTGAGAAGACAACAAATTTTTCGCAATTCTGCTGCTCCAATCGCTTAACCAGAATGGCCTAGGGAAAAAATACTCATACCGTTGTAACCGGGCGAGTTTCTTCTTTCAGACGCAACAGGAATTTTTGGGTTAGGTCAATCCTTTCGCGAGATATGGGAGTTTGAAGCCAAGAAATGGTTGAGAAGGCAAAAAATTTTTCGCAATTCTGCTGCTCCAAACGCTTAACCAGAATTGCCTTGGGAAGAAATACACATACCGTTGTAATCGGGCGAGTTTCTACTTTCAGATGCAATAGCAATTTTTGGGTTAGGTCAATCCGTTCGCGAGATGTGGGAGTTTGAAGACAAGAAATGGTTGAGAAGGCAAAAAATTTGTCGCAATTCTGCTGCTCCAAACGCTTAACCAGAATGGCCTAAGGAAAAAATACACATACCGTTGTAATGGGGCGAGTTTCTACTTTCAGATGCAACCGGAATTCTTGGGTTAGGTCAATCCGTTCGCGAGATATGGGAGTTTGAAGCTAAGAAATGGTTGAGAAGACAAAAAATTTTTCGCAATTCTGCTGCTCCAAACGCTTAACCAGAATGGCCTAGGGAAAAAACACACATACCGTTGTAATCGGGCGAGTTTCTAGTTTCAGATGCAGTAGGAATTTTTGGATTAGGTCAATCCGTTCGCGGGATATGTGAGTTTAAAGCCAAGAAATGGTAGAGAAGCCAAAAAATTTGTCACAATTCTGCTGCTACAAACGCTTAACCAGAATGGCCTAGAGGAAAAATACACATACCGTTGTAATCGGGCGAGTTTCTGCTTTCAGATGCAATAGGAATTTTTGGGTTAGGTCAATCCGTTCGCGAGATATGGGAGTTTGAAGCCAAGAAATGGTAGAGAAGGCAATAAATTTTTCACAATTCTGCTGCTCCAAACGCTTAACCAGAATGGCCTAGGGAAAAAACACACATACCGTTGTAATCGGGCGAGTTTCTACTTTCAGACGCAACAGGAATTTTTTGGTTTGGTCAATCGGTTCGTGAGATATGGCAAATTGATGCTAAGAAATGGTTGAGAAGACAAGAAATTTTTCGCAATTCTGCTGCTCCAAACGCTTAACCAGAATTGGCTAGGGAAAAAATACACATACCGTTGAAATCGGGCGAGTTTCTACTTTCAAATGCAATAGGAATTTTTGGATTAGGTCAATCCGTTCGCGGGATATGTGAGTTTAAAGCCAAGAAATGGTAGAGAAGCCAAAAAATTTGTCACAATTCTGCTGCTACAAACGCTTAACCAGAATGGCCTAGAGGAAAAATACACATACCGTTGTAATCGGGCGAGTTTCTGCTTTCAGATGCAATAGGAATTTTTGGGTTAGGTCAATCCGTTCGCGAGATATGGGAGTTTGAAGCCAAGAAATGGTAGAGAAGGCAATAAATTTTTCACAATTCTGCTGCTCCAAACGCTTAACCAGAATGGCCTAGGGGAAAAATACACGTACCGTTGTAATCGGGCGAGTTTCCACTTTCAGTTACAATAGGAATTTTTGGGTTAGGTCAATCCGTTCGCGAGATATGGGACTTTGAATCTAAGAAATGGTTGAGAAGACAACAAATTTTTCGCAATTCTGCTGCTCCAATCGCTTAACCAGAATGGCCTAGGGAAAAAATACTCATACCGTTGTAACCGGGCGAGTTTCTTCTTTCAGACGCAACAGGAATTTTTGGGTTAGGTCAATCCTTTCGCGAGATATGGGAGTTTGAAGCCAAGAAATGGTTGAGAAGGCAAAAAATTTTTCGCAATTCTGCTGCTCCAAACGCTTAACCAGAATTGCCTTGGGAAGAAATACACATACCGTTGTAATCGGGCGAGTTTCTACTTTCAGATGCAATAGCAATTTTTGGGTTAGGTCAATCCGTTCGCGAGATGTGGGAGTTTGAAGACAAGAAATGGTTGAGAAGGCAAAAAATTTGTCGCAATTCTGCTGCTCCAAACGCTTAACCAGAATGGCCTAAGGAAAAAATACACATACCGTTGTAATCGGGCGAGTTTCTACTTTCAGATGCAACCGGAATTCTTGGGTTAGGTCAATCCGTTCGCGAGATATGGGAGTTTGAAGCTAAGAAATGGTTGAGAAGACAAAAAATTTTTCGCAATTCTGCTGCTCCAAACGCTTAACCAGAATGGCCTAGGGAAAAAACACACATACCGTTGTAATCGGGCGAGTTTCTAGTTTCAGATGCAGTAGGAATTTTTGGATTAGGTCAATCCGTTCGCGGGATATGTGAGTTTAAAGCCAAGAAATGGTAGAGAAGCCAAAAAATTTGTCACAATTCTGCTGCTACAAACGCTTAACCAGAATGGCCTAGAGGAAAAATACACATACCGTTGTAATCGGGCGAGTTTCTGCTTTCAGATGCAATAGGAATTTTTGGGTTAGGTCAATCCGTTCGCGAGATATGGGAGTTTGAAGCCAAGAAATGGTAGAGAAGGCAATAAATTTTTCACAATTCTGCTGCTCCAAACGCTTAACCAGAATGGCCTAGGGAAAAAACACACATACCGTTGTAATCGGGCGAGTTTCTACTTTCAGACGCAACAGGAATTTTTTGGTTTGGTCAATCGGTTCGTGAGATATGGCAAATTGATGCTAAGAAATGGTTGAGAAGACAAGAAATTTTTCGCAATTCTGCTGCTCCAAACGCTTAACCAGAATTGGCTAGGGAAAAAATACACATACCGTTGAAATCGGGCGAGTTTCTACTTTCAAATGCAATAGGAATTTTTGGATTAGGTCAATCCGTTCGCGGGATATGTGAGTTTAAAGCCAAGAAATGGTAGAGAAGCCAAAAAATTTGTCACAATTCTGCTGCTACAAACGCTTAACCAGAATGGCCTAGAGGAAAAATACACATACCGTTGTAATCGGGCGAGTTTCTGCTTTCAGATGCAATAGGAATTTTTGGGTTAGGTCAATCCGTTCGCGAGATATGGGAGTTTGAAGCCAAGAAATGGTAGAGAAGGCAATAAATTTTTCACAATTCTGCTGCTCCAAACGCTTAACCAGAATGGCCTAGGGGAAAAATACACGTACCGTTGTAATCGGGCGAGTTTCCACTTTCAGTTACAATAGGAATTTTTGGGTTAGGTCAATCCGTTCGCGAGATATGGGACTTTGAATCTAAGAAATGGTTGAGAAGACAACAAATTTTTCGCAATTCTGCTGCTCCAATCGCTTAACCAGAATGGCCTAGGGAAAAAATACTCATACCGTTGTAACCGGGCGAGTTTCTTCTTTCAGACGCAACAGGAATTTTTGGGTTAGGTCAATCCTTTCGCGAGATATGGGAGTTTGAAGCCAAGAAATGGTTGAGAAGGCAAAAAATTTTTCGCAATTCTGCTGCTCCAAACGCTTAACCAGAATTGCCTTGGGAAGAAATACACATACCGTTGTAATCGGGCGAGTTTCTACTTTCAGATGCAATAGCAATTTTTGGGTTAGGTCAATCCGTTCGCGAGATGTGGGAGTTTGAAGACAAGAAATGGTTGAGAAGGCAAAAAATTTGTCGCAATTCTGCTGCTCCAAACGCTTAACCAGAATGGCCTAAGGAAAAAATACACATACCGTTGTAATCGGGCGAGTTTCTACTTTCAGATGCAACCGGAATTCTTGGGTTAGGTCAATCCGTTCGCGAGATATGGGAGTTTGAAGCTAAGAAATGGTTGAGAAGACAAAAAATTTTTCGCAATTCTGCTGCTCCAAACGCTTAACCAGAATGGCCTAGGGAAAAAACACACATACCGTTGTAATCGGGCGAGTTTCTAGTTTCAGATGCAGTAGGAATTTTTGGATTAGGTCAATCCGTTCGCGGGATATGTGAGTTTAAAGCCAAGAAATGGTAGAGAAGCCAAAAAATTTGTCACAATTCTGCTGCTACAAACGCTTAACCAGAATGGCCTAGAGGAAAAATACACATACCGTTGTAATCGGGCGAGTTTCTGCTTTCAGATGCAATAGGAATTTTTGGGTTAGGTCAATCCGTTCGCGAGATATGGGAGTTTGAAGCCAAGAAATGGTAGAGAAGGCAATAAATTTTTCACAATTCTGCTGCTCCAAACGCTTAACCAGAATGGCCTAGGGAAAAAACACACATACCGTTGTAATCGGGCGAGTTTCTACTTTCAGACGCAACAGGAATTTTTTGGTTTGGTCAATCGGTTCGTGAGATATGGCAAATTGATGCTAAGAAATGGTTGAGAAGACAACAAATTTTTCGCAATTCTGCTGCTCCAATCGCTTAACCAGAATGGCCTAGGGGAAAAATACAGGTACCGTTGTAATCGGGCGAGTTTCTACTTTCAGACGCAACAGGAATTTTGGGGTTAGGTCAATCCGTTCGCGAGATATGGGAGTTTGAAGCCAAGAAATGGTTGAGAAGACAACAAATTTTTCGCACTTCTGCTGCTCCAATCGCTTAACCAGAATCGCCTAGGGGAAAAATACACGTACCGTTGTAATCCGGCGAGTTTCTACTTTCAAATGCAATAGGAATTTTTGGGTTAGGTCAATCGGTTCGCGAGATATGGGAGTTTCAAGCTAAGAAATGGTTGAGAAGACAACAAATTTTCGCAAATCTGCTGCTCCAAACGCTTAACCAGAATGTCCTAGGGAAAAAATACGGGTACCGTTGTAATCGGGCGAGTTTCCACTTTCAGTTACAATAGGAATTTTTGGGTTAGGTCAATCCGTTCGCGAGATATGGGACTTTGAATCTAAGAAATGGTTGAGAAGACAACAAATTTTTCGCAATTCTGCTGCTCCAATCGCTTAACCAGAATGGCCTAGGGGAAAAATACACGTACCGTTGTAATCGGGCGAGTTTCCACTTTCAGTTACAATAGGAATTTTTGGGTTAGGTCAATCCGTTCGCGAGATATGGGACTTTGAATCTAAGAAATGGTTGAGAAGACAACAAATTTTTCGCAATTCTGCTGCTCCAAACGCTTAACCAGAATTGGCTAGGGAAAAAATACACATACCGTTGAAATCGGGCGAGTTTCTACTTTCAAATGCAATAGGAATTTTTGGATTAGGTCAATCCGTTCGCGGGATATGTGAGTTTAAAGCCAAGAAATGGTAGAGAAGCCAAAAAATTTGTCACAATTCTGCTGCTACAAACGCTTAACCAGAATGGCCTAGAGGAAAAATACACATACCGTTGTAATCGGGCGAGTTTCTGCTTTCAGATGCAATAGGAATTTTTGGGTTAGGTCAATCCGTTCGCGAGATATGGGAGTTTGAAGCCAAGAAATGGTAGAGAAGGCAATAAATTTTTCACAATTCTGCTGCTCCAAACGCTTAACCAGAATGGCCTAGGGGAAAAATACACGTACCGTTGTAATCGGGCGAGTTTCCACTTTCAGTTACAATAGGAATTTTTGGGTTAGGTCAATCCGTTCGCGAGATATGGGACTTTGAATCTAAGAAATGGTTGAGAAGACAACAAATTTTTCGCAATTCTGCTGCTCCAATCGCTTAACCAGAATGGCCTAGGGAAAAAATACTCATACCGTTGTAACCGGGCGAGTTTCTTCTTTCAGACGCAACAGGAATTTTTGGGTTAGGTCAATCCTTTCGCGAGATATGGGAGTTTGAAGCCAAGAAATGGTTGAGAAGGCAAAAAATTTTTCGCAATTCTGCTGCTCCAAACGCTTAACCAGAATTGCCTTGGGAAGAAATACACATACCGTTGTAATCGGGCGAGTTTCTACTTTCAGATGCAATAGCAATTTTTGGGTTAGGTCAATCCGTTCGCGAGATGTGGGAGTTTGAAGACAAGAAAAGGTTGAGAAGGCAAAAAATTTGTCGCAATTCTGCTGCTCCAAACGCTTAACCAGAATGGCCTAAGGAAAAAATACACATACCGTTGTAATCGGGCGAGTTTCTACTTTCAGATGCAACCGGAATTCTTGGGTTAGGTCAATCCGTTCGCGAGATATGGGAGTTTGAAGCTAAGAAATGGTTGAGAAGACAAAAAATTTTTCGCAATTCTGCTGCTCCAAACGCTTAACCAGAATGGCCTAGGGAAAAAACACACATACCGTTGTAATCGGGCGAGTTTCTAGTTTCAGATGCAGTAGGAATTTTTGGATTAGGTCAATCCGTTCGCGGGATATGTGAGTTTAAAGCCAAGAAATGGTAGAGAAGCCAAAAAATTTGTCACAATTCTGCTGCTACAAACGCTTAACCAGAATGGCCTAGAGGAAAAATACACATACCGTTGTAATCGGGCGAGTTTCTGCTTTCAGATGCAATAGGAATTTTTGGGTTAGGTCAATCCGTTCGCGAGATATGGGAGTTTGAAGCCAAGAAATGGTAGAGAAGGCAATAAATTTTTCACAATTCTGCTGCTCCAAACGCTTAACCAGAATGGCCTAGGGAAAAAACACACATACCGTTGTAATCGGGCGAGTTTCTACTTTCAGACGCAACAGGAATTTTTTGGTTTGGTCAATCGGTTCGTGAGATATGGCAAATTGATGCTAAGAAATGGTTGAGAAGACAACAAATTTTTCGCAATTCTGCTGCTCCAATCGCTTAACCAGAATGGCCTAGGGGAAAAATACAGGTACCGTTGTAATCGGGCGAGTTTCTACTTTCAGACGCAACAGGAATTTTGGGGTTAGGTCAATCCGTTCGCGAGATATGGGAGTTTGAAGCCAAGAAATGGTTGAGAAGACAACAAATTTTTCGCACTTCTGCTGCTCCAATCGCTTAACCAGAATGGCCTAGGGAAAAAATACTCATACCGTTGTAACCGGGCGAGTTTCTTCTTTCAGACGCAACAGGAATTTTTGGGTTAGGTCAATCCTTTCGCGAGATATGGGAGTTTGAAGCCAAGAAATGGTTGAGAAGGCAAAAAATTTTTCGCAATTCTGCTGCTCCAAACGCTTAACCAGAATTGCCTTGGGAAGAAATACACATACCGTTGTAATCGGGCGAGTTTCTACTTTCAGATGCAATAGCAATTTTTGGGTTAGGTCAATCCGTTCGCGAGATGTGGGAGTTTGAAGACAAGAAATGGTTGAGAAGGCAAAAAATTTGTCGCAATTCTGCTGCTCCAAACGCTTAACCAGAATGGCCTAAGGAAAAAATACACATACCGTTGTAATCGGGCGAGTTTCTACTTTCAGATGCAACCGGAATTCTTGGGTTAGGTCAATCCGTTCGCGAGATATGGGAGTTTGAAGCTAAGAAATGGTTGAGAAGACAAAAAATTTTTCGCAATTCTGCTGCTCCAAACGCTTAACCAGAATGGCCTAGGGAAAAAACACACATACCGTTGTAATCGGGCGAGTTTCTAGTTTCAGATGCAGTAGGAATTTTTGGATTAGGTCAATCCGTTCGCGGGATATGTGAGTTTAAAGCCAAGAAATGGTAGAGAAGCCAAAAAATTTGTCACAATTCTGCTGCTACAAACGCTTAACCAGAATGGCCTAGAGGAAAAATACACATACCGTTGTAATCGGGCGAGTTTCTGCTTTCAGATGCAATAGGAATTTTTGGGTTAGGTCAATCCGTTCGCGAGATATGGGAGTTTGAAGCCAAGAAATGGTAGAGAAGGCAATAAATTTTTCACAATTCTGCTGCTCCAAACGCTTAACCAGAATGGCCTAGGGAAAAAACACACATACCGTTGTAATCGGGCGAGTTTCTACTTTCAGACGCAACAGGAATTTTTTGGTTTGGTCAATCGGTTCGTGAGATATGGCAAATTGATGCTAAGAAATGGTTGAGAAGACAAGAAATTTTTCGCAATTCTGCTGCTCCAAACGCTTAACCAGAATTGGCTAGGGAAAAAATACACATACCGTTGAAATCGGGCGAGTTTCTACTTTCAAATGCAATAGGAATTTTTGGATTAGGTCAATCCGTTCGCGGGATATGTGAGTTTAAAGCCAAGAAATGGTAGAGAAGCCAAAAAATTTGTCACAATTCTGCTGCTACAAACGCTTAACCAGAATGGCCTAGAGGAAAAATACACATACCGTTGTAATCGGGCGAGTTTCTGCTTTCAGATGCAATAGGAATTTTTGGGTTAGGTCAATCCGTTCGCGAGATATGGGAGTTTGAAGCCAAGAAATGGTAGAGAAGGCAATAAATTTTTCACAATTCTGCTGCTCCAAACGCTTAACCAGAATGGCCTAGGGGAAAAATACACGTACCGTTGTAATCGGGCGAGTTTCCACTTTCAGTTACAATAGGAATTTTTGGGTTAGGTCAATCCGTTCGCGAGATATGGGACTTTGAATCTAAGAAATGGTTGAGAAGACAACAAATTTTTCGCAATTCTGCTGCTCCAATCGCTTAACCAGAATGGCCTAGGGAAAAAATACTCATACCGTTGTAACCGGGCGAGTTTCTTCTTTCAGACGCAACAGGAATTTTTGGGTTAGGTCAATCCTTTCGCGAGATATGGGAGTTTGAAGCCAAGAAATGGTTGAGAAGGCAAAAAATTTTTCGCAATTCTGCTGCTCCAAACGCTTAACCAGAATTGCCTTGGGAAGAAATACACATACCGTTGTAATCGGGCGAGTTTCTACTTTCAGATGCAATAGCAATTTTTGGGTTAGGTCAATCCGTTCGCGAGATGTGGGAGTTTGAAGACAAGAAATGGTTGAGAAGGCAAAAAATTTGTCGCAATTCTGCTGCTCCAAACGCTTAACCAGAATGGCCTAAGGAAAAAATACACATACCGTTGTAATCGGGCGAGTTTCTACTTTCAGATGCAACCGGAATTCTTGGGTTAGGTCAATCCGTTCGCGAGATATGGGAGTTTGAAGCTAAGAAATGGTTGAGAAGACAAAAAATTTTTCGCAATTCTGCTGCTCCAAACGCTTAACCAGAATGGCCTAGGGAAAAAACACACATACCGTTGTAATCGGGCGAGTTTCTAGTTTCAGATGCAGTAGGAATTTTTGGATTAGGTCAATCCGTTCGCGGGATATGTGAGTTTAAAGCCAAGAAATGGTAGAGAAGCCAAAAAATTTGTCACAATTCTGCTGCTACAAACGCTTAACCAGAATGGCCTAGAGGAAAAATACACATACCGTTGTAATCGGGCGAGTTTCTGCTTTCAGATGCAATAGGAATTTTTGGGTTAGGTCAATCCGTTCGCGAGATATGGGAGTTTGAAGCCAAGAAATGGTAGAGAAGGCAATAAATTTTTCACAATTCTGCTGCTCCAAACGCTTAACCAGAATGGCCTAGGGAAAAAACACACATACCGTTGTAATCGGGCGAGTTTCTACTTTCAGACGCAACAGGAATTTTTTGGTTTGGTCAATCGGTTCGTGAGATATGGCAAATTGATGCTAAGAAATGGTTGAGAAGACAACAAATTTTTCGCAATTCTGCTGCTCCAATCGCTTAACCAGAATGGCCTAGGGGAAAAATACAGGTACCGTTGTAATCGGGCGAGTTTCTACTTTCAGACGCAACAGGAATTTTGGGGTTAGGTCAATCCGTTCGCGAGATATGGGAGTTTGAAGCCAAGAAATGGTTGAGAAGACAACAAATTTTTCGCACTTCTGCTGCTCCAATCGCTTAACCAGAATCGCCTAGGGGAAAAATACACGTACCGTTGTAATCCGGCGAGTTTCTACTTTCAAATGCAATAGGAATTTTTGGGTTAGGTCAATCGGTTCGCGAGATATGGGAGTTTCAAGCTAAGAAATGGTTGAGAAGACAACAAATTTTCGCAAATCTGCTGCTCCAAACGCTTAACCAGAATGTCCTAGGGAAAAAATACGGGTACCGTTGTAATCGGGCGAGTTTCCACTTTCAGTTACAATAGGAATTTTTGGGTTAGGTCAATCCGTTCGCGAGATATGGGACTTTGAATCTAAGAAATGGTTGAGAAGACAACAAATTTTTCGCAATTCTGCTGCTCCAATCGCTTAACCAGAATGGCCTAGGGGAAAAATACACGTACCGTTGTAATCGGGCGAGTTTCCACTTTCAGTTACAATAGGAATTTTTGGGTTAGGTCAATCCGTTCGCGAGATATGGGACTTTGAATCTAAGAAATGGTTGAGAAGACAACAAATTTTTCGCAATTCTGCTGCTCCAATCGCTTAACCAGAATGGCCTAGGGAAAAAATACTCATACCGTTGTAACCGGGCGAGTTTCTTCTTTCAGACGCAACAGGAATTTTTGGGTTAGGTCAATCCTTTCGCGAGATATGGGAGTTTGAAGCCAAGAAATGGTTGAGAAGGCAAAAAATTTTTCGCAATTCTGCTGCTCCAAACGCTTAACCAGAATTGCCTTGGGAAGAAATACACATACCGTTGTAATCGGGCGAGTTTCTACTTTCAGATGCAATAGCAATTTTTGGGTTAGGTCAATCCGTTCGCGAGATGTGGGAGTTTGAAGACAAGAAATGGTTGAGAAGGCAAAAAATTTGTCGCAATTCTGCTGCTCCAAACGCTTAACCAGAATGGCCTAAGGAAAAAATACACATACCGTTGTAATCGGGCGAGTTTCTACTTTCAGATGCAACCGGAATTCTTGGGTTAGGTCAATCCGTTCGCGAGATATGGGAGTTTGAAGCTAAGAAATGGTTGAGAAGACAAAAAATTTTTCGCAATTCTGCTGCTCCAAACGCTTAACCAGAATGGCCTAGGGAAAAAACACACATACCGTTGTAATCGGGCGAGTTTCTAGTTTCAGATGCAGTAGGAATTTTTGGATTAGGTCAATCCGTTCGCGGGATATGTGAGTTTAAAGCCAAGAAATGGTAGAGAAGCCAAAAAATTTGTCACAATTCTGCTGCTACAAACGCTTAACCAGAATGGCCTAGAGGAAAAATACACATACCGTTGTAATCGGGCGAGTTTCTGCTTTCAGATGCAATAGGAATTTTTGGGTTAGGTCAATCCGTTCGCGAGATATGGGAGTTTGAAGCCAAGAAATGGTAGAGAAGGCAATAAATTTTTCACAATTCTGCTGCTCCAAACGCTTAACCAGAATGGCCTAGGGAAAAAACACACATACCGTTGTAATCGGGCGAGTTTCTACTTTCAGACGCAACAGGAATTTTTTGGTTTGGTCAATCGGTTCGTGAGATATGGCAAATTGATGCTAAGAAATGGTTGAGAAGACAAGAAATTTTTCGCAATTCTGCTGCTCCAAACGCTTAACCAGAATTGGCTAGGGAAAAAATACACATACCGTTGAAATCGGGCGAGTTTCTACTTTCAAATGCAATAGGAATTTTTGGATTAGGTCAATCCGTTCGCGGGATATGTGAGTTTAAAGCCAAGAAATGGTAGAGAAGCCAAAAAATTTGTCACAATTCTGCTGCTACAAACGCTTAACCAGAATGGCCTAGAGGAAAAATACACATACCGTTGTAATCGGGCGAGTTTCTGCTTTCAGATGCAATAGGAATTTTTGGGTTAGGTCAATCCGTTCGCGAGATATGGGAGTTTGAAGCCAAGAAATGGTAGAGAAGGCAATAAATTTTTCACAATTCTGCTGCTCCAAACGCTTAACCAGAATGGCCTAGGGGAAAAATACACGTACCGTTGTAATCGGGCGAGTTTCCACTTTCAGTTACAATAGGAATTTTTGGGTTAGGTCAATCCGTTCGCGAGATATGGGACTTTGAATCTAAGAAATGGTTGAGAAGACAACAAATTTTTCGCAATTCTGCTGCTCCAATCGCTTAACCAGAATGGCCTAGGGAAAAAACACACATACCGTTGTAATCGGGCGAGTTTCTACTTTCAGACGCAACAGGAATTTTTGGGTTAGGTCAATCCTTTCGCGAGATATGGGAGTTTGAAGCCAAGAAATGGTTGAGAAGGCAAAAAATTTTTCGCAATTCTGCTGCTCCAAACGCTTAACCAGAATTGCCTTGGGAAGAAATACACATACCGTTGTAATCGGGCGAGTTTCTAGTTTCAGATGCAGTAGGAATTTTTGGATTAGGTCAATCCGTTCGCGGGATATGTGAGTTTAAAGCCAAGAAATGGTAGAGAAGCCAAAAAATTTGTCACAATTCTGCTGCTACAAACGCTTAACCAGAATGGCCTAGAGGAAAAATACACATACCGTTGTAATCGGGCGAGTTTCTGCTTTCAGATGCAATAGGAATTTTTGGGTTAGGTCAATCCGTTCGCGAGATATGGGAGTTTGAAGCCAAGAAATGGTAGAGAAGGCAATAAATTTTTCACAATTCTGCTGCTCCAAACGCTTAACCAGAATGGCCTAGGGAAAAAACACACATACCGTTGTAATCGGGCGAGTTTCTACTTTCAGACGCAACAGGAATTTTTTGGTTTGGTCAATCGGTTCGTGAGATATGGCAAATTGATGCTAAGAAATGGTTGAGAAGACAAGAAATTTTTCGCAATTCTGCTGCTCCAAACGCTTAACCAGAATTGGCTAGGGAAAAAATACACATACCGTTGAAATCGGGCGAGTTTCTACTTTCAAATGCAATAGGAATTTTTGGATTAGGTCAATCCGTTCGCGGGATATGTGAGTTTAAAGCCAAGAAATGGTAGAGAAGCCAAAAAATTTGTCACAATTCTGCTGCTACAAACGCTTAACCAGAATGGCCTAGAGGAAAAATACACATACCGTTGTAATCGGGCGAGTTTCTGCTTTCAGATGCAATAGGAATTTTTGGGTTAGGTCAATCCGTTCGCGAGATATGGGAGTTTGAAGCCAAGAAATGGTAGAGAAGGCAATAAATTTTTCACAATTCTGCTGCTCCAAACGCTTAACCAGAATGGCCTAGGGGAAAAATACACGTACCGTTGTAATCGGGCGAGTTTCCACTTTCAGTTACAATAGGAATTTTTGGGTTAGGTCAATCCGTTCGCGAGATATGGGACTTTGAATCTAAGAAATGGTTGAGAAGACAACAAATTTTTCGCAATTCTGCTGCTCCAATCGCTTAACCAGAATGGCCTAGGGAAAAAATACTCATACCGTTGTAACCGGGCGAGTTTCTTCTTTCAGACGCAACAGGAATTTTTGGGTTAGGTCAATCCTTTCGCGAGATATGGGAGTTTGAAGCCAAGAAATGGTTGAGAAGGCAAAAAATTTTTCGCAATTCTGCTGCTCCAAACGCTTAACCAGAATTGCCTTGGGAAGAAATACACATACCGTTGTAATCGGGCGAGTTTCTACTTTCAGATGCAATAGCAATTTTTGGGTTAGGTCAATCCGTTCGCGAGATGTGGGAGTTTGAAGACAAGAAATGGTTGAGAAGGCAAAAAATTTGTCGCAATTCTGCTGCTCCAAACGCTTAACCAGAATGGCCTAAGGAAAAAATACACATACCGTTGTAATCGGGCGAGTTTCTACTTTCAGATGCAACCGGAATTCTTGGGTTAGGTCAATCCGTTCGCGAGATATGGGAGTTTGAAGCTAAGAAATGGTTGAGAAGACAAAAAATTTTTCGCAATTCTGCTGCTCCAAACGCTTAACCAGAATGGCCTAGGGAAAAAACACACATACCGTTGTAATCGGGCGAGTTTCTAGTTTCAGATGCAGTAGGAATTTTTGGATTAGGTCAATCCGTTCGCGGGATATGTGAGTTTAAAGCCAAGAAATGGTAGAGAAGCCAAAAAATTTGTCACAATTCTGCTGCTACAAACGCTTAACCAGAATGGCCTAGAGGAAAAATACACATACCGTTGTAATCGGGCGAGTTTCTGCTTTCAGATGCAATAGGAATTTTTGGGTTAGGTCAATCCGTTCGCGAGATATGGGAGTTTGAAGCCAAGAAATGGTAGAGAAGGCAATAAATTTTTCACAATTCTGCTGCTCCAAACGCTTAACCAGAATGGCCTAGGGAAAAAACACACATACCGTTGTAATCGGGCGAGTTTCTACTTTCAGACGCAAAAGGAATTTTTTGGTTTGGTCAATCGGTTCGTGAGATATGGCAAATTGATGCTAAGAAATGGTTGAGAAGACAACAAATTTTTCGCAATTCTGCTGCTCCAATCGCTTAACCAGAATGGCCTAGGGGAAAAATACAGGTACCGTTGTAATCGGGCGAGTTTCTACTTTCAGACGCAACAGGAATTTTGGGGTTAGGTCAATCCGTTCGCGAGATATGGGAGTTTGAAGCCAAGAAATGGTTGAGAAGACAACAAATTTTTCGCACTTCTGCTGCTCCAATCGCTTAACCAGAATCGCCTAGGGGAAAAATACACGTACCGTTGTAATCCGGCGAGTTTCTACTTTCAAATGCAATAGGAATTTTTGGGTTAGGTCAATCGGTTCGCGAGATATGGGAGTTTCAAGCTAAGAAATGGTTGAGAAGACAACAAATTTTCGCAAATCTGCTGCTCCAAACGCTTAACCAGAATGTCCTAGGGAAAAAATACGGGTACCGTTGTAATCGGGCGAGTTTCCACTTTCAGTTACAATAGGAATTTTTGGGTTAGGTCAATCCGTTCGCGAGATATGGGACTTTGAATCTAAGAAATGGTTGAGAAGACAACAAATTTTTCGCAATTCTGCTGCTCCAATCGCTTAACCAGAATGGCCTAGGGGAAAAATACACGTACCGTTGTAATCGGGCGAGTTTCCACTTTCAGTTACAATAGGAATTTTTGGGTTAGGTCAATCCGTTCGCGAGATATGGGACTTTGAATCTAAGAAATGGTTGAGAAGACAACAAATTTTTCGCAATTCTGCTGCTCCAATCGCTTAACCAGAATGGCCTAGGGAAGAAATACACATACCGTTGTAATCGGGCGAGTTTCTACTTTCAGATGCAATAGCAATTTTTGGGTTAGGTCAATCCGTTCGCGAGATGTGGGAGTTTGAAGACAAGAAATGGTTGAGAAGGCAAAAAATTTGTCGCAATTCTGCTGCTCCAAACGCTTAACCAGAATGGCCTAAGGAAAAAATACACATACCGTTGTAATCGGGCGAGTTTCTACTTTCAGATGCAACCGGAATTCTTGGGTTAGGTCAATCCGTTCGCGAGATATGGGAGTTTGAAACCAAGAAATGGTTGAGAAGGCAAAAATTTTTTCGCAATTCTGCTGCTCCAAACGCTTAACGAGAATGGCCTAGGGAAAAAATGCAAGTACCGCTGTAATCGGGCGAGTTCCTACTTTCAGATGTAATAGGAATTTTTGGGTTAGGTCAATCCGTTCGCGAGATATGGGAGCTTGAAGCCAAGAAATGGTTGAGAAGGCAAAAAATTTTTCGCATTTCTGCTGCTTCAAACGCTTAACCAGAATGGCCTAGGGGAAAAATACACGTACCGTTGTAATCGGGCGAGTTTCTACTATCAAATGCAATAGGAATTTTTGGGTTAGGTCAATCCGTTCGCGAGATATGGGACTTTGAAGCTAAGAAATGGTTGAGAAGACAACAAATTTTTCGCACTTCTGCTGCACCAAACGCTTAACCATAATGGCCTAGGGAAAAAATACACATACCGTTGTAACCGGGCGAGTTTCTACTTTCAGACGCAACAGGAATTTTTTGGTTTGGTCAATCGGTTCGTGAGATATGGCAAATTGATGCTAAGAAATGGTTGAGAAGACAACAAATTTTTCGCAATTCTGCTGCTCCAAACGCTTAACCAGAATGGGCTAGGGAAAAAATACAAATACCGTTGAAATCGGGCGAGTTTCTACTTTCAAATGCAATAGGAAATTTTGGGTTAGGTCAATCCGTTCGCGAGATATGAGAGTTTGAAGCTAAGATATGGTTGAGAAGACAACAAATTTTACACAAATCCGCTGCTCCAAACGCTTAACCAGAATGGCCTAGGGAAAAAATGGACATACCGTTGTAATCGGGCGAGTTTCTACTTTCAGTTACAATAGGATTTTTTGGGTTAGGTCAATCCCTTCACGAGATATGGGACTTTGAAGCTAAGAAATGGTTGTCAAGACAACAAATTTTTCGCACTTCTGCTGCAACAATCGCTTAACCAGAATCGCCTAGGGGAAAAATACACGTACCGTTGTAATCGGGCGAGTTTCTACTTTCAAATGCAATAGGAATTTTTGGGTTAGGTCAAACCGTTCGCGAGATATGGGAGTTTGAAGCTAAGAAATGGTTGAGAAGACAAAAAATTTTTCGCAATTCTGCTGCTCCAAACGCTTAACCAGAATGGCCTAGGGAAAAAACACACATACCGTTGTAATCGGGCGAGTTTCTAGTTTCAGATGCAATAGGAATTTTTGGATTAGGTCAATCCGTTCGCGGGATATGGGAGTTTAAAGCCAAGAAATGGTAGAGAAGGCAAAAAATTTGTCACAATTCTGCTGCTCCAAACGCTTAACCAGAATGGCCTAGAGGAAAAATAAACATACCGTTGTAATCGGGCGAGTTACTACTTTCAAATGCAATAGGAATTTTTGGGTTAGGTCAATCGGTACGCGAGATATGGGAGTTCCAAGCTAAGAAATGGTTGAGAAGACAACCAATTTTTCGCAAATCTGCTGCTCCAAACGCTTAACCAGAATGTCCTAGGGAGAAAATACGCGTACCGTTGTAATCGGGCGAGTTTCTACTTTCAGTTGCAATAGGAATTTTTGGGTTTGGTCAATCCGTTCGCGAGATATGGGACTTTGAAGCTAAGAAATGGTTGAGAAGGCAAAAAATTTTTCACAATTCTGCTGCTCCAGACGCTTAACCAGAATGGCCTAGGGAGAAAATACACATACCGTTGTAATCGGACGAGTTTCTACTTTCAGACGCAGAAGGAATTTTTGGGTTTGGTCAATCCGTTCGCGAGATATGGGACTTTGAATCTAAGAAATGGTTGAGAAGACAACAAATTTTTCGCAATTCTGCTGCTCCAATCGCTTAACCAGAATGGCCTAGGGGAAAAATACACGTACCGTTGTAATCGGGCGAGTTTCTACTTTCAGACGCAACAGGAATTTTGGGGTTAGGTCAATCCGTTCGGGAGATATGGGAGTTTGAAGCCAAGAAATGGTTGAGAAGGCAAAAAATTGTTCGCAATTCTGCTGCTCCAAACGCTTAACCAGAATGGCCTAGGGAAAAAATACACATACCGTTGTAATCGGGCGAGGTTCTACTTTCAGATGCAATAGGAATTTTTGGGTTAGGTCAATCCGTTCGCGAGATATGTGAGTTTGAAGACAAGAAATGGTTGAGAAGGCAACAAATTTTTCGCAATTCTGCTGCTCCAAACGCTTAACCAGAAAGGCCTAGGGAAAAAATGTACATACCGTTGTAATCGGGCGAGTTTCTACTTTCAGACGCAACAGGAATTTTTTGGTTTGGTCAATCGGTTCGCGAGATATGGGAGATTGAAGCCAAGAAATGGTTGAGAAGGCAAAAAATTTTTCGCAAATCTGCTGCTCCAAACGCTTAACCAGAATGGCCTAGGCAAAAATACACATACCGTTGTAACCGGGCGAGTTTCTACTTTCAGTTACAATAGGAATTTTTGGGTTAGGTCAATCCGTTCGCGAGATATGGGACTTTGAAGCTAAGAAATGGTTGTCAAGACAACAAATTTTTCGCACTTCTGCTGCAACAATCGCTTAACCAGAATCGCCTAGGGGAAAAATACACGTACCGTTGTAATCGGGCGAGTTTCTACTTTCAAATGCAATAGGAATTTTTGGGTTAGGTCAATCGGTACGCGAGATATGGGAGTTCCAAGCTAAGAAATGGTTGAGAAGACAACAAATTTTTCGCAAATCTGCTGCTCCAATCGCTTAACCAGAATGGCCTAGGGAGAAAATACACATACCGTTGTAATCGGGCGAGTTTCTACTTTCAGACGCAGAAGGAATTTTTGGGTTTGGTCAATCCGTTCGCGTGATATGGGACTTTGAATCTAAGAAATGGTTGAGAAGACAACAAATTTTTCGCAATTCTGCTGCTCCAATCGCTTAACCAGAATGGCCTAGGGGAAAAATACACGTACCGTTGTAATCGGGCGAGTTTCTACTTTCAAATGCAATAGGAATTTTTGGGTTAGGTCAATCCGTTCGCGAGATATGGGAGTTTGAAGCCAAGAAATGGTTGAGAAGGCAAAAAATTTTTCGCAATTCTGCTGCTCCAAACGCTTAACCAGAATGGCCTAGGGAAAAAATACACATACCGTTGTTATCGGGCGAGTTTCTGCTTTCAGATGCAATAGGAATTTTTGGGTTAGGTCAATCCGTTCGCGAGATATGGGAGTTTGAAGCCAAGAAATGGTAGAGAAGGCAAAAAATTTTTCACAATTCTGCTGCTCCAAACGCTTAACCAGAATGGCCTAGGGAAAAAACACACATACCGTTGTAATCGGGCGAGTTTCTAGTTTCAGATGCAATAGGAATTTTGGGGTTAGGTCAATCCGTTCGCGAGATATGGGAGTTTGAAGCCAAGAAATGGTTGAGAAGGCAAAAAATTTTTCGCAATTCTGCTGCTCCAAACGCGTAACCAGAATGGCCTAGGGAAAAAATACACATACCGTTGTAATCGGGCGAGTTTCTACTTTCAGATGCAATAGGAATTTTTGGGTTAGGTCAATCCGTTCGCGAGATATGGGAGTTTGAAGACAAGAAATGGTTGAGAAGGCAAAAAATTTTTCGCAATTCTGCTGCTCCAAACGCTTAACCAGAATGGCCTAGGGAAAAAATACGCATACCGTTGTAATTGGGCGAGTTTCTACTTTCAGATGCAACAGGAATTTTTGGGTTAGGTCAATCCGTCCGCGAGATATGGGACTTTGAAGCTAAGAAATGGTTGAGAAGACAAAAAATTTTTCGCAATTCTGCTGCTCCAAACGCTTATCCAGAATGGCCTAGGGAAAAAATACACATACCGTTGTAATCGGGCGAGTTTCTACTTTCAGATGCTACAGGAATTTTTGGGTTAGGTCAATCCGTTCGCGAGATATGGGAGTTTGAAGCCAAGAAATGGTTGAGAAGACAACAAATTTTTCGCAATTCTGCTGCTCCAAACGCTTAACCAGAATGGCCTAGGGAAAAAATACACATACCGTTGTAATTGGGCGAGTTTCTGCTTTCAGATGCAATAGGATCTTTTGGGTTAGGTCAATCCGTTCGCGAGATATGGGAGTTTGAAGCCAAGAAATGGTTGAGAAGACAACAAATTTTTCGAAATTTTGCTGCTCCAAACGCTTAACCAGAATGGCCTAGGGAAAAAATACACATACCGTTGTAATCGGGCGAGTTTCTGCTTTCAGATGCAATAGGAATTTTTGGGTTAGGTCAATCCGTTCGCGAGATATGGGAGTTTGAAGCTAAGAAATGGTTGAGGAGACAACAAATTTTTCGCACTTCCGCTGCTCCAAACGCTTAACCAGAATGGCCTAGGGGAAAAATACACATACCGTTGTAACCGGGCGAGTTTCTACTTTCAGACGCAACAGGAATTTTGGGGTTAGGTCAATCCGATCGCGAGATATGGGAGTTTGAAGCCAAGAAATGGTAGAGAAGGCAAAAAATTTTTCACAATTCTGCCGCTCCAAACGCTTAACCAGAATGGCCTAGGGAAAAAATACACATACCGCTGTAATCGGACGAGTTTCTACTTTCAGATGCAATAGGAATTTTTGGGTTAGGTCAATCCGTTCGCGAGATATGGGAGTTTGAAGACAAGAAATGGTTGAGAAGGCAAAAAATTTTTCGGAATTCTGCTGCTCCAAACGCTTAACCAGAATGGCCTATGGAAAAAATACACATACCGTTGTAATCGGGCTAGTTTCTACTTTCAGATGCAACAGGAATTTTTGGGTTAGGTCAATCCATTCGCGAGATATGGGAGTTTGAAGCCAAGAAATGGTTGAGAAGGCAAAAAATTTTTCGCAATTCTGCTGCTCCAAACACTTAACCAGAATGGCCTAGGGAAAAAATACACATACCGTTGTAATAGGGCGAGTTTCTACTTTAAGATGCAATAGGAATTTTTGGTTAGGTCAATCGGTTCGCGAGATATGGGAGTTTCAATCTAAGAAATGGTTGAGAAGACAACAAATTTTTCGCAATTCTGCTGCTCCAAACGCTTAACCAGAATGGCCTAGGGAAAAAATACGCATACCGTTGTAATCGGGCGAGTTTCTACTTTCAGATGCAATAGGAATTTTTGGGTTGGGTCAATCCGTTCGCGAGATATGGGAGTTTGAAGACAAGAAATGGTTGAGAAGGCAAAAAATTTTTCGCAATTCTGCTGCACCAAACGCTTAACCAGAATGGCCTAAGGAAAAAATACACATACCGTTGTAATCGGGCGAGTATCTACTTTCAGATGCAACTGGAACTTTTGGGTTAGGTCAATCCGTTCGCGAGATATGGGAGTTTGAAGCTAAGAAATGGTTGAGAAGACAACAAATTTTTCGCACTTCCGCTGCTCCAAACGCTTAACCAGAATGGCCTAGGGAAAAAATACACATACCGTTGTAACCGGGCGAGTTTCTACTTTCAGACGCAACAGGAATTTTGGGGTTAGGTCAATCCGATCGCGAGATATGGGAGTTTCAAGCTAAGAAATGGTTGAGAAGACAACAAATTTTTCGCAATTCTGCTGCTCCAAACGCTTAACCAGAATGGCCTAGGGAAAAAATACGCATACCGTTGTAATCGGGCGAGTTTCTACTTTCAGATGCAATAGGAATTTTTGGGTTGGGTCAATCCGTTCGCGAGATATGGGAGTTTGAAGACAAGAAATGGTTGAGAAGGCAAAAAATTTTTCGCAATTCTGCTGCACCAAACGCTTAACCAGAATGGCCTAAGGAAAAAATACACATACCGTTGTAATCGGGCGAGTTTCTACTTTCAGATGCTACAGGAATTTTTGGGTTAGGTCAATCCGTTCGCGAGATATGGGAGTTTGAAGCCAAGAAATGGTTGAGAAGACAACAAATTTTTCGCAATTCTGCTGCTCCAAACGCTTAACCAGAATGCCCTAGGGAAAAAATACACATACCGTTGTAATTGGGCGAGTTTCTGCTTTCAGATGCAATAGGATTTTTTGGGTTAGGTCAATCCGTTCGCGAGATATGGGAGTTTGAAGCCAAGGAATGGTTGAGAAGACAACAAATTTTTCGCAATTCTGTGCTCCAAACGCTTAACCAGAATGGCCTAGGGAAAAAATACACATACCGTTGTAATCGGGCGAGTTTCTGCTGTCAGATGCAATAGGAATTTTTGGGTTAGGTCAATCCGTTCGCGAGATATGGGAGTTTGAAGCTAAGAAATGGTTGAGAAGACAACAAATTTTTCGCACTTCCGCTGCTCCAAACGCTTAACCAGAATGGCCTAGGGGAAAAATACACATACCGTTGTAACCGGGCGAGTTTCTACTTGCAGACGCAACAGGAATTTTGGGGTTAGGTCAATCCGATCGCGAGATATGGGAGTTTGAAGCCAAGAAATGGTAGAGAAGGCAAAAAATTTTTCACAATTCTGCCGCTCCAAACGCTTAACCAGAATGGCCTAGGGAAAAAATACAAATACCATTGTAATCGGACGAGTTTCTACTTTCAGATGCAATAGGAATTTTTGGGTTAGGTCAATCCGTTCGCGAGATATGGGAGTTTGAAGCCAAGAAATGGTTGAGAAGGCAACAAATTTTTCGCAATTCTGCTGCTCCAAACGCTTAACCAGAATGGCCTAGGGAAAAAATACGCATACCGTTGTAATCGGGCGAGTTTCTACTTTCAGATGCAATAGGAATTTTTGGGTTGGGTCAATCCGTTCGCGAGATATGGGAGTTTGAAGACAAGAAATGGTTGAGAAGGCAAAAAATTTTTCGCAATTCTGCTGCACCAAACGCTTAACCAGAATGGCCTAAGGAAAAAATACACATACCGTTGTAATCGGGCGAGTATCTACTTTCAGATGCAACTGGAACTTTTGGGTTAGGTCAATCCGTTCGCGAGATATGGGAGTTTGAAGCCAAGAAATGGTTGAGAAGGCAAAAAATTTTTCGCAATTCTGCTGCTCCAAACGCTTAACCAGAATGGCCTAGGGAAAAAATGCACATACCTTTGTAATCGGGCGAGTTTCTACTTTCAGTTACAATAGGAATTTTTGGGTTAGGTCAATCCGTTCGCGAGATATGGGACTTTGAAGCTAAGAAATGGTTGAGAAGACAACAAATTTTTCGCACTTCTGCTGGTCCAAACGCTTAACCAGAATGGGCTAGGGAAAAAATACACATACCGTTGTAATCGGGCGAGTATCTACTTTCAGATGCAACTGGAACTTTTGGGTTAGGTCAATCCGTTCGCGAGATATGAGAGTTTGAAGCTAAGATATGGTTGAGAAGACAACAAATTTTTCGCAAATCTGCTGCACCAAACGCTTAACCAGAGTGGCCTAGGGAAAAAATACGCGTACCGTTGTAATCGGGCGAGTCTCTACTATCAGTTACAATAGGAATTTTTGGGTTAGGTCAATCCGTTCGCGAGATATGGGACTTTGAAGCTAAGAAATGGTGGCCAAGACAATAAATTTTTCGCACTTCTGCTGCAACAATCGCTTAACCAGAATCGCCTAGGGGAAAAATACACGTACCGTTGTAATCGGGCGAGTTTCTACTTTCAAATGCAATAGGAATTTTTGGGTTAGTTCAATCCGTTCGCGAGATATGGGAGTTTGAATCTAAGAAATGGTTGAGAAGACAAAAAATTTTTCGCAATTCTGCTGCTCCAAACGCGTAACCAAAATGGCCAAGGGAAAAAATAGACATACCGTTGTAATCGGGCGAGCTTCTACTTTCAGATGCAGAATGAATTTTTGGGTTTGTTCAATCCGTTCGCGAGATATGGGACTTTGATGCTAAGAAATGGTTGAGAAGACAACAAATTTTTCGTAATTCTGCTGCTCCAAACGCTTAACCAGAATGGGCTAGGGAAAAAATACACATACCGTTGTAATCGGGCGAGTTTCTACTTTAAGATGCAGTAGGAATTTTTGGGTTAGGTCAATCCGTTCGCGAGATATGGGACTTTGATGCTAAGAAATGGTTGAGAAGACAACAAATTTTTCGCAATTCTGCTGCTCCAAACGCTTAACCAGAATGGGCTAGGGAAAAAATACACATACCTTTGTAATCGGGCGAGTTTCTACTTTAAGATGCAATAGGAATTTTTGGGTTAGGTCAATCCGTTCGCGAGATATGGGAATTTGAAGCCAAGAAATGGTAGAAAAGGCAAAAAATTTTTCACAATTCTGCTGCTCCAAACGCTTAACCAGAATGGGCTAGGGAAAAAATACACATACTGTTGTAATCGGGCGAGTTTCTACTTTAAGATGCAGTAGGAATTTTTGGGTTAGGTCAATCCGTTCGCGAGATATGGGACTTTGATGCTAAGAAATGGTTGAGAAGACAACAAATTTTTCGCAATTCTGCTGCTCCAAACGCTTAACCAGAATGGGCTAGGGAAAAAATACACATACCGTTGTAATCGGGCGAGTTTCTACTTTAAGATGCAATAGGAATTTTTGGGTTAGGTCAATCCGTTCGCGAGATATGGGAATTTGAAGCCAAGAAATGGTAGAAAAGGCAAAAAATTTTCACAATTCTGCTGCTCCAAACGCTTAACCAGAATGTCCTAGGGAAAAAATACACATACCGTTGTAATCGGGCGAGTTTCTACTTTAAGATGCAATAGGAATTTTTGGGTTAGGTCAATCCGTTCGCGAGATATGGGAGTTTGAAGCCAAGAAATGGTAGAAAAGGCCAAAAATTTTTCACAATTCTGCTGCTCCAAACGCTTAACCAGAATGGGCTAGGGAAAAAATATACACACCGTTGTTATCGGGCGAGTTTCTACTTTAAGATGCAATAGCAATTTTTGGGTTAGGTCAATCCGTTCGCGAGATATGGTTGTTTGAAGCCAAGAAATGGTAGAAAAGGCAAAAAATTTTTCACAATTCTGCTGCTCCAAACGCTTAACCAGAATGGCCTAGGGAAAAAATACGCATACCGTTGTAATCGGGCGAGTTTCTACTTTCAGATGCAACAGGAATTTTTGGGTTAGGTCAATCCGTTCGCGAGAAATGGGAGTTTGAATCTAAGAAATGGTTGAGAAGACAAAAAATTTTTCGCAATTCTGCTGCTCCAAACGCATCACCAGAATGGCCTAGGGAAAAAATACGCATACCGTTGTAATCGGGCGAGTTTCTGCATTCAGATGCAATAGGAATTTTTGGGTTAAATCAATCCGTTCGCGAGATATGGGACTTTGAATCTAAGAAATGTTTGTCAAGACAACAAATTTTTCGCACTTCTGCTGCTCCAAACGCTTAACCAAAATGGCCTGGGGAAAAAATACACATACCGTTGTAACCGGGCGAGTTTCTACTTTCAGACGTAACAGGAATTTTTGGGTTAGGTCAATCCGTTCGCGAGATATGGGAGTTTGAATCTAAGAAATGGTTGAGAAGACAAAAAATTTTTCGCAATTCTGCTGCTCCAAACGCTTAACCAGAATGGGCTAGGGAAAAAATGCACATACCTTTGTAATCGGGCGAGTTTCTACTTTCAGTTACAATAGGAATTTTTGGGTTAGGTCAATCCGTTCGCGAGATATGGGACTTTGAAGCTAAGAAATGGTTGAGAAGACAACAAATTTTTCGCACTTCTGCTGGTCCAAACGCTTAACCAGAATGGGCTAGGGAAAAAATACACATACCGTTGTAATCGGGCGAGTATCTACTTTCAGATGCAACTGGAACTTTTGGGTTAGGTCAATCCGTTCGCGAGATATGAGAGTTTGAAGCTAAGATATGGTTGAGAAGACAACAAATTTTTCGCAAATCTGCTGCTCCAAACGCTTAACCAGAGTGGCCTAGGGAAAAAATACGCGTACCGTTGTAATCGGGCGAGTCTCTACTATCAGTTACAATAGGAATTTTTGGGTTAGGTCAATCCGTTCGCGAGATATGGGACTTTGAAGCTAAGAAATGGTGGCCAAGACAATAAATTTTTCGCACTTCTGCTGCAACAATCGCTTAACCAGAATCGCCTAGGGGAAAAATACACGTACCGTTGTAATCGGGCGAGTTTCTACTTTCAAATGCAATAGGAATTTTTGGGTTAGGTCAATCCGTTCGCGAGATATGGGAGTTTGAATCTAAGAAATGGTTGAGAAGACAAAAAATTTTTCGCAATTCTGCTGCTCCAAACGCGTAACCAAAATGGCCAAGGGAAAAAATAGACATACCGTTGTAATCGGGCGAGCTTCTACTTTCAGATGCAGAATGAATTTTTGGGTTTGTTCAATCCGTTCGCGAGATATGGGACTTTGATGCTAAGAAATGGTTGAGAAGACAACAAATTTTTCGTAATTCTGCTGCTCCAAACGCTTAACCAGAATGGGCTAGGGAAAAAATACACATACCGTTGTAATCGGGCGAGTTTCTACTTTAAGATGCAGTAGGAATTTTTGGGTTAGGTCAATCCGTTCGCGAGATATGGGACTTTGATGCTAAGAAATGGTTGAGAAGACAACAAATTTTTCGCAATTCTGCTGCTCCAAACGCTTAACCAGAATTGGCTAGGGAAAAAATACACATACCGTTGTAATCGGGCGAGTTTCTACTTTAAGATGCAATAGGAATTTTTGGGTTAGGTCAATCCGTTCGCGAGATATGGGACTTTGATGCTAAGAAATGGTTGAGAAGACAACAAATTTTTCGCAATTCTGCTGCTCCAAACGCTTAACCAGAATGGGCTAGGGAAAAAATACACATACCGTTGTAATCGGGCGAGTTTCTACTTTAAGATGCAATAGGAATTTTTGGGTTAGGTCAATCCGTTCGCGAGATATGGGAATTTGAAGCCAAGAAATGGTAGAAAAGGCAAAAAATTTTCACAATTCTGCTGCTCCAAACGCTTAACCAGAATGTCCTAGGGAAAAAATACACATACCGTTGTAATCGGGCGAGTTTCTACTTTAAGATGCAATAGGAATTTTTGGGTTAGGTCAATCCGTTCGCGAGATATGGGAGTTTGAAGCCAAGAAATGGTAGAAAAGGCCAAAAATTTTTCACAATTCTGCTGCTCCAAACGCTTAACCAGAATGGCCTAGGGAAAAAATACACATACCGTTGTTATCGGGCGAGTTTCCACTTTAAGATGCAATAGGAATTTTTGGGTTAGTTCAATCCGTTCGCGAGATATGGGAGTTTGAAGCCAACAAATGGTAGAAAAGGCAAAAAAATTTTCACAATTCTGCTGCTCCAAACGCTTAACCAGAATGGGCTAGGGAAAAAATACACATACCGTTGTAATCGGGCGAGTTTCTACTTTAAGATGCAATAGGAATTTTTGGGTTAGGTCAATCCGTTCGCGAGATATGGTTGTTTGAAGCCAAGAAATGGTAGAAAAGGCAAAAAATTTTTCACAATTCTGCTGCTCCAAACGCTTAACCAGAATGGCCTAGGGAAAAAATACGCATACCGTTGTAATCGGGCGAGTTTCTACTTTCAGATGCAACAGGAATTTTTGGGTTAGGTCAATCCGTTCGCGAGAAATGGGAGTTTGAATCTAAGAAATGGTTGAGAAGACAAAAAATTTTTCGCAATTCTGCTGCTCCAAACGCATCACCAGAATGGCCTAGGGAAAAAATACGCATACCGTTGTAATCGGGCGAGTTTCTGCATTCAGATGCAATAGGAATTTTTGGGTTAAATCAATCCGTTCGCGAGATATGGGACTTTGAATCTAAGAAATGTTTGTCAAGACAACAAATTTTTCGCACTTCTGCTGCTCCAATCGCTTAACCAGAATGGCCTAGGGAAAAAATACACATACCGTTGTAACCGGGCGAGTTTCTACTTTCAGACGTAACAGGAATTTTTGGGTTAGGTCAATCCGTTCGCGAGATATGGGAGTTTGAATCTAAGAAATGGTTGAGAAGACAAAAAATTTTTCGCAATTCTGCTGCTCCAAACGCTTAACCAGAATGGGCTAGGGAAAAAATACACATGCCGTTGTAATCGGGCGAGTTTCTACTTTAAGATGCAATAGGAATTTTTGGGTTAGGTCAATCCGTTCGCGAGATATGGGAGTTTGAAGCCAAGAAATGGTAGAAAAGGCAAAAAATTTTCACAATTCTGCTGCTCCAAACGCTTAACCAGAATGTCCTAGGGAAAAAATACACATACCGTTGTAATCGGGCGAGTTTCTACTTTAAGATGCAATAGGAATTTTTGGGTTAGGTCAATCCGTTCGCGAGATATGGGAGTTTGAAGCCAAGAAATGGTAGAAAAGGCCAAAAATTTTTCACAATTCTGCTGCTCCAAACGCTTAACCAGAATGGCCTAGGGAAAAAATATACATACCGTTGTTATCGGGCGAGTTTCTACTTTAAGATGCAATAGGAATTTTTGGGTTAGTTCAATCCGTTCGCGAGATATGGGAGTTTGAAGCCAACAAATGGTAGAAAAGGCAAAAAAATTTTCACAATTCTGCTGCTCCAAACGCTTAACCAGAATGGGCTAGGGAAAAAATACACATACCGTTGTAATCGGGCGAATTTCTACTTTAAGATGCAATAGGAATTTTTGGGTTAGGTCAATCCGTTCGCGAGATATGGTTGTTTGAAGCCAAGAAATGGTAGAAAAGGCAAAAAATTTTTCACAATTCTGCTGCTCCAAACGCTTAACCAGAATGGCCTAGGGAAAAAATACGCATACCGTTGTAATCGGGCGAGTTTCTACTTTCAGATGCAATAGGAATTTTTGGGTTATGTCAATCCGTTCGCGAGATATGGGACTTTCAAGCTAAGAAATGGTTGAGAAGACAACAAATTTTTCCCACTTCTGCTGCACCAAACGCTTAACCAGAATGGCCTAGGGAAAAAATACGCGTACCGTTGTAATCGGGCGAGTTTCTACTTTCAAATGCAATAGGAATTTTTGGGTTAAGTCAATCCGTTCCCGAGATATGGGACTTTGAAGCTAAGAAATGTTTGTCAAGACAACAAATTTTTCGCAATTCTGCTGCTCCAATCGCTTAACCAGAATGGCCTAGGGAAAAAATACACATACCGCTGTAACCGGGCGAGTTTCTACTTTCAGACGCAACAGGAATTTTTGGGTTAGGTCAATCCGTTCGCGAGATATGGGAGTTTGAATCTAAGAAATGGTTGAGAAGACAAAAAATTTTTCGCAATTCTGCTGCTCCAAACGCATCACCAGAATGGCCTAGGGAAAAAATACACATACCGTTGTAATCGGGCGAGTTTCTACTTTCAGATGCAACAGGAATTTTTGGGTTAGGTCAATCCGTTCACGAGAAATGGGAGTTTGAATCTAAGAAATGGTTGAGAAGACAAAAAATTTTTCGCAATTCTGCTGCTCCAAACGCATCACCAGAATGGCTTAGGGAAAAAATACGCATACCGTTGTAATCGGGCGAGTTTCTACTTTCAGATGCAATAGGAATTTTTGGGTTAAGTCAATCCGTTCGCGAGATATGGGACTTTGAATCTAAGAAATGTTTGTCAAGACAACAAATTTCTCGCACTTCTGCTGCTCCAATCGCTTAACCAGAATGGCCTAGGGAAAAAATACACATACCGTTGTAACCGGGCGAGTTTCTACTTTCAGACGTAACAGGAATTTTTGGGTTAGGTCAATCCGTTCGCGAGATATGGGAGTTTGAATCTAAGAAATGGTTGGGAAGACAAAAAATTTTTCGCAATTCTGCTGCTCCAAACGCATCACCAGAATGGCCTAGGGAAAAAATACACATACCGTTGTAATCGGGCGAGTTTCTACTTTCAGATGCAACAGGAATTTTTGGGTTAGGTCAATCCGTTCGCGAGAAATGGGAGTTTGAAGCCAAGAAATGGTTGAGAAGGCAAAAAATTTTTCGCAATTCTGCTGCTCCAAACGCTTAACCAGAATGGCCTAGGGAAAAAATACACATACCGTTGTAATCGGGCGAGTTTCTACTTTAAGACGCAATAGGAATTTTTGGGTTAGGTCAATCCGTTCGCGAGATATGGGAGTTTGAAGCCAAGAAATGGTAGAAAAGGCAAAAAATTTTTCACAATTCTGCTGCTCCAAACGCTTAACCAGAAAGGGCTAGGGAAAAAATACACATACCGTTGTAATCGGGCGAGTTTCTACTTTAAGATGCAGTAGGAATTTTTGGGTTAGGTCAATCCGTTCGCGAGATATGGGACTTTGATGCTAGGAAATGGTTGAGAAGACAACAAATTTTTCGCAATTCTGCTGCTCCAAACGCTTAACCAGAATGGGCTAGGGAAAAAATACACATACCGTTGTAATCGGGCGAGTTTCTACTTTAAGATGCAATAGGAATTTTTGGGTTAGGTCAATCCGTTCGCGAGATATGGGAATTTGAAGCCAAGAAATGGTAGAAAAGGCAAACAATTTTCACAATTCTGCTGCTCCAAACGCTTAACCAGAATGTCCTAGGGAAAAAATACACATACCGTTGTAATCGGGCGAGTTTCTACTTTAAGATGCAATAGGAATTTTTGGGTTAGGTCAATCCGTTCGCGAGATATGGGAGTTTGAAGCCAAGAAATGGTAGAAAAGGCCAAAAATTTTTCACAATTCTGCTGCTCCAAACGCTTAACCAGAATGGCCTAGGGAAAAAATACACATACCGTTGTTATCGGGCGAGTTTCCACTTTAAGATGCAATAGGAATTTTTGGGTTAGTTTAATCCGTTCGCGAGATATGGGAGTTTGAAGCCAACAAATGGTAGAAAAGGCAAAAAAATTTTCACAATTCTGCTGCTCCAAACGCTTAACCAGAATGGGCTAGGGAAAAAATACATACACCGTTGTAATCGGGCGAGTTTCTACTTTAAGATGCAATAGGAATTTTTGGGTTAGGTCAATCCGTTCGCGAGATATGGTTGTTTGAATCCAAGAAATGGTAGAAAAGGCAAAAAATTTTTCACAATTCTGCTGCTCCAAACGCTTAACCAGAATGGCCTAGGGAAAAAATACGCATACCGTTGTAATCGGGCGAGTTTCTACTTTCAGATGCAACAGGAATTTTTGGGTTAGGTCAATCCGTTCGCGAGAAATGGGAGTTTGAATCTAAGAAATGGTTGAGAAGACAAAAAATTTTTCGCAATTCTGCTGCTCCAAACGCATCACCAGAATGGCCTAGGGAAAAAATACGCATACCGTTGTAATCGGGCGAGTTTCTGCATTCAGATGCAATAGGAATTTTTGGGTTAAATCAATCCGTTCGCGAGATATGGGACTTTGAATCTAAGAAATGTTTGTCAAGACAACAAATTTCTCGCACTTCTGCTGCTCCAATCGCTTAACCAGAATGGCCTAGGGAAAAAATACACATACCGTTGTAACCGGGCGAGTTTCTACTTTCAGACGTAACAGGAATTTTTGGGTTAGGTCAATCCGTTCGCGAGATATGGGAGTTTGAATCTAAGAAATGGTTGAGAAGACAAAAAATTTTTCGCAATTCTGCTGCCCCAAACGCTTAACCAGAATGGGCTAGGGAAAAAATACACATGCCGTTGTAATCGGGCGAGTTTCTACTTTAAGATGCAATAGGAATTTTTGGGTTAGGTCAATCCGTTCGCGAGATATGGGAATTTGAAGCCAAGAAATGGTAGAAAAGGCAAAAAATTTTTCACAATTCTGCTGCTCCAAACGCTTAACCAGAATGTCCTAGGGAAAAAATACACATACCGTTGTAATCGGGCGAGTTTCTACTTTCAGATGCAACAGGAATTTTTGGGTTAGGTCAATCCGTTCGCGAGAAATGGGAGTTTGAAGCCAAGAAATGGTTGAGAAGGCAAAAAATTTTTCGCAATTCTGCTGCTCCAAACGCTTAACCAGAATGGCCTAGGGAAAAAATACACATACCGTTGTAATCGGGCGAGTTTCTACTTTAAGATGCAATAGGAATTTTTGGGTTAGGTCAATCCGTTCGCGAGATATGGGAGTTTGAAGCCAAGAAATGGTAGAAAAGGCAAAAAATTTTCACAATTCTGCTGCTCCAAACGCTTAACCAGAATGTCCTAGGGAAAAAATACACATACCGTTTTAATCGGGCGAGTTTCTACTTTAAGATGCAATAGGAATTTTTGGGTTAGGTCAATCCGTTCGCGAGATATGGGAGTTTGAAGCCAAGAAATGGTAGAAAAGGCCAAAAATTTTTCACAATTCTGCTGCTCCAAACGCTTAACCAGAATGGCCTAGGGAAAAAATACACATACCGTTGTTATCGGGCGAGTTTCTACTTTAAGATGCAATAGGAATTTTTGGGTTAGTTCAATCCGTTCGCGAGATATGGGAGTTTGAAGCCAACAAATGGTACAAAAGGCAAAAAAATTTTCACAATTCTGCTGCTCCAAACGCTTAACCAGAATGGGCTAGGGAAAAAATACACATACCGTTGTAATCGGGCGAGTTTCTACTTTAAGATGCAATAGGAATTTTTGGGTTAGGTCAATCCGTTCGCGAGATATGGGAGTTTGAAGCCAAGAAATGGTAGAAAAGGCCAAAAATTTTTCACAATTCTGCTGCTCCAAACGCTTAACCAGAATGGGCTAGGGAAAAAATACACATACCGTTGTAATCGGGCGAGTTTCTACTTTAAGATGCAGTAGGAATTTTTGGGTTAGGTCAATCCGTTCGCGAGATATGGGACTTTGATGCTAAGAAATGGTTGAGAAGACAACAAATTTTTCGCAATTCTGCTGCTCCAAACGCTTAACCAGAATTGGCTAGGGAAAAAATACACATACCGTTGTAATCGGGCGAGTTTCTACTTTAAGATGCAATAGGAATTTTTGGGTTAGGTCAATCCGTTCGCGAGATATGGGACTTTGATGCTAAGAAATGGTTGAGAAGACAACAAATTTTTCGCAATTCTGCTGCTCCAAACGCTTAACCAGAATGGGCTAGGGAAAAAATACACATACCGTTGTAATCGGGCGAGTTTCTACTTTAAGATGCAATAGGAATTTTTGGGTTAGGTCAATCCGTTCGCGAGATATGGGAATTTGAAGCCAAGAAATGGTAGAAAAGGCAAAAAATTTTCACAATTCTGCTGCTCCAAACGCTTAACCAGAATGTCCTAGGGAAAAAATACACATACCGTTGTAATCGGGCGAGTTTCTACTTTAAGGTGCAATAGGAATTTTTGGGTTAGGTCAATCCGTTCGCGAGATATGGGAGTTTGAAGCCAAGAAATGGTAGAAAAGGCCAAAAATTTTTCACAATTCTGCTGCTCCAAACGCTTAACCAGAATGGCCTAGGGAAAAAATACACATACCGTTGTTATCGGGCGAGTTTCCACTTTAAGATGCAATAGGAATTTTTGGGTTAGTTCAATCCGTTCGCGAGATATGGGAGTTTGAAGCCAACAAATGGTAGAAAAGGCAAAAAAATTTTCACAATTCTGCTGCTCCAAACGCTTAACCAGAATGGGCTAGGGAAAAAATACACATACCGTTGTAATCGGGCGAGTTTCTACTTTAAGATGCAATAGGAATTTTTGGGTTAGGTCAATCCGTTCGCGAGATATGGTTGTTTGAAGCCAAGAAATGGTAGAAAAGGCAAAAAATTTTTCACAATTCTGCTGCTCCAAACGCTTAACCAGAATGGCCTAGGGAAAAAATACGCATACCGTTGTAATCGGGCGAGTTTCTACTTTCAGATGCAACAGGAATTTTTGGGTTAGGTCAATCCGTTCGCGAGAAATGGGAGTTTGAATCTAAGAAATGGTTGAGAAGACAAAAAATTTTTCGCAATTCTGCTGCTCCAAACGCATCACCAGAATGGCCTAGGGAAAAAATACGCATACCGTTGTAATCGGGCGAGTTTCTGCATTCAGATGCAATAGGAATTTTTGGGTTAAATCAATCCGTTCGCGAGATATGGGACTTTGAATCTAAGAAATGTTTGTCAAGACAACAAATTTTTCGCACTTCTGCTGCTCCAATCGCTTAACCAGAATGGCCTAGGGAAAAAATACACATACCGTTGTAACCGGGCGAGTTTCTACTTTCAGACGTAACAGGAATTTTTGGGTTAGGTCAATCCGTTCGCGAGATATGGGAGTTTGAATCTAAGAAATGGTTGAGAAGACAAAAAATTTTTCGCAATTCTGCTGCTCCAAACGCTTAACCAGAATGGGCTAGGGAAAAAATACACATGCCGTTGTAATCGGGCGAGTTTCTACTTTAAGATGCAATAGGAATTTTTGGGTTAGGTCAATCCGTTCGCGAGAAATGGGAGTTTGAAGCCAAGAAATGGTTGAGAAGGCAAAAAATTTTTCGCAATTCTGCTGCTCCAAACGCTTAACCAGAATGGCCTAGAGGAAAAATACACATACCGTTGTAATCGGGCGAGTTTCTACTTTAAGATGCAACAGGAATTTTTGGGTTAGGTCAATCCGTTCGCGAGATATGGGAGTTTGAAGCCAAGAAATGGTAGAAAAGGCAAAAAATTTTCACAATTCTGCTGCTCCAAACGCTTAACCAGAATGTCCTAGGGAAAAAATACACATACCGTTGTAATCGGGCGAGTTTCTACTTTAAGATGCAATAGGAATTTTTGGGTTAGGTCAATCCGTTCGCGAGATATGGGAGTTTGAAGCCAAGAAATGGTAGAAAAGGCCAAAAATTTTTCACAATTCTGCTGCTCCAAACGCTTAACCAGAATGGCCTAGGGAAAAAATATACATACCGTTGTTATCGGGCGAGTTTCTACTTTAAGATGCAATAGGAATTTTTGGGTTAGTTCAATCCGTTCGCGAGATATGGGTGTTTGAAGCCAACAAATGGTAGAAAAGGCAAAAAAATTTTCACAATTCTGCTGCTCCAAACGCTTAACCAGAATGGGCTAGGGAAAAAATACACATACCGTTGTAATCGGGCGAATTTCTACTTTAAGATGCAATAGGAATTTTTGGGTTAGGTCAATCCGTTCGCGAGATATGGTTGTTTGAAGCCAAGAAATGGTAGAAAAGGCAAAAAATTTTTCACAATTCTGCTGCTCCAAACGCTTAACCAGGTTGGCCTAGGGAAAAAATACGCATACCGTTGTAATCGGGCGAGTTTCTACTTTCAGATGCAATAGGAATTTTTGGGTTATGTCAATCCGTTCGCGAGATATGGGACTATCAAGCTAAGAAATGGTTGAGAAGACAACAAATTTTTCCCACTTCTGCTGCACCAAACGCTTAACCAGAATGGCCTAGGGAAAAAATACGCGTACCGTTGTAATCGGGCGAGTTTCTACTTTCAAATGCAATAGGAATTTTTGGGTTAAGTCAATCCGTTCCCGAGATATGGGACTTTGAAGCTAAGAAATGTTTGTCAAGACAACAAATTTTTCGCAATTCTGCTGCTCCAATCGCTTAACCAGAATGCCCTAGGGAAAAAATACACATACCGCTGTAACCGGGCGAGTTTCTACTTTCAGACGCAACAGGAATTTTTGGGTTAGGTCAATCCGTTCGCGAGATATGGGAGTTTGAATCTAAGAAATGGTTGAGAAGACAAAAAATTTTTCGCAATTCTGCTGCTCCAAACGCATCACCAGAATGGCCTAGGGAAAAAATACACATACCGTTGTAATCGGGCGAGTTTCTACTTTCAGATGCAACAGGAATTTTTGGGTTAGGTCAATCCGTTCACGAGAAATGGGAGTTTGAATCTAAGAAATGGTTGAGAAGACAAAAAATTTTTCGCAATTCTGCTGCTCCAAACGCATCACCAGAATGGCCTAGGGAAAAAATACGCATACCGTTGTAATCGGGCGAGTTTCTACTTTCAGATGCAATAGGAATTTTTGGGTTAAGTCAATCCGTTCGCGAGATATGGGACTTTGAATCTAAGAAATGTTTGTCAAGACAACAAATTTCTCGCACTTCTGCTGCTCCAATCGCTTAACCAGAATGGCCTAGGGAAAAAATACACATACCGTTGTAACCGGGCGAGTTTCTACTTTCAGACGTAACAGGAATTTTTGGGTTAGGTCAATCCGTTCGCGAGATATGGGAGTTTGAATCTAAGAAATGGTTGGGAAGACAAAAAATTTTTCGCAATTCTGCTGCTCCAAACGCATCACCAGAATGGCCTAGGGAAAAAATACACATACCGTTGTAATCGGGCGAGTTTCTACTTTCAGATGCAACAGGAATTTTTGGGTTAGGTCAATCCGTTCACGAGAAATGGGAGTTTGAATCTAAGAAATGGTTGAGAAGACAAAAAATTTTTCGCAATTCTGCTGCTCCAAACGCATCACCAGAATGGCCTAGGGAAAAAATACGCATACCGTTGTAATCGGGCGAGTTTCTACTTTCAGATGCAATAGGAATTTTTGGGTTAAGTCAATCCGTTCGCGAGATATGGGACTTTGAATCTAAGAAATGTTTGTCAAGACAACAAATTTCTCGCACTTCTGCTGCTCCAATCGCTTAACCAGAATGGCCTAGGGAAAAAATACACATACCGTTGTAACCGGGCGAGTTTCTACTTTCAGACGTAACAGGAATTTTTGGGTTAGGTCAATCCGTTCGCGAGATATGGGAGTTTGAATCTAAGAAATGGTTGGGAAGACAAAAAATTTTTCGCAATTCTGCTGCTCCAAACGCATCACCAGAATGGCCTAGGGAAAAAATACACATACCGTTGTAATCGGGCGAGTTTCTACTTTCAGATGCAACAGGAATTTTTGGGTTAGGTCAATCCGTTCGCGAGAAATGGGAGTTTGAAGCCAAGAAATGGTTGAGAAGGCAAAAAATTTTTCGCAATTCTGCTGCTCCAAACGCTTAACCAGAATGGCCTAGGGAAAAAATACACATACCGTTGTAATCGGGCGAGTTTCTACTTTAAGATGCAATAGGAATTTTTGGGTTAGGTCAATCCGTTCGCGAGATATGGGAGTTTGAAGCCAAGAAATGGTAGAAAAGGCAAAAAATTTTTCACAATTCTGCTGCTCCAAACGCTTAACCAGAAAGGGCTGGGGAAAAAATACACATACCGTTGTAATCGGGCGAGTTTCTACTTTAAGATGCAGTAGGAATTTTTGGGTTAGGTCAATCCGTTCGCGAGATATGGGACTTTGATGCTAAGAAATGGTTGAGAAGACAACAAATTTTTCGCAATTCTGCTGCTCCAAACGCTTAACCAGAATGGGCTAGGGAAAAAATACACATACCGTTGTAATCGGGCGAGTTTCTACTTTAAGATGCAATAGGAATTTTTGGGTTAGGTCAATCCGTTCGCGAGATATGGGAATTTGAAGCCAAGAAATGGTAGAAAAGGCAAACAATTTTCACAATTCTGCTGCTCCAAACGCTTAACCAGAATGTCCTAGGGAAAAAATACACATACCGTTGTAATCGGGCGAGTTTCTACTTTAAGATGCAATAGGAATTTTTGGGTTAGGTCAATCCGTTCGCGAGATATGGGAGTTTGAAGCCAAGAAATGGTAGAAAAGGCCAAAAATTTTTCACAATTCTGCTGCTCCAAACGCTTAACCAGAATGGCCTAGGGAAAAAATACACATACCGTTGTTATCGGGCGAGTTTACACTTTAAGATGCAATAGGAATTTTTGGGTTAGTTTAATCCGTTCGCGAGATATGGGAGTTTGAAGCCAACAAATGGTAGAAAAGGCAAAAAAATTTTCACAATTCTGCTGCTCCAAACGCTTAACCAGAATGGGCTAGGGAAAAAATACATACACCGTTGTAATCGGGCGAGTTTCTACTTTAAGATGCAATAGGAATTTTTGGGTTAGGTCAATCCGTTCGCGAGATATGGTTGTTTGAATCCAAGAAATGGTAGAAAAGGCAAAAAATTTTTCACAATTCTGCTGCTCCAAACGCTTAACCAGAATGGCCTAGGGAAAAAATACGCATACCGTTGTAATCGGGCGAGTTTCTACTTTCAGATGCAACAGGAATTTTTGGGTTAGGTCAATCCGTTCGCGAGAAATGGGAGTTTGAATCTAAGAAATGGTTGAGAAGACAAAAAATTTTTCGCAATTCTGCTGCTCCAAACGCATCACCAGAATGGCCTAGGGAAAAAATACGCATACCGTTGTAATCGGGCGAGTTTCTGCATTCAGATGCAATAGGAATTTTTGGGTTAAATCAATCCGTTCGCGAGATATGGGACTTTGAATCTAAGAAATGTTTGTCAAGACAACAAATTTCTCGCACTTCTGCTGCTCCAATCGCTTAACCAGAATGGCCTAGGGAAAAAATACACATACCGTTGTAACCGGGCGAGTTTCTACTTTCAGACGTAACAGGAATTTTTGGGTTAGGTCAATCCGTTCGCGAGATATGGGAGTTTGAATCTAAGAAATGGTTGAGAAGACAAAAAATTTTTCGCAATTCTGCTGCTCCAAACGCTTAACCAGAATGGGCTAGGGAAAAAATACACATGCCGTTGTAATCGGGCGAGTTTCTACTTTAAGATGCAATAGGAATTTTTGGGTTAGGTCAATCCGTTCGCGAGATATGGGAATTTGAAGCCAAGAAATGGTAGAAAAGGCAAAAAATTTTTCACAATTCTGCTGCTCCAAACGCTTAACCAGAATGTCCTAGGGAAAAAATACACATACCGTTGTAATCGGGCGAGTTTCTACTTTCAGATGCAACAGGAATTTTTGGGTTAGGTCAATCCGTTCGCGAGAAATGGGAGTTTGAAGCCAAGAAATGGTTGAGAAGGCAAAAAATTTTTCGCAATTCTGCTGCTCCAAACGCTTAACCAGATTGGCCTAGGGAAAAAATACACATACCGTTGTAATCGGGCGAGTTTCTACTTTAAGATGCAATAGGAATTTTTGGGTTAGGTCAATCCGTTCGCGAGATATGGGAGTTTGAAGCCAAGAAATGGTAGAAAAGGCAAAAAATTTTCACAATTCTGCTGCTCCAAACGCTTAACCAGAATGTCCTAGGGAAAAAATACACATACCGTTGTAATCGGGCGAGTTTCTACTTTAAGATGCAATAGGAATTTTTGGGTTAGGTCAATCCGTTCGCGAGATATGGGAGTTTGAAGCCAAGAAATGGTAGAAAAGGCCAAAAATTTTTCACAATTCTGCTGCTCCAAACGCTTAACCAGAATGGCCTAGGGAAAAAATACACATACCGTTGTTATCGGGCGAGTTTCTACTTTAAGATGCAATAGGAATTTTTGGGTTAGTTCAATACGTTCGCGAGATATGGGAGTTTGAAGCCAACAAATGGTAGAAAAGGCAAAAAAATTTTCACAATTCTGCTGCTCCAAACGCTTAACCAGAATGGGCTAGGGAAAAAATACACATACCGTTGTAATCGGGCGAGTTTCTACTTTAAGATGCAATAGGAATTTTTGGGTTAGGTCAATCCGTTCGCGAGATATGGTTGTTTGAAGCCAAGAAATGGTAGAAAAGGCAAAAATTTTTCACAATTCTGCTGCTCCAAACGCTTAACCAGAATGGCCTAGGGAAAAAATACGCATACCGTTGTAATCGGGCGAGTTTCTACTTTCAAATGCAATAGGAATTTTTGGGTTAAGTCAATCCGTTCGCGAGATATGGGACTTTGAAGCTAAGAAATGTTTGTCAAGACAACAAATTTTTCGCAATTCTGCTGCTCCAATCGCTTAACCAGAATGGCCTAGGGAAAAAATACACATACCGCTGTAACCGGGCGAGTTTCTACTTTCAGACGCAACAGGAATTTTTGGGTTAGGTCAATCCGTTCGCGAGATATGGGACTTTGAAGCTAAGAAATGTTTGTCAAGACAACAAATTTTTCGCAATTCTGCTGCTCCAATCGCTTAACCAGAATGGCCTAGGGAAAAAATACACATACCGCTGTAACCGGGCGAGTTTCTACTTTCAGACGCAACAGGAATTTTTGGGTTAGGTCAATCCGTTCGCGAGATATGGGAGTTTGAATCTAAGAAATGGTTGAGAAGACAAAAAATTTTTCGCAATTCTGCTGCTCCAAACGCATCACCAGAATGGCCTAGGGAAAAAATACACATACCGCTGTAATCGGGCGAGTTTCTACTTTAAGATGCAATAGGAATTTTTGGGTTAGGTCAATCCGTTCGCGAGATATGGGAATTTGAAGCCAAGAAATGGTAGAAAAGGCAAAAAATTTTTCACAATTCTGCTGCTCCAAACGCTTAACCAGAATGTCCTAGGGAAAAAATACACATACCGTTGTAATCGGGCGAGTTTCTACTTTCAGATGCAATAGGAATTTTTGGGTTAGGTCAATCCGTTCGCGAGATATGGGAGTTTGAAGCCAAGAAATGGTAGAAAAGGCCAAAAATTTTTCACAATTCTGCTGCTCCAAACGCTTAACCAGAATGGCCTAGGGAAAAAATACACATACCGTTGTTATCGGGCGAGTTTCTACTTTAAGATGCAATAGGAATTTTTGGGTTAGTTCAATACGTTCGCGAGATATGGGAGTTTGAAGCCAACAAATGGTAGAAAAGGCAAAAAAATTTTCACAATTCTGCTGCTCCAAACGCTTAACCAGAATGGGCTAGGGAAAAAATACACATACCGTTGTAATCGGGCGAGTTTCTACTTTAAGATGCAATAGGAATTTTTGGGTTAGGTCAATCCGTTCGCGAGATATGGTTGTTTGAAGCCAAGAAATGGTAGAAAAGGCAAAAATTTTTCACAATTCTGCTGCTCCAAACGCTTAACCAGAATGGCCTAGGGAAAAAATACGCATACCGTTGTAATCGGGCGAGTTTCTACTTTCAAATGCAATAGGAATTTTTGGGTTAAGTCAATCCGTTCGCGAGATATGGGACTTTGAAGCTAAGAAATGTTTGTCAAGACAACAAATTTTTCGCAATTCTGCTGCTCCAATCGCTTAACCAGAATGGCCTAGGGAAAAAATACACATACCGCTGTAACCGGGCGAGTTTCTACTTTCAGACGCAACAGGAATTTTTGGGTTAGGTCAATCCGTTCGCGAGATATGGGACTTTGAAGCTAAGAAATGTTTGTCAAGACAACAAATTTTTCGCAATTCTGCTGCTCCAATCGCTTAACCAGAATGGCCTAGGGAAAAAATACACATACCGCTGTAACCGGGCGAGTTTCTACTTTCAGACGCAACAGGAATTTTTGGGTTAGGTCAATCCGTTCGCGAGATATGGGAGTTTGAATCTAAGAAATGGTTGAGAAGACAAAAAATTTTCACAATTCTGCTGCTCCAAACGCTTAACCAGAATGTCCTAGGGAAAAAATACACATACCGTTGTAATCGGGCGAGTTTCTACTTTAAGATGCAATAGGAATTTTTGGGTTAGGTCAATCCGTTCGCGAGATATGGTTGTTTGAAGCCAAGAAATGGTAGAAAAGGCAAAAATTTTTCGCAATTCTGCTGCTCCAAACGCATCACCAGAATGGCCTAGGGAAAAAATACACATACCGCTGTAATCGGGCGAGTTTCTACTTTAAGATGCAATAGGAATTTTTGGGTTAGGTCAATCCGTTCGCGAGATATGGGAATTTGAAGCCAAGAAATGGTAGAAAAGGCAAAAAATTTTTCACAATTCTGCTGCTCCAAACGCTTAACCAGAATGTCCTAGGGAAAAAATACACATACCGTTGTAATCGGGCGAGTTTCTACTTTCAGATGCAACAGGAATTTTTGGGTTAGGTCAATCCGTTCGCGAGAAATGGGAGTTTGAAGCCAAGAAATGGTTGAGAAGGCAAAAAATTTTTCGCAATTCTGCTGCTCCAAACGCTTAACCAGAATGGCCTAGGGAAAAAATACACATACCGTTGTAATCGGGCGAGTTTCTACTTTAAGATGCAATAGGAATTTTTGGGTTAGGTCAATCCGTTCGCGAGATATGGGAGTTTGAAGCCAAGAAATGGTAGAAAAGGCAAAAAATTTTCACAATTCTGCTGCTCCAAACGCTTAACCAGAATGTCCTAGGGAAAAAATACACATACCGTTGTAATCGGGCGAGTTTCTACTTTAAGATGCAATAGGAATTTTTGGGTTAGGTCAATCCGTTCGCGAGATATGGGAGTTTGAAGCCAAGAAATGGTAGAAAAGGCCAAAAATTTTTCACAATTCTGCTGCTCCAAACGCTTAACCAGAATGGCCTAGGGAAAAAATACACATACCGTTGTTATCGGGCGAGTTTCTACTTTAAGATGCAATAGGAATTTTTGGGTTAGTTCAATCCGTTCGCGAGATATGGGAGTTTGAAGCCAACAAATGGTAGAAAAGGCAAAAAAATTTTCACAATTCTGCTGCTCCAAACGCTTAACCAGAATGGGCTAGGGAAAAAATACACATACCGTTGTAATCGGGCGAGTTTCTACTTTAAGATGCAATAGGAATTTTTGGGTTAGGTCAATCCGTTCGCGAGATATGGTTGTTTGAAGCCAAGAAATGGTAGAAAAGGCAAAAAATTTTTCACAATTCTGCTGCTCCAAACGCTTAACCAGAATGGCCTAGGGAAAAAATACGCATACCGTTGTAATCGGGCGAGTTTCTACTTTCAGATGCAATAGGAATTTTTGGGTTATGTCAATCCGTTCGCGAGATATGGGACTTTCAAGCTAAGAAATGGTTGAGAAGACAACAAATTTTTCCCACTTCTGCTGAACCAAACGCTTAACCAGAATGGCCTAGGGAAAAAATACGCGTACCGTTGTAATCGGGCGAGATTCTACTTTCAAATGCAATAGGAATTTTTGGGTTAAGTCAATCCGTTCGCGAGATATGGGACTTTGAAGCTAAGAAATGTTTGTCAAGACAACAAATTTTTCGCAATTCTGCTGCTCCAATCGCTTAACCAGAATGGCCTAGTGAAAAAATACACATACCGCTGTAACCGGGCGAGTTTCTACTTTCAGACGCAACAGGAATTTTTGGGTTAGGTCAATCCGTTCGCGAGATATGGGAGTTTGAATCTAAGAAATGGTTGAGAAGACAAAAAATTTTTCGCAATTCTGCTGCTCCAAACGCATCACCAGAATGGCCTAGGGAAAAAATACACATACCGTTGTAATCGGGCGAGTTTCTACTTTCAGATGCAACAGGAATTTTTGGGTTAGGTCAATCCGTTCGCGAGAAATGGGAGTTTGAAGCCAAGAAATGGTTGAGAAGGCAAAAAATTTTTCGCAATTCTGCTGCTCCAAACGCTTAACCAGAATGGCCTAGGGAAAAAATACACATACCGTTGTAATCGGGCGAGTTTCTACTTTAAGATGCAATAGGAATTTTTGGGTTAGGTCAATCCGTTCGCGAGATATGGGAGTTTGAAGCCAAGAAATGGTAGAAAAGGCAAAAAATTTTCACAATTCTGCTGCTCCAAACGCTTAACCAGAATGTCCTAGGGAAAAAATACACATACCGTTGTAATCGGGCGAGTTTCTACTTTAAGATGCAATAGGAATTTTTGGGTTAGGTCAATCCGTTCGCGAGATATGGGAGTTTGAAGCCAAGAAATGGTAGAAAAGGCCAAAAATTTTTCACAATTCTGCTGCTCCAAACGCTTAACCAGAATGGCCTAGGGAAAAAATACACATACCGTTGTTATCGGGCGAGTTTCTACTTTAAGATGCAATAGGAATTTTTGGGTTAGTTCAATCCGTTCGCGAGATATGGGAGTTTGAAGCCAACAAATGGTAGAAAAGGCAAAAAAATTTTCACAATTCTGCTGCTCCAAACGCTTAACCAGAATGGGCTAGGGAAAAAATACACATACCGTTGTAATCGGGCGAGTTTCTACTTTAAGATGCAATAGGAATTTTTGGGTTAGGTCAATCCGTTCGCGAGATATGGTTGTTTGAAGCCAAGAAATGGTAGAAAAGGCAAAAAATTTTTCACAATTCTGCTGCTCCAAACGCTTAACCAGAATGGCCTAGGGAAAAAATACGCATACCGTTGTAATCGGGCGAGTTTCTACTTTCAGATGCAATAGGAATTTTTGGGTTATGTCAATCCGTTCGCGAGATATGGGACTTTCAAGCTAAGAAATGGTTGAGAAAGCAAAAAATTTTTCGCAATTCTGCTGCTCCAAACGCTTAACCAGAATGGCCTAGGGAAAAAATACGCATACCGTTGTAATCGGGCGAGTTTCTACTTTCAGATGCAATAGGAATTTTTGGGTTAAGTCAATCCGTTCGCGAGATATGGGACTTTGAATCTAAGCAATGTTTGTCAAGAAAACAAATTTTTCGCACTTCTGCTGCTCCAATCGCTTAACCAGAATGGCCTAGGGAAAAAATACACATACCGTTGTAACCGGGCGAGTTTCTACTTTCAGACGTAACAGGAATTTTTGGGTTAGGTCAATCCGTTCGCGAGATATGGGAGTTTGAATCTAAGAAATGGTTGGGAAGACAAAAAATTTTTCGCAATTCTGCTGCTCCAAACGCATCACCAGAATGGCCTAGGGAAAAAATACACATACCGTTGTAATCGGGCGAGTTTCTACTTTCAGATGCAACAGGAATTTTTGGGTTAGGTCAATCCGTTCGCGAGAAATGGGAGTTTGAAGCCAAGAAATGGTTGAGAAGGCAAAAAATTTTTCGCAATTCTGCTGCTCCAAACGCTTAACCAGAATGGCCTAGGGAAAAAATACACATACCGTTGTAATCGGGCGAGTTTCTACTTTAAGATGCAATAGGAATTTTTGGGTTAGGTCAATCCGTTCGCGAGATATGGGAGTTTGAAGCCAAGAAATGGTAGAAAAGGCCAAAAATTTTTCACAATTCTGCTGCTCCAAACGCTTAACCAGAATGGCCTAGGGAAAAAATACACATACCGTTGTTATCGGGCGAGTTTCTACTTTAAGATGCAATAGGAATTTTTGGGTTAGTTCAATCCGTTCGCGAGATATGGGAGTTTGAAGCCAACAAATGGTAGAAAAGGCAAAAAAATTTTCACAATTCTGCTGCTCCAAACGCTTAACCAGAATGGGCTAGGGAAAAAATACACATACCGTTGTAATCGGGCGAGTTTCTACTTTAAGATGCAATAGGAATTTTTGGGTTAGGTCAATCCGTTCGCGAGATATGGTTGTTTGAAGCCAAGAAATGGTAGAAAAGGCAAAAAATTTTTCACAATTCTGCTGCTCCAAACGCTTAACCAGAATGGCCTAGGGAAAAAATACGCATACCGTTGTAATCGGGCGAGTTTCTACTTTCAGATGCAATAGGAATTTTTGGGTTATGTCAATCCGTTCGCGAGATATGGGACTTTCAAGCTAAGAAATGGTTGAGAAGACAACAAATTTTTCCCACTTCTGCTGCACCAAACGCTTAACCAGAATGGCCTAGGGAAAAAATACGCGTACCGTTGTAATCGGGCGAGATTCTACTTTCAAATGCAATAGGAATTTTTGGGTTAAGTCAATCCGTTCGCGAGATATGGGACTTTGAAGCTAAGAAATGTTTGTCAAGACAACAAATTTTTCGCAATTCTGCTGCTCCAATCGCTTAACCAGAATGGCCTAGTGAAAAAATACACATACCGCTGTAACCGGGCGAGTTTCTACTTTCAGACGCAACAGGAATTTTTGGGTTAGGTCAATCCGTTCGCGAGATATGGGAGTTTGAATCTAAGAAATGGTTGAGAAGACAAAAAATTTTTCGCAATTCTGCTGCTCCAAACGCATCACCAGAATGGCCTAGGGAAAAAATACACATACCGTTGTAATCGGGCGAGTTTCTACTTTCAGATGCAACAGGAATTTTTGGGTTAGGTCAATCCGTTCGCGAGAAATGGGAGTTTGAAGCAAAGAAATGGTAGAGAAGGCAAAAAATTTTTCACAATTCTGCTGCTCCAAACGCTTAACTAGAATGGCCTAGGGAAAAAATACACATACCGTTGTAATCGGACGAGTTTCTACTTTCAGATGCAATAGGAATTTTTGGGTTAGGTCAATCCGTTCGCAAGATATGGGAGTTTGAAGACAAGAAATGGTTGAGAAGGCAAAAAATTTTTCGGAATTCTGCTGCTCCAAACGCTTAACCAGAATGGCCAATGGAAAAAATACACATACCGTTGTAATCGGGCTAGTTTTTACTTTCAGATGCAACAGGAATTTTTGGGTTAGGTCAATCCATTCGCGAGATATGGGAGTTTGAAGCCAAGAAATGGTTGAGAAGGCAAAAAATTTTTCGCAATTCTGCTGCTCCCAACGCTTAACGAGAATGGCCTAGGGGAAAAAAGCACGTACCGGTGTAATCGGGCGAGTTTCTACTTTCAGATGCAATAGGAATTTTTGGGTTAGGTCAATCCGTTCGCGAGATATGGGAGTTTGAAGACAAGGAATGGTTGAGAAGGCAAAAAATTTTTCGCAATTCTGCTGCTTCTAACGCTTAACCAGAATGGCCTAGGGGAAATATACACATACCGTTGTAATCGGGCGAGTTTCTACTTTCAGTTACAATAGGAATTTTTGGGTTAGGCCAATCCGTCCGCGAGAAATGGGAGTTTGAAGCCAAGAAATGGATGAGAAGGCAAAAAATTATTCGCAATTCTGCTGCTCCAAACGCTTAACCAGAGTGGCCTAGGGAAAAAATACACATACCGTTGTAATCGGGCGAGTTTCTACTTTAAGATGCAATAGGAATTTTTGGTTAGGTCAATCGGTTCGCGAAATATGGGAGTTTCAAGCTAAGAAATGGTTGAGAAGACAACAAATTTTTCGCAATTCTGCTGCTCCAAACGCTTAACCAGAATGGCCTAGGGAAAAAATACGCATACCGTTGTAATCGGGCGAGTTTCTACTTTCAGATGCAATAGGAATTTTTGGGTTGGGTCAATCCGTTCGCGAGATGTGGGAGTTTGAAGACAAGAAATGGTTGAGGAGGCAAAACATTTTTCGCAATTCTGCTGCACCAAACGCTTAACCAGAATGGCCTATGGAAAAAATACACATACCGTTGTAATCGGGCGAGTATCTACTTTCAGATGCAACTGGAACTTTTGGGTTAGGTCAATCCGTTCGCGAGATATGGGAGTTTGAAGCCAAGAAATGGTTGAGAAGGCAAAAAATTTTTCGCAATTCTGCTGCTCCAAACGCTTAACCAGAATGGCCTAGGGAAAAAATGCACATACCGTTGTAATCGGGCGAGTTTCTACTTTCAGACGCAACAGGAAGTTTTGGGTTAGGTCAATCCGTTCGCGAGATATGAGAGTTTGAAGCTAAGATATGGTTGAGAAGACAACAAATTTTTCGCAAATCTGCTGCTCCAAACGCTTAACCAGAGTGGCCTAGGGAAAAAATACGCGTACCGTTGTAATCGGGCGAGTCTCTACTTTCAGTTACAATAGGAATTTTTGGGTTAGGTGAATCCGTTCGCGAGATATGGGACCTTGAAGCTAAGAAATGATGGTCAAGACAATAAATTTTTCGCACTTCTGCGGCAACAATCGCATAACCAGAATCGCCTAGGGGAAAAATACACGTACCGTTGTAATCGGGCGAGTTTCTACTTTCAAATGCAATAGGAATTGTTGGGTTAGGTCAATCGGTTCGCGAGATATGGGAGTTTCAAGCTAAGAAATGCTTGAGAAGGCAAAAAATTTTTCGCAAATCTGCTGCTCCAAACGCTTAACCAGAATGGCCTAGGGAAAAAATACGCGTACCGTTGTAATCGGGCGAGTTTCTACTTTCAGACGCAACAGGAATTTTTGGGTTAGGTCAATCCGTTCGCGAGATATGGGAGTTTGAAGCTAAGAAATGGTTGAGAAGACAACAAATTATTCGCAATTCTGCTGCTCCAAACGCTTAACCAGAATGGCCTAGGGAAAAAATACGCATACCGTTGTAACCGGGCGAGTTTCTACTTTCAGACGCAACAGGAATTTTTGGGTTAGGTCAATCCGTTCGCGAGATATGGGAGTTTGAATCTAAGAAATGGTTGAGAAGACAAAAAATTTTTCGCAATTCTGCTGCTCCAAACGCTTAACCAAAATGGCCTAGGGAAAAAATACGCGTACCTTTGTAATCGGGCGAGTCTCTACTTTCAGTTACAATAGGAATTTTTGGGTTAGGTCAATCCGTTCGCGAGATATGGGACTTTGAAGCTAAGAAATGATGGTCAAGACAATAAATTTTTCGCACTTCTGCTGCAACAATCGCTTAACCAGAATCGCCTAGGGGAAAAATACACGTACCGTTGTAATCGGGCGAATTTCTACTTTCAAATGCAATAGGAATTTTTGGGTTAGGTCAATCGGTTCGCGAGATATGGGAGTTTCAAGCTAAGAAATGGTTGAGAAGGCAAAAAATTTTTCGCAAATCTGCTGCTCCAAACGCTTAACCAGAATGGCCTAGGGAAAAAATACGCATACCGTTGTAACCGGGCGAGTTTCTACTTTCAGACGCAACAGGAACTTTTGGGATAGGTCAATCCGTTCGCGAGATATGGGAGTTTGAATCTAAGAAATGGTTGAGAAGACAAAAAATTTTTCGCAATTCTGCAGCTCCAAACACATCACCAGAATGGGCTAGGGAAAAAATACACATACCGTTGTAATCGGGCGAGTTTCTACTTTAAGATGCAATTGGAATTTTTGGGTTAGGTCAATCCGTTCGCGAGATATGGGAGTTTGAAGCCAAGAAATGGTAGAAAAGGCAAAAAATTTTTCACAATTCTGCTGCTCCAAACGCTTAACCAGAATGTCCTTGGGAAAAAATACACATACCGTTGTAATCGGGCGAGTTTCTACTTTAAGATGCAATAGGAATTTTTGGCTTAGGTCAATCCGTTCGCGAGATATGGGAGTTTGAAGCCAAGAAATGGTAGATAAGGCAAAAAATTTTTCACAATTCTGCTGCTCCAAACGCTTAACCAGAATGGCCTAGGGAAAAAATAGGCATACCGTTGTAATCGGGCGAGTTTCTACTTTCAGATGCAATAGGAATTTTTGGGTTAGGTCAATCCGTTCGCGAGATATGGGAGTTTGAAGACAAGAAATGGTTGAGAAGGCAAAAAATTTTTCGCAATCCTGCAGCTCCAAACGCTTAACCAGAATGGCCTAGGGAAAAAATACGCACACGGTTGTAATCGGGCGAGTTTCTACTTTCAGATGCAATAGGAATTTTTGGGTTAGGTCAATCCGTTCGCGAGATATGGGAGTTTGAAGACAAGAAATGGTTGAGAAGGCAAAAAATTTTTCGCAATTCTGCAGCTCCAAACGCATCACCAGAATGGCCTAGGGAAAAAATACACATACCGTTGTAATCGGGCGAGTTTCTACTTTCAGACGCAATAGGAATTTTTGGGTTAGGTCAATCCGTTCGCGAGAAATGGGAGTTTGAAGCCAAGAAATGGTTGAGAAGGCAAAAAATTTTTCGCAATTCTGCTGCTCCAAACGCTTAACCAGAATTGCCTAGGGAAAAAATACACATACCGTTGTAATCGGGCGAGTTTCTACTTTAAGATGCAATAGGAATTTTTGGGTTAGGTCAATCCGTTCGCGAGATATGGAAGTTTGAAGCCAAGAAATGGTAGAAAAGGCAAAAAATTTTCCGCAAATCTGCTGCTCCAAACGCTTAACCAGAATGGCCTAGGGAAAAAATACGAATACCGTTGTAATCGGGCGAGTTTCTACTTTCAGATGCAATAGGAATTTTTGGGTTAGGTCAATCCGTTCGCGAGATATGGGAGTTTGAAGCTAAGAAATGTTTGTCAAGACAACAAATTTTTCGCACTTCTGCTGCCCAATCGCTTAACCAGAATGGCCTAGGGAAAAAATACACATACCGCTGTAACCGGGCGAGTTTCTACTTTCAGACGCAACAGGAATTTTTGGGTTAGGTCAATCCGTTCGCGAGATATGGGAGTTTGAATCTAAGAAATGGTTGTGAAGACAAAAAATTTTTCGCAATTCTGCTGCTCCAAACGCATCACCAGAATGGCCTAGGGAAAAAATACATATACCGTTGTAATCGGGCGAGTTTCTACTTTCAGATGCAACAGGAATTTTTGGGTTAGGTCAATACGTTCGCGAGAAATGGGAGTTTGAAGCCAAGAAATGGTTGAGAAGGCAAAAAATTTTTCGCAATTCTGCTGCTCCAAACGCTTAACCAGAATGGCCTAGGGAAAAAATACACATACCGTTGTAATCGGGCGAGTTTCCACTTAAAGGTGCAATAGGAATTTTTGGGTTAGGTCAATCCGTTCGCGAGATATGGGAATTTGAAGCCAAGAAATGGTAGAAGAGGCAAAAAATTTTTCACAATTCTGCTGCTCCAAACGCTTAACCAGAATGTCCTAGGGAAAAAATACACATACCGTTGTAATCGGGCGAGTTTCTACTTTAAGATGCAATAGGAATTTTTGCCTTAGGTCAATCCGTTCGCGAGACATGGGAGTTTGAAGCCAAGAAATGGTAGAAAAGGCAAAAAATTTTTCACAATTCTGCTGCTCCAAACGCTTAACCAGAATGGCCTAGGGAAGAAGTACACATACCGTTGTAATCGGGCGAGTTTCTACTTTCAGATGCAACAGGAATTTTTGGGTTAGGTCAATCCGTTCGCGAGAAATGGGAGATTGAAGCCAAGAAATGGTTGAGAAGGCAAAAAATTTTTCGCAATTCTGCTGCTCCAAACGCTTAACCAGAATGGCCTAGGGAAAAAATACACATACCGTTGTAACCGGGCGAGTTTCTACTTTCAGACGCAACAGGAATTTTTGGGTTAGGTCAATCCGTTCGGGAGATATGGGAGTTTGAATCTAAGAAATGGTTGAGAAGACAAAAAATTTTTCGCAATTCTGCTGCTCCAAACGCATCACCAGAATGGCCTAGGGAAAAAATACACATACCGTTGTAATCGGGCGAGTTTCTACTTTCAGATGCAACAGGAATTTTTGGGTTAGGTCAATCCGTTCGCGAGAAATGGGAGATTGAAGCCAAGAAATGGTGGAGAAGGCAAAAAATTTTTCGCAATTCTGCTGCTCCAAACGCTTAACCAGAATGGCCTAGGGAAAAAATACACATACCGTTGTAATCGGGCGAGTTTCTACTTTAAGATGCAATAGGAATTATTGGGTTAGGTCAATCCGTTCGCGAGATATGGGTGTTTGAAGCCAAGAAATGGTAGAAAAGGCAAAAAATTTTTCACAATTCTGCTGCTCCAAACGCTTAACCAGAATGTCCTAGGGAAAAAATACACACACCGTTGTAATCGGGCGAGTTTCTACTTTAAGATGCAATAGGAATTTTTGGGTTAGGTCAATCCGTTCGCGAGATATGGGAGTTTGAAGCCAAGAAATGGTAGAAAAGGCAAAAAATTTTTCACAATTCTGCTGCTCCAAAGGCTTAACAAGAATGGCCTAGTGAAAAAATACGCATACCGTTGTAATCGGGCGAGTTTCTACTTTCAGATGCAATAGGAATTTTTGGGTTAGGTCAATCCGTTCGCGAGATATGGGAGTTTGAAGACAAGAAATGGTTGAGAAGGCAAAAAATTTTTCGCAATTCCGCTGCTCCAAACGCATAACCAGAATGGCCTAGGGAAAAAATACACATACCGTTGTAATCGGGCGAGTTTCTACTTTAAGATGCAATAGGAATTTTTGGGTTAGGTCAATCCGTTCGCGAGATATGGGAGTTTGAAGCCAAGAAATGGTAGAAAAGGCAAAAAATTTTTCACAATTCTGCTGCTCCAAACGCTTAACCAGAATGGCCTAGGGAAAAAATACACATACCGTTGTAACCGGGCGATTTTCTACTTTCAGACGCAACAGGAATTTTTGGGTTAGGTCAATCCGTTCGCTTGATATGGGAGTTTGAAGCCAAGAAATGGTTGAGAAGACAAAAAATTTTTCGCAATTCTGCTGCTCCAAACGCATAACCAGAATGGCCTAGGGAAAAAATACACATACCGTTGTAATCGGGCGAGTTTCTACTTTCAGATGCAACAGGAATTTTTGGGTTAGGTCAATCCGTTCGCGCGAAATGGGAGTTTGAAGCCAAGAAATGGTTGAGAAGGCAAAAAATTTTTCGCAATTCTGCTGCTCCAAACGCTTAACCAGAATGTCCTAGGGAAAAAATACACATACCGTTGTAATCGGGCGAGTTTCTACTTTAAGATGCAATAGGAATTTTTGGGTTAGGTCAATCCGTTCGCGAGATATGGGAGTTTGAAGCCAAGAAATGGTAGAAAAGGCAAAAAATTTTTCTCAATTCTGCTGCTCCAAACGCTTAACCAGAATGGCCTAGGGAAAAAATACACATACCGTTGTAACCGGGCGATTTTCTACCTTCAGACGCAACAGGAATTTTTGGGTTAGGTCAATCCGTCCGCGAGATATGGGAGTTTGAATCTAAGAAATGGTTGAGAAGACAAAAAATTTTTCGCAATTCTGCTGCTCCAAACGCATAACCAGAATGGCCTAGGGAAAAAATACACATACAGTTGTAATCGGGCGAGTTTCTACTTTCAGATGCAACAGGAATTTTTGGGTTAGGTCAATCCGTTCGCGAGAAATGGGAGTTTGAAGCCAAGAAATGGTTGAGAAGGCAAAAAATTTTTCGCAATTCTGCTGCTCCAAACGCTTAACCAGAATGGCCTAGGGAAAAAATACACATACCGTTGTAATCGGGCGAGTTTCCACTTTAAGATGCAATAGGAATTTTTGGGTTAGGACAATCCGTTCGCGAGATATGGGAGTTTGAAGCCAAGAAATGGTAGAAAAGGCAAAAAATTTTTCACAATTCTGCTGCTCCAAACGCTTAACCAGAATGGCCTAGGGAAAAAATACACATACCGTTGTAACCGCGCGATTTTCTACTTTCAGACGCAACAGGAATTTTTGGGTTAGGTCAATCCGTCCGCGAGATATGGGAGTTTCGATCTAAGAAATGGTTGAGAAGACAAAAAATTTTTCGCAATTCTGCTGCTCCAAACGCATCACCAGAATGGCCTAGGGAAAAAATACACATACCGTTGTAATCGGGCGAGTTTCTACTTTCAGATGCAACAGGAATTTTTGGGTTAGGTCAATCCGTTCGCGAGAAATGGGAGTTTGAAGCCAAGAAATGGTTGAGAAGACAACAAATTTTTCGCAATTCTGCTGCTCCAAACGCTTAACCAGAATGGCCTGGGGAAAAAATACACATACCGTTGTAATCGGGCGAGTTTCTGCTTTCAGATGCAATAGGAATTTTTGGGTTAGGTCAATCCGTTCGCGAGATATGGTTGTTTGAAGCCAAGAAATGGTAGAAAAGGCAAAAAATTTTTCACAATTCTGCTGCTCCAAACGCTTAACCAGAATGGCCTAGGGAAAAAATACGCATACCGTTGTAATCGGGCGAGTTTCTACTTTCAGATGCAATAGGAATTTTTGGGTTAGGTCAATCCGTTCGCGAGATATGGGAGTTTGAATCTAAGAAATGGTTGAGAAGACAAAAAATTTTTCGCAATTCTGCTGCTCCAAACGCTTAACCAAAATGGCCTAGGGAAAAAATAGACATACCGTTGTAATCGGGCGAGTTTCTACTTTCAGATGCAATAGGAATTTTTGGCTTAGGTCAATCCGTTCGCGAGATATGGGAGTTTGAAGCCAAGAAATGGTAGATAAGGCAAAAAATTTTTCACAATTCTGCTGCTCCAAACGCTTAACCAGAATGGCCTAGGGAAAAAATACGCACACCGTTGTAATCGGGCGAGTTTCTACTTTCAGATGCAATAGGAATTTTTGGGTTAGGTCAATCCGTTCGCGAGATATGGGAGTTTGAAGACAAGAAATGGTTGAGAAGGCAAAAAATTTTTCGCAATTCTGCAGCTCCAAACGCATCACCAGAATGGCCTAGGGAAAAAATACACACACCGTTGTAATCGGGCGAGTTTCTACTTTCAGACGCAATAGGAATTTTTGGGTTAGGTCAATCCGTTCGCGAGAAATGGGAGTTTGAAGCCAAGAAATGGTTGAGAAGGCAAAAAATTTTTCGCAATTCTGCTGCTCCAAACGCTTAACCAGAATTGCCTAGGGAAAAAATACACATACCGTTGTAATCGGGCGAGTTTCTACTTTAAGATGCAATAGGAATTTTTGGGTTAGGTCAATCCGTTCGCGAGATATGGAAGTTTGAAACCAAGAAATGGTAGAAAAGGCAAAAAATTTTTCGCAAATCTGCTGCTCCAAACGCTTAACCAGAATGGCCTAGGGAAAAAATACGAATACCGTTGTAATCGGGCGAGTTTCTACTTTCAGATGCAATAGCAATTTTTGGGTTAGGTCAATCCGTTCGCGAGATATGGGAGTTTGAAGACAAGAAATGGTTGAGAAGGCAAAAAATTTTTCCCAATTCTGCTGCTCCAAACGCTTAACCAGAATGGCCTAGGGAAAAAATACACATACCGTTGTAATCGGGCGAGTCTCTACTTTCAAATGCAATAGGAATTTTTGGGTTAAGTCAATCCGTTCGCGAGATATGGGACTTTGAAGCTAAGAAATGTTTGTCAAGACAACAAATTTTTCGCTCTTCTGCTGCCCAATCGCTTAACCAGAATGGCCTAGGGAAAAAATACACATACCGCTGTAACCGGGCGAGTTTCTACTTTCAGACGCAACAGGAATTTTTGGGTTAGGTCAATCCGTTCGCGAGATATGGGAGTTTGAATCTAAGAAATGGTTGTGAAGACAAAAAATTTTTCGCAATTCTGCTGCTCCAAACGCATCACCAGAATGGCCTAGGGAAAAAATACATATACCGTTGTAATCGGGCGAGTTTCTACTTTCAGATGCAACAGGAATTTTTGGGTTAGGTCAATCCGTTCGCGAGAAATGGGAGTTTGAAGCCAAGAAATGGTTGAGAAGGCAAAAAATTTTTCGCAATTCTGCTGCTCCAAACGCTTAACCAGAATGGCCTAGGGGAAAAATACACATACCGTTGTAATCGGGCGAGTTTCTACTTAAAGGTGCAATAGGAATTTTTGGGTTAGGTCAATCCGTTCGCGAGATATGGGAGTTTGAAGCCAAGAAATGGTAGAAGAGGCAAAAAATTTTTCACAATTCTGCTGCTCCAAACGCATCACCAGAATGGCCTAGGGAAAAAATACACATACCGTTGTAATCGGGCGAGTTTCTACTTTCAGATGCAACAGGAATTTTTGGGTTAGGTCAATCCGTTCGCGAGAAATGGGAGTTTGAAGCCAAGAAATGGTTGAGAAGGCAAAAAATTTTTCGCAATTCTGCTGCTCCAAACGCATAACCAGAATGGCCTAGGGAAAAAATGCACATACCGTTGTAACCGGGCGAGTTTCTACTTTCAGACGCATCAGGAATTTTTGGGTTAGGTCAATCCGTTCGCGAGATATGGGAGTTTGAATCTAAGAAATGGTTGAGAAGACAAAAAATTTTTCGCAATTCTGCTGCTCCAAACGCATAACCAGAATGGCCTAGGGAAAAAATACACATACCGTTGTAATCGGGCGAGTTTCTACTTTCAGATGCAACAGGAATTTTTGGGTTAGGTCAATCCGTTCGCGTGAAATGGGAGTTTGAAGCCAAGAAATGGTTGAGAAAGCAAAAAATTTTTCGCAATTCTGCTGCTCCAAACGCTTAACCAGAATGTCCTAGGGAAAAAATACACATACCGTTGTAATCGGGCGAGTTTCTACTTTAAGATGCAATAGGAATTTTTGGGTTAGGTCAATCCGTTCGCGAGATATGGGTCTTTGAAGCTAAGAAATGGTTGACAAGACAACAATATTTTCGCACTTCTACTGCTCCAATCGCTTAACCAGAATGGCCTAGGGGAAAAATACACCTACCGTTGTAATCGGGCGAGTTTCTACTTTCAGATGCAATAGGAATTTTTGGGTTAGGTCAATCCGTTCGCGAGAAATGGGAGTTTGAAGCCAAGAAATGGTTGAGAAGGCAAAAAATTGTTCGCAATTCTGCTGCTCCAAACGCTTAACCAGAATGGCCTAGGGAAAAAATGCACATACCGTTGTAACCGGGCGAGTTTCTACTTTCAGACGCAACAGGAATTTTTTGGTTTGGTCAATCGGTTCGCGAGATATGGGAGATTGAAGGCAAGAAATGGTGGAGAAGGCACAAAATTTTTCGCAATTCTACTGCTCCAAACGCTTAACCAGAATGGCCTAAGGAGAAAATACACATACCGTTGTAATCGGGCGAGTTTCTACTTTCAGATGCAACAGGAATTTTTGGGTTAGGTCAATCCGTTCGCGAGAAATGGGAGTTTGAAGCCAAGAAATGGTTGAGAAGGCAAAAAATTTTTCGCAATTCTGCTGCTCCAAACGCTTAAACAGAATGGCCTAGGGCAAAAATACACATACCTTTGTAATCGGGCGGGTTTCTACTTTAAGATGCAATAGGAATTTTTGGGTTAGGTCAATCCGTTCGCGAGATATGGGAGTTTGAAGCCAAGAAATGGTAGAAAAGGCAAAAAATTTTTCACAATTCTGCTGCTCCAAACGCTTAACCAGAATGGCCTAGGGAAAAAATACACATACCGTTGTAACCGGGCGATTTTCTACTTTCAGACGCAACAGGAATTTTTGGGTTAGGTCAATCCGTTCGCTTGATATGGGAGTTTGAAGCCAAGAAATGGTTGAGAAGACAAAAAATTTTTCGCAATTCTGCTGCTCCAAACGCATAACCAGAATGGCCTAGCGAAAAAATACACATACCGTTGTAATCGGGCGAGTTTCTACTTTCAGATGCAACAGGAATTTTTGGGTTAGGTCAATCCGTTCGCGTGAAATGGGAGTTTGAAGCCAAGAAATGGTTGAGAAGGCAAAAAATTTTTCGCAATTCTGCTGCTCCAAACGCTTAACCAGAATGGCCTAGGGAAAAAATACACATACCGTTGTAATCGGGCGAGTTTCTACTTTAAGATGCAATAGGAATTTTTGGGTTAGGTCAATCCGTTCGCGAGATATGGGTCTTTGAAGCTAAGAAATGGTTGACAAGACAACAATCTTTTCGCACTTCTACTGCTCCAATCGCTTAACCAGAATGGCCTAGGGGAAAAATACACCTACCGTTGTAATCGGGCGAGTTTCTACTTTCAGATGCAATAGGAATTTTTGGGTTAGGTCAATCCGTTCGCGAGGTATGGGAGTTTGAATCCAAGAAATGGTAGAGAAGGCAAAAAATTTTTCGCAATTCTGCTGCTCCAAACGCTTAAACAGAATGGGCTAGGGAAAAAATACACATGCCGTTGTAATCGGGCGAGTTTCTACTTTCAGACGCAACAGGAATTTTTGGGTTAGGTCAATCCGTTCGCTTGATATGGGAGTTTGAAGGCAAGAAATGGTTGAGAAGACAACAAATTTTTCGCAATTCTGCTGCTCCAAACGCTTAACCAGAATGTCCTAGGGAAAAAATACACATACCGTTGTAATCGGGCGAGTTTCTACTTTAAGATGCAATAGGAATTTTTGGGTTAGGTCAATCCGTTCGCGAGATATGGGAGTTTGAAGCCAAGAAATGGTAGAAAAGGCAAAAAATTTTTCACAATTCTGCTGCTCCAAACGCTTAACCAGAATGGCCTAGGGAAAAAATACACATACCGTTGTAACCGGGCGATTTTCTACTTTCAGACGCAACAGGAATTTTTGGGTTAGGTCAATCCGTCCGCGAGATATGGGAGTTTGAATCTAAGAAATGGTTGAGAAGACAAAAAATTTTTCGCAATTCTGCTGCTCCAAACGCATAACCAGAATGGCCTAGGGTTAAAATACACATACCGTTGTAATCGGGCGAGTTTCTACTTTCAGATGCAACAGGAATTTTTGGGTTAGGTCAATCCGTTCGCGAGAAATGGGAGTTTGAAGCCAAGAAATGGTTGAGAAGGCAAAAAATTTTTCGCAATTCTGCTGCTCCAAACGCTTAACCAGAATGGCCTAGGGAAAAAATACACATACCGTTGTAATCGGGCGAGTTTCTACTTAAAGGTGCAATAGGAATTTTTGGGTTAGGTCAATCCGTTCGCGAGATATGGGAGTTTGAAGCCAAGAAATGGTAGAAGAGGCAAAAAATTTTTCACAATTCTGCTGCTCCAAACGCATCACCAGAATGGCCTAGGGAAAAAATACACATACCGTTGTAATCGGGCGAGTTTCTACTTTCAGACGCAATAGGAATTTTTGGGTTAGGTCAATCCGTTCGCGAGAAATGGGAGTTTGAAGCCAAGAAATGGTTGAGAAGGCAAAAAATTTTTCGCAATTCTGCTGCTCCAAACGCTTAACCAGAATTGCCTAGGGAAAAAATACACATACCGTTGTAATCGGGCGATTTTCTACTTTCAGATGCAATAGGAATTTTTGGGTTAGGTCAATCCGTTCGCGAGATATGGGAGTTTGAATACAAGAAATGGTTGAGAAGGCAAAAAATTTTTCGCACTTCTGCTGCTCCAAACGCTTAACCAGAATGGCCTAGGGAAAAAATACACATACCGTTGTAATCGGGCGAGTTTCTACTTTCAGATGCAACAGGAATTTTTGGGTTAGGTCAATCCGTTCGCGAGAAATGGGAGTTTGAAGCCAAGAAATGGTTGAGAAGGCAAAAAATTTTTCGCAATTCTGCTGCTCCAAACGCTTAAACAGAATGGCCTAGGGCAAAAATACACATACCTTTGTAATCGGGCGAGTTTCTACTTTAAGATGCAATAGGAATTTTTGGGTTAGGTCAATCCGTTCGCGAGGTATGGGAGTTTGAATCCAAGAAATGGTAGAGAAGGCAAAAAATTTTTCGCAATTCTGCTGCTCCAAACGCTTAAACAGAATGGGCTAGGGAAAAAATACACATGCCGTTGTAATCGGGCGAGTTTCTACTTTCAGACGCAACAGGAATTTTTGGGTTAGGTCAATCCGTTCGCTTGATATGGGAGTTTGAAGCCAAGAAATGGTTGAGAAGACAACAAATTTTTCGCAATTCTGCTGCTCCAAACGCTTAACCAGAATGTCCTAGGGAAAAAATACACATACCGTTGTAATCGGGCGAGTTTCTACTTTAAGATGCAATAGGAATTTTTGGGTTAGGTCAATCCGTTCGCGAGATATGGGAGTTTGAAGCCAAGAAATGGTAGAAAAGGCAAAAAATTTTTCACAATTCTGCTGCTCCAAACGCTTAACCAGAATGGCCTAGGGAAAAAATACACATACCGTTGTAACCGGGCGATTTTCTACTTTCAGACGCAACAGGAATTTTTGGGTTAGGTCAATCCGTCCGCGAGATATGGGAGTTTGAATCTAAGAAATGGTTGAGAAGACAAAAAATTTTTCGCAATTCTGCTGCTCCAAACGCATAACCAGAATGGCCTAGGGTTAAAATACACATACCGTTGTAATCGGGCGAGTTTCTACTTTCAGATGCAACAGGAATTTTTGGGTTAGGTCAATCCGTTCGCGAGAAATGGGAGTTTGAAGCCAAGAAATGGTTGAGAAGGCAAAAAATTTTTCGCAATTCTGCTGCTCCAAACGCTTAACCAGAATGGCCTAGGGAAAAAATGCACATACCGTTGTAACCGGGCGAGTTTCTACTTTCAGACGCAACAGGAATTTTTTGGTTTGGTCAATCCGTTCGCGAGATATGGGTCTTTGAAGCTAAGAAATGGTTGACAAGACAACAATATTTTCGCACTTCTACTGCTCCAATCGCTTAACCAGAATGGCCTAGGGGAAAAATACACCTACCGTTGTAATCGGGCGAGTTTCTACTTTCAGATGCAATAGGAATTTTTGGGTTAGGTCAATCCGTTCGCGAGAAATGGGAGTTTGAAGCCAAGAAATGGTTGAGAAGGCAAAAAATTGTTCGCAATTCTGCTGCTCCAAACGCTTAACCAGAATGGCCTAGGGAAAAAATGCACATACCGTTGTAACCGGGCGAGTTTCTACTTTCAGACGCAACAGGAATTTTTTGGTTTGGTCAATCGGTTCGCGAGATATGGGAGATTGAAGGCAAGAAATGGTGGAGAAGGCACAAAATTTTTCGCAATTCTACTGCTCCAAACGCTTAACCAGAATGGCCTAAGGAGAAAATACACATACCGTTGTAATCGGGCGAGTTTCTACTTTCAGATGCAACAGGAATTTTTGGGTTAGGTCAATCCGTTCGCGAGAAATGGGAGTTTGAAGCCAAGAAATGGTTGAGAAGGCAAAAAATTTTTCGCAATTCTGCTGCTCCAAACGCTTAAACAGAATGGCCTAGGGCAAAAATACACATACCTTTGTAATCGGGCGGGTTTCTACTTTAAGATGCAATAGGAATTTTTGGGTTAGGTCAATCCGTTCGCGAGATATGGGAGTTTGAAGCCAAGAAATGGTAGAAAAGGCAAAAAATTTTTCACAATTCTGCTGCTCCAAACGCTTAACCAGAATGGCCTAGGGAAAAAATACACATACCGTTGTAACCGGGCGATTTTCTACTTTCAGACGCAACAGGAATTTTTGGGTTAGGTCAATCCGTTCGCTTGATATGGGAGTTTGAAGCCAAGAAATGGTTGAGAAGACAAAAAATTTTTCGCAATTCTGCTGCTCCAAACGCATAACCAGAATGGCCTAGCGAAAAAATACACATACCGTTGTAATCGGGCGAGTTTCTACTTTCAGATGCAACAGGAATTTTTGGGTTAGGTCAATCCGTTCGCGTGAAATGGGAGTTTGAAGCCAAGAAATGGTTGAGAAGGCAAAAAATTTTTCGCAATTCTGCTGCTCCAAACGCTTAACCAGAATGGCCTAGGGAAAAAATACACATACCGTTGTAATCGGGCGAGTTTCTACTTTAAGATGCAATAGGAATTTTTGGGTTAGGTCAATCCGTTCGCGAGATATGGGTCTTTGAAGCTAAGAAATGGTTGACAAGACAACAATCTTTTCGCACTTCTACTGCTCCAATCGCTTAACCAGAATGGCCTAGGGGAAAAATACACCTACCGTTGTAATCGGGCGAGTTTCTACTTTCAGATGCAATAGGAATTTTTGGGTTAGGTCAATCCGTTCGCGAGGTATGGGAGTTTGAATCCAAGAAATGGTAGAGAAGGCAAAAAATTTTTCGCAATTCTGCTGCTCCAAACGCTTAAACAGAATGGGCTAGGGAAAAAATACACATGCCGTTGTAATCGGGCGAGTTTCTACTTTCAGACGCAACAGGAATTTTTGGGTTAGGTCAATCCGTTCGCTTGATATGGGAGTTTGAAGGCAAGAAATGGTTGAGAAGACAACAAATTTTTCGCAATTCTGCTGCTCCAAACGCTTAACCAGAATGTCCTAGGGAAAAAATACACATACCGTTGTAATCGGGCGAGTTTCTACTTTAAGATGCAATAGGAATTTTTGGGTTAGGTCAATCCGTTCGCGAGATATGGGAGTTTGAAGCCAAGAAATGGTAGAAAAGGCAAAAAATTTTTCACAATTCTGCTGCTCCAAACGCTTAACCAGAATGGCCTAGGGAAAAAATACACATACCGTTGTAACCGGGCGATTTTCTACTTTCAGACGCAACAGGAATTTTTGGGTTAGGTCAATCCGTCCGCGAGATATGGGAGTTTGAATCTAAGAAATGGTTGAGAAGACAAAAAATTTTTCGCAATTCTGCTGCTCCAAACGCATAACCAGAATGGCCTAGGGTTAAAATACACATACCGTTGTAATCGGGCGAGTTTCTACTTTCAGATGCAACAGGAATTTTTGGGTTAGGTCAATCCGTTCGCGAGAAATGGGAGTTTGAAGCCAAGAAATGGTTGAGAAGGCAAAAAATTTTTCGCAATTCTGCTGCTCCAAACGCTTAACCAGAATGGCCTAGGGAAAAAATACACATACCGTTGTAATCGGGCGAGTTTCTACTTAAAGGTGCAATAGGAATTTTTGGGTTAGGTCAATCCGTTCGCGAGATATGGGAGTTTGAAGCCAAGAAATGGTAGAAGAGGCAAAAAATTTTTCACAATTCTGCTGCTCCAAACGCATCACCAGAATGGCCTAGGGAAAAAATACACATAACGTTGTAATCGGGCGAGTTTCTACTTTCAGACGCAATAGGAATTTTTGGGTTAGGTCAATCCGTTCGCGAGAAATGGGAGTTTGAAGCCAAGAAATGGTTGAGAAGGCAAAAAATTTTTCGCAATTCTGCTGCTCCAAACGCTTAACCAGAATTGCCTAGGGAAAAAATACACATACCGTTGTAATCGGGCGATTTTCTACTTTCAGATGCAATAGGAATTTTTGGGTTAGGTCAATCCGTTCGCGAGATATGGGAGTTTGAATACAAGAAATGGTTGAGAAGGCAAAAAATTTTTCGCACTTCTGCTGCTCCAAACGCTTAACCAGAATGGCCTAGGGAAAAAATACACATACCGTTGTAATCGGGCGAGTTTCTACTTTCAGATGCAACAGGAATTTTTGGGTTAGGTCAATCCGTTCGCGAGAAATGGGAGTTTGAAGCCAAGAAATGGTTGAGAAGGCAAAAAATTTTTCGCAATTCTGCTGCTCCAAACGCTTAAACAGAATGGCCTAGGGCAAAAATACACATACCTTTGTAATCGGGCGAGTTTCTACTTTAAGATGCAATAGGAATTTTTGGGTTAGGTCAATCCGTTCGCGAGGTATGGGAGTTTGAATCCAAGAAATGGTAGAGAAGGCAAAAAATTTTTCGCAATTCTGCTGCTCCAAACGCTTAAACAGAATGGGCTAGGGAAAAAATACACATGCCGTTGTAATCGGGCGAGTTTCTACTTTCAGACGCAACAGGAATTTTTGGGTTAGGTCAATCCGTTCGCTTGATATGGGAGTTTGAAGCCAAGAAATGGTTGAGAAGACAACAAATTTTTCGCAATTCTGCTGCTCCAAACGCTTAACCAGAATGTCCTAGGGAAAAAATACACATACCGTTGTAATCGGGCGAGTTTCTACTTTAAGATGCAATAGGAATTTTTGGGTTAGGTCAATCCGTTCGCGAGATATGGGAGTTTGAAGCCAAGAAATGGTAGAAAAGGCAAAAAATTTTTCACAATTCTGCTGCTCCAAACGCTTAACCAGAATGGCCTAGGGAAAAAATACACATACCGTTGTAACCGGGCGATTTTCTACTTTCAGACGCAACAGGAATTTTTGGGTTAGGTCAATCCGTCCGCGAGATATGGGAGTTTGAATCTAAGAAATGGTTGAGAAGACAAAAAATTTTTCGCAATTCTGCTGCTCCAAACGCATAACCAGAATGGCCTAGGGTTAAAATACACATACCGTTGTAATCGGGCGAGTTTCTACTTTCAGATGCAACAGGAATTTTTGGGTTAGGTCAATCCGTTCGCGAGAAATGGGAGTTTGAAGCCAAGAAATGGTTGAGAAGGCAAAAAATTTTTCGCAATTCTGCAGCTCCAAACGCATCACCAGAATGGCCTAGGGCAAAAATACACATACCGTTGTAATCGGGCGAGTTTCTACTTTCAGACGCAATAGGAATTTTTGGGTTAGGTCAATCCGTTCGCGAGAAATGGGAGTTTGAAGCCAAGAAATGGTTGAGAAGGCAAAAAATTTTTCGCAATTCTGCTGCTCCAAACGCTTAACCAGAATTGCCTAGGGAAAAAATACACATACCGTTGTAATCGGGCGAGTTTCTACTTTAAGATGCAATAGGAATTTTTGGGTTAGGTCAATCCGTTCGCGAGATATGGAAGTTTGAAGCCAAGAAATGGTAGAAAAGGCAAAAAATTTTTCGCAAATCTGCTGCTCCAAACGCTTAACCAGAATGGCCTAGGGAAAAAATACGAATACCGTTGTAATCGGGCGAGTTTCTACTTTCAGATGCAATAGCAATTTTTGGGTTAGGTCAATCCGTTCGCGAGATATGGGAGTTTGAAGACAAGAAATGGTTGAGAAGGCAAAAAATTTTTCCCAATTCTGCTGCTCCAAACGCTTAACCAGAATGGCCTAGGGAAAAAATACACATACCGTTGTAATCGGGCGAGTCTCTACTTTCAAATGCAATAGGAATTTTTGGGTTAAGTCAATCCGTTCGCGAGATATGGGACTTTGAAGCTAAGAAATGTTTGTCAAGACAACAAATTTTTCGCACTTCTGCTGCCCAATCGCTTAACCAGAATGGCCTAGGGAAAAAATACACATACCGCTGTAACCGGGCGAGTTTCTACTTTCAGACGCAACAGGAATTTTTGGGTTAGGTCAATCCGTTCGCGAGATATGGGAGTTTGAATCTAAGAAATGGTTGTGAAGACAAAAAATTTTTCGCAATTCTGCTGCTCCAAACGCATCACCAGAATGGCCTAGGGAAAAAATACATATACCGTTGTAATCGGGCGAGTTTCTACTTTCAGATGCAACAGGAATTTTTGGGTTAGGTCAATCCGTTCGCGAGAAATGGGAGTTTGAAGCCAAGAAATGGTTGAGAAGGCAAAAAATTTTTCGCAATTCTGCTGCTCCAAACGCTTAACCAGAATGGCCTAGGGAAAAAATACACATACCGTTGTAATCGGGCGAGTTTCTACTTAAAGGTGCAATAGGAATTTTTGGGTTAGGTCAATCCGTTCGCGAGATATGGGAGTTTGAAGCCAAGAAATGGTAGAAGAGGCAAAAAATTTTTCACAATTCTGCTGCTCCAAACGCTTAACCAGAATGGCCTAGGGAAAAAATACACATACCGTTGTAATCGGGCGAGTCTCTACTTTCAAATGCAATAGGAATTTTTGGGTTAAGTCAATCCGTTCGCGAGATATGGGACTTTGAAGCTAAGAAATGTTTGTCAAGACAACAAATTTTTCGCACTTCTGCTGCCCAATCGCTTAACCAGAATGGCCTAGGGAAAAAATACACATACCGCTGTAACCGGGCGAGTTTCTACTTTCAGACGCAACAGGAATTTTTGGGTTAGGTCAATCCGTTCGCGAGATATGGGAGTTTGAATCTAAGAAATGGTTGTGACGACAAAAAATTTTTCGCAATTCTGCTGCTCCAAACGCATCACCAGAATGGCCTAGGGAAAAAATACATATACCGTTGTAATCGGGCGAGTTTCTACTTTCAGATGCAACAGGAATTTTTGGGTTAGGTCAATCCGTTCGCGAGAAATGGGAGTTTGAAGCCAAGAAATGGTTGAGAAGGCAAAAAATTTTTCGCAATTCTGCTGCTCCAAACGCTTAACCAGAATGGCCTAGGGAAAAAATACACATACCGTTGTAATCGGGCGAGTTTCTACTTAAAGGTGCAATAGGAATTTTTGGGTTAGGTCAATCCGTTCGCGAGATATGGGAGTTTGAAGCCAAGAAATGGTAGAAGAGGCAAAAAATTTTTCACAATTCTGCTGCTCCAAACGCATCACCAGAATGGCCTAGGGAAAAAATACACATACCGTTGTAATCGGGCGAGTTTCTACTTTCAGATGCAACAGGAATTTTTGGGTTAGGTCAATCCGTTCGCGAGAAATGGGAGATTGAAGCCAAGAAATGGTTGAGAAGGCAAAAAATTTTTCGCAATTCTGCTGCTCCAAACGCTTAACCAGAATGGCCTAGGGAAAAAATACACATACCGTTGTAACCGGGCGAGTTTCTACTTTCAGACGCAACAGGAATTTTTGGGTTAGGTCAATCCGTTCGGGAGATATGGGAGTTTGAATCTAAGAAATGGTTGAGAAGACAAAAAATTTTTCGCAATTCTGCTGCTCCAAACGCATCACCAGAATGGCCTAGGGAAAAAATACACATACCGTTGTAATCGGGCGAGTTTCTACTTTCAGATGCAACAGGAATTTTTGGGTTAGGTCAATCCGTTCGCGAGAAATGGGAGATTGAAGCCAAGAAATGATGGAGAAGGCAAAAAATTTTTCGCAATTCTGCTGCTCCAAACGCTTAACCAGAATGGCCTAGGGAAAAAATACACATACCGTTGTAATCGGGCGAGTTTCTACTTTAAGATGCAATAGGAATTATTGGGTTAGGTCAATCCGTTCGCGAGATATGGGTGTTTGAAGCCAAGAAATGGTAGAAAAGGCAAAAAATTTTTCACAATTCTGCTGCTCCAAACGCTTAACCAGAATGTCCTAGGGAAAAAATACACACACCGTTGTAATCGGGCGAGTTTCTACTTTAAGATGCAATAGGAATTTTTGGGTTAGGTCAATCCGTTCGCGAGATATGGGAGTTTGAAGCCAAGAAATGGTAGAAAAGGCAAAAAATTTTTCACAATTCTGCTGCTCCAAACGCTTAACCAGAATGGCCTAGTGAAAAAATACGCATACCGTTGTAATCGGGCGAGTTTCTACTTTCAGATGCAATAGGAATTTTTGGGTTAGGTCAATCCGTTCGCGAGATATGGGAGTTTGAAGACAAGAAATGGTTGAGAAGGCAAAAAATTTTTCGCAATTCCGCTGCTCCAAACGCATAACCAGAATGGCCTAGGGAAAAAATACACATACCGTTGTAATCGGGCGAGTTTCTACTTTAAGATGCAATAGGAATTTTTGGGTTATGTCAATCCGTTCGCGAGATATGGGAGTTTGAACCCAAGAAATGGTAGAAAAGGCAAAAAATTTTTCGCAATTCTGCTGCTCCAAACGCTTAACCAGAATGTCCTAGGGAAAAAATACACATACCGTTGTAATCGGGCCAGTTTCTACTTTAAGATGCAATAGGAATTTTTGGGTTAGGTCAATCCGTTCGCGAGATATGGGAGTTTGAAGCCAAGAAATGGTAGAAAAGGCAAAAAATTTTTCACAATTCTGCTGCTCCAAACGCTTAACCAGAATGGCCTAGGGAAAAAATACACATACCGTTGTAACCGGGCGATTTTCTACTTTCAGACGCAACAGGAATTTTTGGGTTAGGTCAATCCGTCCGCGAGATATGGGAGTTTGAATCTAAGAAATGGTTGAGAAGACAAAAAATTTTTCGCAATTCTGCTGCTCCAAACGCATAACCAGAATGGCCTAGGGTTAAAATACACATACCGTTGTAATCGGGCGAGTTTCTACTTTCAGATGCAACAGGAATTTTTGGGTTAGGTCAATCCGTTCGCGAGAAATGGGAGTTTGAAGCCAAGAAATGGTTGAGAAGGCAAAAAATTTTTCGCAATTCTGCAGCTCCAAACGCATCACCAGAATGGCCTAGGGAAAAAATACACATACCGTTGTAATCGGGCGAGTTTCTACTTTCAGACGCAATAGGAATTTTTGGGTTAGGTCAATCCGTTCGCGAGAAATGGGAGTTTGAAGCCAAGAAATGGTTGAGAAGGCAAAAAATTTTTCGCAATTCTGCTGCTCCAAACGCTTAACCAGAATTGCCTAGGGAAAAAATACACATACCGTTGTAATCGGGCGAGTTTCTACTTTAAGATGCAATAGGAATTTTTGGGTTAGGTCAATCCGTTCGCGAGATATGGAAGTTTGAAGCCAAGAAATGGTAGAAAAGGCAAAAAATTTTTCGCAAATCTGCTGCTCCAAACGCTTAACCAGAATGGCCTAGGGAAAAAATACGAATACCGTTGTAATCGGGCGAGTTTCCACTTTCAGATGCAATAGCAATTTTTGGGTTAGGTCAATCCGTTCGCGAGATATGGGAGTTTGAAGACAAGAAATGGTTGAGAAGGCAAAAAATTTTTCCCAATTCTGCTGCTCCAAACGCTTAACCAGAATGGCCTAGGGAAAAAATACACATACCGTTGTAATCGGGCGAGTCTCTACTTTCAAATGCAATAGGAATTTTTGGGTTAGGTCAATCCGTTCGCGAGATATGGGAGTTTGAATCTAAGAAATGGTTGTGAAGACAAAAAATTTTTCGCAATTCTGCTGCTCCAAACGCATCACCAGAATGGCCTAGGGAAAAAATACATATACCGTTGTAATCGGGCGAGTTTCTACTTTCAGATGCAACAGGAATTTTTGGGTTAGGTCAATCCGTTCGCGAGAAATGGGAGTTTGAAGCCAAGAAATGGTTGAGAAGGCAAAAAATTTTTCGCAATTCTGCTGCTCCAAACGCTTAACCAGAATGGCCTAGGGAAAAAATACACATACCGTTGTAATCGGGCGAGTTTCTACTTAAAGGTGCAATAGGAATTTTTGGGTTAGGTCAATCCGTTCGCGAGATATGGGAGTTTGAAGCCAAGAAATGGTAGAAGAGGCAAAAAATTTTTCACAATTCTGCTGCTCCAAACGCATCACCAGAATGGCCTAGGGAAAAAATACACATACCGTTGTAATCGGGCGAGTTTCTACTTTCAGATGCAACAGGAATTTTTGGGTTAGGTCAATCCGTTCGCGAGAAATGGGAGATTGAAGCCAAGAAATGGTTGAGAAGGCAAAAAATTTTTCGCAATTCTGCTGCTCCAAACGCTTAACCAGAATGGCCTAGGGAAAAAATACACATACCGTTGTAATCGGGCGAGTCTCTACTTTCAAATGCAATAGGAATTTTTGGGTTAAGTCAATCCGTTCGCGAGATATGGGACTTTGAAGCTAAGAAATGTTTGTCAAGACAACAAATTTTTCGCACTTCTGCTGCCCAATCGCTTAACCAGAATGGCCTAGGGAAAAAATACACATACCGCTGTAACCGGGCGAGTTTCTACTTTCAGACGCAACAGGAATTTTTGGGTTAGGTCAATCCGTTCGCGAGATATGGGAGTTTGAATCTAAGAAATGGTTGTGAAGACAAAAAATTTTTCGCAATTCTGCTGCTCCAAACGCATCACCAGAATGGCCTAGGGAAAAAATACATATACCGTTGTAATCGGGCGAGTTTCTACTTTCAGATGCAACAGGAATTTTTGGGTTAGGTCAATCCGTTCGCGAGATATGGGAGTTTGAATCTAAGAAATGGTTGTGAAGACAAAAAATTTTTCGCAATTCTGCTGCTCCAAACGCATCACCAGAATGGCCTAGGGAAAAAATACATATACCGTTGTAATCGGGCGAGTTTCTACTTTCAGATGCAACAGGAATTTTTGGGTTAGGTCAATCCGTTCGCGAGAAATGGGAGTTTGAAGCCAAGAAATGGTTGAGAAGGCAAAAAATTTTTCACAATTCTGCTGCTCCAAACGCATCACCAGAATGGCCTAGGGAAAAAATACACATACCGTTGTAATCGGGCGAGTTTCTACTTTCAGATGCAACAGGAATTTTTGGGTTAGGTCAATCCGTTCGCGAGAAATGGGAGATTGAAGCCAAGAAATGGTTGAGAAGGCAAAAAATTTTTCGCAATTCTGCTGCTCCAAACGCTTAACCAGAATGGCCTAGGGAAAAAATACACATACCGTTGTAATCGGGCGAGTCTCTACTTTCAAATGCAATAGGAATTTTTGGGTTAAGTCAATCCGTTCGCGAGATATGGGACTTTGAAGCTAAGAAATGTTTGTCAAGACAACAAATTTTTCGCACTTCTGCTGCCCAATCGCTTAACCAGAATGGCCTAGGGAAAAAATACACATACCGCTGTAACCGGGCGAGTTTCTACTTTCAGACGCAACAGGAATTTTTGGGTTAGGTCAATCCGTTCGCGAGATATGGGAGTTTGAATCTAAGAAATGGTTGTGAAGACAAAAAATTTTTCGCAATTCTGCTGCTCCAAACGCATCACCAGAATGGCCTAGGGAAAAAATACATATACCGTTGTAATCGGGCGAGTTTCTACTTTCAGATGCAACAGGAATTTTTGGGTTAGGTCAATCCGTTCGCGAGAAATGGGAGTTTGAAGCCAAGAAATGGTTGAGAAGGCAAAAAATTTTTCGCAATTCTGCTGCTCCAAACGCTTAACCAGAATGGCCTAGGGAAAAAATACACATACCGCTGTAACCGGGCGAGTTTCTACTTTCAGACGCAACAGGAATTTTTGGGTTAGGTCAATCCGTTCGCGAGATATGGGAGTTTGAATCTAAGAAATGGTTGTGAAGACAAAAAATTTTTCGCAATTCTGCTGCTCCAAACGCATCACCAGAATGGCCTAGGGAAAAAATACATATACCGTTGTAATCGGGCGAGTTTCTACTTTCAGATGCAACAGGAATTTTTGGGTTAGGTCAATCCGTTCGCGAGAAATGGGAGTTTGAAGCCAAGAAATGGTTGAGAAGGCAAAAAATTTTTCGCAATTCTGCTGCTCCAAACGCTTAACCAGAATGGCCTAGGGAAAAAATACACATACCGTTGTAATCGGGCGAGTTTCTACTTAAAGGTGCAATAGGAATTTTTGGGTTAGGTCAATCCGTTCCTGAGATATGGGAGTTTGAAGCCAAGAGATGGTAGAAGAGGCAAAAAATTTTTCACAATTCTGCTGCTCCAAACGCATCACCAGAATGGCCTAGGGAAAAAATACACATACCGTTGTAATCGGGCGAGTTTCTACTTTCAGATGCAACAGGAATTTTTGGGTTAGGTCAATCCGTTCGCGAGAAATGGGAGATTGAAGCCAAGAAATGGTTGAGAAGGCAAAAAATTTTTCGCAATTCTGCTGCTCCAAACGCTTAACCAGAATGGCCTAGGGAAAAAATACACATACCGTTGTAACCGGGCGAGTTTCTACTTTCAGACGCAACAGGAATTTTTGGGTTAGGTCAATCCGTTCGGGAGATATGGGAGTTTGAATCTAAGAAATGGTTGAGAAGACAAAAAATTTTTCGCAATTCTGCTGCTCCAAACGCATCACCAGAATGGCCTAGGGAAAAAATACACATACCGTTGTAATCGGGCGAGTTTCTACTTTCAGATGCAACAGGAATTTTTGGGTTAGGTCAATCCGTTCGCGAGAAATGGGAGATTGAAGCCAAGAAATGATGGAGAAGGCAAAAAATTTTTCGCAATTCTGCTGCTCCAAACGCTTAACCAGAATGGCCTAGGGAAAAAATACACATACCGTTGTAATCGGGCGAGTTTCTACTTTAAGATGCAATAGGAATTATTGGGTTAGGTCAATCCGTTCGCGAGATATGGGTGTTTGAAGCCAAGAAATGGTAGAAAAGGCAAAAAATTTTTCACAATTCTGCTGCTCCAAACGCTTAACCAGAATGTCCTAGGGAAAAAATACACACACCGTTGTAATCGGGCGAGTTTCTACTTTAAGATGCAATAGGAATTTTTGGGTTAGGTCAATCCGTTCGCGAGATATGGGAGTTTGAAGCCAAGAAATGGTAGAAAAGGCAAAAAATTTTTCACAATTCTGCTGCTCCAAACGCTTAACCAGAATGGCCTAGTGAAAAAATACGCATACCGTTGTAATCGGGCGAGTTTCTACTTTCAGATGCAATAGGAATTTTTGGGTTAGGTCAATCCGTTCGCGAGATATGGGAGTTTGAAGACAAGAAATGGTTGAGAAGGCAAAAAATTTTTCGCAATTCCGCTGCTCCAAACGCATAACCAGAATGGCCTAGGGAAAAAATACACATACCGTTGTAATCGGGCGAGTTTCTACTTTAAGATGCAATAGGAATTTTTGGGTTATGTCAATCCGTTCGCGAGATATGGGAGTTTGAACCCAAGAAATGGTAGAAAAGGCAAAAAATTTTTCGCAATTCTGCTGCTCCAAACGCTTAACCAGAATGTCCTAGGGAAAAAATACACATACCGTTGTAATCGGGCGAGTTTCTACTTTAAGATGCAATAGGAATTTTTGGGATATGTCAATCCGTTCGCGAGATATGGGAGTTTGAATCTAAGAAATGGTTGAGAAGACAAAAAATTTTTCGCAATTCTGCTGCTCCAAACGCATAACCAGAATGGCCTAGGGTTAAAATACACATACCGTTGTAATCGGGCGAGTTTCTACTTTCAGATGCAACAGGAATTTTTGGGTTAGGTCAATCCGTTCGCGAGAAATGGGAGTTTGAAGCCAAGAAATGGTTGAGAAGGCAAAAAATTTTTCGCAATTCTGCAGCTCCAAACGCATCACCAGAATGGCCTAGGGAAAAAATACACATACCGTTGTAATCGGGCGAGTTTCTACTTTCAGACGCAATAGGAATTTTTGGGTTAGGTCAATCCGTTCGCGAGAAATGGGAGTTTGAAGCCAAGAAATGGTTGAGAAGGCAAAAAATTTTTCGCAATTCTGCTGCTCCAAACGCTTAACCAGAATTGCCTAGGGAAAAAATACACATACCGTTGTAATCGGGCGAGTTTCTACTTTAAGATGCAATAGGAATTTTTGGGTTAGGTCAATCCGTTCGCGAGATATGGAAGTTTGAAGCCAAGAAATGGTAGAAAAGGCAAAAAATTTTTCGCAAATCTGCTGCTCCAAACGCTTAACCAGAATGGCCTAGGGAAAAAATACGAATACCGTTGTAATCGGGCGAGTTTCTACTTTCAGATGCAATAGCAATTTTTGGGTTAGGTCAATCCGTTCGCGAGATATGGGAGTTTGAAGACAAGAAATGGTTGAGAAGGCAAAAAATTTTTCCCAATTCTGCTGCTCCAAACGCTTAACCAGAATGGCCTAGGGAAAAAATACACATACCGTTGTAATCGGGCGAGTCTCTACTTTCAAATGCAATAGGAATTTTTGGGTTAAGTCAATCCGTTCGCGAGATATGGGACTTTGAAGCTAAGAAATGTTTGTCAAGACAACAAATTTTTCGCACTTCTGCTGCCCAATCGCTTAACCAGAATGGCCTAGGGAAAAAATACACATACCGCTGTAACCGGGCGAGTTTCTACTTTCAGACGCAACAGGAATTTTTGGGTTAGGTCAATCCGTTCGCGAGATATGGGAGTTTGAATCTAAGAAATGGTTGTGAAGACAAAAAATTTTTCGCAATTCTGCTGCTCCAAACGCATCACCAGAATGGCCTAGGGAAAAAATACATATACCGTTGTAATCGGGCGAGTTTCTACTTTCAGATGCAACAGGAATTTTTGGGTTAGGTCAATCCGTTCGCGAGAAATGGGAGTTTGAAGCCAAGAAATGGTTGAGAAGGCAAAAAATTTTTCGCAATTCTGCTGCTCCAAACGCTTAACCAGAATGGCCTAGGGAAAAAATACACATACCGTTGTAATCGGGCGAGTCTCTACTTTCAAATGCAATAGGAATTTTTGGGTTAAGTCAATCCGTTCGCGAGATATGGGACTTTGAAGCTAAGAAATGTTTGTCAAGACAACAAATTTTTCGCACTTCTGCTGCCCAATCGCTTAACCAGAATGGCCTAGGGAAAAAATACACATACCGCTGTAACCGGGCGAGTTTCTACTTTCAGACGCAACAGGAATTTTTGGGTTAGGTCAATCCGTTCGCGAGATATGGGAGTTTGAATCTAAGAAATGGTTGTGAAGACAAAAAATTTTTCGCAATTCTGCTGCTCCAAACGCATCACCAGAATGGCCTAGGGAAAAAATACATATACCGTTGTAATCGGGCGAGTTTCTACTTTCAGATGCAACAGGAATTTTTGGGTTAGGTCAATCCGTTCGCGAGAAATGGGAGTTTGAAGCCAAGAAATGGTTGAGAAGGCAAAAAATTTTTCGCAATTCTGCTGCTCCAAACGCTTAACCAGAATGGCCTAGGGAAAAAATACACATACCGTTGTAATCGGGCGAGTTTCTACTTAAAGGTGCAATAGGAATTTTTGGGTTAGGTCAATCCGTTCGCGAGATATGGGAGTTTGAAGCCAAGAAATGGTAGAAGAGGCAAAAAATTTTTCACAATTCTGCTGCTCCAAACGCATCACCAGAATGGCCTAGGGAAAAAATACACATACCGTTGTAATCGGGCGAGTTTCTACTTTCAGATGCAACAGGAATTTTTGGGTTAGGTCAATCCGTTCGCGAGAAATGGGAGATTGAAGCCAAGAAATGGTTGAGAAGGCAAAAAATTTTTCGCAATTCTGCTGCTCCAAACGCTTAACCAGAATGGCCTAGGGAAAAAATACACATACCGTTGTAACCGGGCGAGTTTCTACTTTCAGACGCAACAGGAATTTTTGGGTTAGGTCAATCCGTTCGGGAGATATGGGAGTTTGAATCTAAGAAATGGTTGAGAAGACAAAAAATTTTTCGCAATTCTGCTGCTCCAAACGCATCACCAGAATGGCCTAGGGAAAAAATACACATACCGTTGTAATCGGGCGAGTTTCTACTTTCAGATGCAACAGGAATTTTTGGGTTAGGTCAATCCGTTCGCGAGAAATGGGAGATTGAAGCCAAGAAATGATGGAGAAGGCAAAAAATTTTTCGCAATTCTGCTGCTCCAAACGCTTAACCAGAATGGCCTAGGGAAAAAATACACATACCGTTGTAATCGGGCGAGTTTCTACTTTAAGATGCAATAGGAATTATTGGGTTAGGTCAATCCGTTCGCGAGATATGGGTGTTTGAAGCCAAGAAATGGTAGAAAAGGCAAAAAATTTTTCACAATTCTGCTGCTCCAAACGCTTAACCAGAATGTCCTAGGGAAAAAATACACCCACCGTTGTAATCGGGCGAGTTTCTACTTTAAGATGCAATAGGAATTTTTGGGTTAGGTCAATCCGTTCGCGAGATATGGGAGTTTGAAGCCAAGAAATGGTAGAAAAGGCAAAAAATTTTTCACAATTCTGCTGCTCCAAACGCTTAACCAGAATGGCCTAGTGAAAAAATACGCATACCGTTGTAATCGGGCGAGTTTCTACTTTCAGATGCAATAGGAATTTTTGGGTTAGGTCAATCCGTTCGCGAGATATGGGAGTTTGAATCCAAGAAATGGTAGAAAAGGCAAAAAATTTTTCACAATTCTGCTGCTCCAAACGCTTAACCAGAATGGCCTAGGGAAAAAATACACATACCGTTGTAACCGGGCGATTTTCTACTTTCAGACGCAACAGGAATTTTTGGGTTAGGTCAATCCGTTCGCTTGATATGGGAGTTTGAAGCCAAGAAATGGTTGAGAAGACAAAAAATTTTTCGCAATTCTGCTGCTCCAAACGCATAACCAGAATGGCCTAGCGAAAAAATACACATACCGTTGTAATCGGGCGAGTTTCTACTTTCAGATGCAACAGGAATTTTTGGGTTAGGTCAATCCGTTCGCTTGATATGGGAGTTTGAAGCCAAGAAATGGTTGAGAAGACAAAAAATTTTTCGCAATTCTGCTGCTCCAAACGCATAACCAGAATGGCCTAGCGAAAAAATACACATACCGTTGTAATCGGGCGAGTTTCTACTTTCAGATGCAACAGGAATTTTTGGGTTAGGTCAATCCGTTCGCGTGAAATGGGAGTTTGAAGCCAAGAAATGGTTGAGAAGGCAAAAAATTTTTCGCAATTCTGCTGCTCCAAACGCTTAACCAGAATGTCCTAGGGAAAAAATACACATACCGTTGTAATCGGGCGAGTTTCTACTTTAAGATGCAATAGGAATTTTTGGGTTAGGTCAATCCGTTCGCGAGATATGGGTCTTTGAAGCTAAGAAATGGTTGACAAGACAACAATCTTTTCGCACTTCTACTGCTCCAATCGCTTAACCAGAATGGCCTAGGGGAAAAATACACCTACCGTTGTAATCGGGCGAGTTTCTACTTTCAGATGCAATAGGAATTTTTGGGTTAGGTCAATCCGTTCGCGAGGTATGGGAGTTTGAATCCAAGAAATGGTAGAGAAGGCAAAAAATTTTTCGCAATTCTGCTGCTCCAAACGCTTAAACAGAATGGGCTAGGGAAAAAATACACATGCCGTTGTAATCGGGCGAGTTTCTACTTTCAGACGCAACAGGAATTTTTGGGTTAGGTCAATCCGTTCGCTTGATATGGGAGTTTGAAGCCAAGAAATGGTTGAGAAGACAACAAATTTTTCGCAATTCTGCTGCTCCAAACGCTTAACCAGAATGTCCTAGGGAAAAAATACACATACCGTTGTAATCGGGCGAGTTTCTACTTTAAGATGCAATAGGAATTTTTGGGTTAGGTCAATCCGTTCGCGAGATATGGGAGTTTGAAGCCAAGAAATGGTAGAAAAGGCAAAAAATTTTTCACAATTCTGCTGCTCCAAACGCTTAACCAGAATGGCCTAGGGAAAAAATACACATACCGTTGTAACCGGGCGATTTTCTACTTTCAGACGCAACAGGAATTTTTGGGTTAGGTCAATCCGTCCGCGAGATATGGGAGTTTGAATCTAAGAAATGGTTGAGAAGACAAAAAATTTTTCGCAATTCTGCTGCTCCAAACGCATAACCAGAATGGCCTAGGGTTAAAATACACATACCGTTGTAATCGGGCGAGTTTCTACTTTCAGATGCAACAGGAATTTTTGGGTTAGGTCAATCCGTTCGCGAGAAATGGGAGTTTGAAGCCAAGAAATGGTTGAGAAGGCAAAAAATTTTTCGCAATTCTGCTGCTCCAAACGCTTAACCAGAATGGCCTAGGGAAAAAATACACATACCGTTGTAATCGGGCGAGTTTCTACTTAAAGGTGCAATAGGAATTTTTGGGTTAGGTCAATCCGTTCGCGAGATATGGGAGTTTGAAGCCAAGAAATGGTAGAAGAGGCAAAAAATTTTTCACAATTCTGCTGCTCCAAACGCATCACCAGAATGGCCTAGGGAAAAAATACACATACCGTTGTAATCGGGCGAGTTTCTACTTTCAGACGCAATAGGAATTTTTGGGTTAGGTCAATCCGTTCGCGAGAAATGGGAGTTTGAAGCCAAGAAATGGTTGAGAAGGCAAAAAATTTTTCGCAATTCTGCTGCTCCAAACGCTTAACCAGAATTGCCTAGGGAAAAAATACACATACCGTTGTAATCGGGCGATTTTCTACTTTCAGATGCAATAGGAATTTTTGGGTTAGGTCAATCCGTTCGCGAGATATGGGAGTTTGAATACAAGAAATGGTTGAGAAGGCAAAAAATTTTTCGCACTTCTGCTGCTCCAAACGCTTAACCAGAATGGCCTAGGGAAAAAATACACATACCGTTGTAATCGGGCGAGTTTCTACTTTCAGATGCAACAGGAATTTTTGGGTTAGGTCAATCCGTTCGCGAGGTATGGGAGTTTGAATCCAAGAAATGGTAGAGAAGGCAAAAAATTTTTCGCAATTCTGCTGCTCCAAACGCTTAAACAGAATGGGCTAGGGAAAAAATACACATGCCGTTGTAATCGGGCGAGTTTCTACTTTCAGACGCAACAGGAATTTTTGGGTTAGGTCAATCCGTTCGCTTGATATGGGAGTTTGAAGCCAAGAAATGGTTGAGAAGACAACAAATTTTTCGCAATTCTGCTGCTCCAAACGCTTAACCAGAATGTCCTAGGGAAAAAATACACATACCGTTGTAATCGGGCGAGTTTCTACTTTAAGATGCAATAGGAATTTTTGGGTTAGGTCAATCCGTTCGCGAGATATGGGAGTTTGAAGCCAAGAAATGGTAGAAAAGGCAAAAAATTTTTCACAATTCTGCTGCTCCAAACGCTTAACCAGAATGACCTAGGGAAAAAATACACATACCGTTGTAACCGGGCGATTTTCTACTTTCAGACGCAACAGGAATTTTTGGGTTAGGTCAATCCGTCCGCGAGATATGGGAGTTTGAATCTAAGAAATGGTTGAGAAGACAAAAAATTTTTCGCAATTCTGCTGCTCCAAACGCATAACCAGAATGGCCTAGGGTTAAAATACACATACCGTTGTAATCGGGCGAGTTTCTACTTTCAGATGCAACAGGAATTTTTGGGTTAGGTCAATCCGTTCGCGAGAAATGGGAGTTTGAAGCCAAGAAATGGTTGAGAAGGCAAAAAATTTTTCGCAATTCTGCTGCTCCAAACGCTTAACCAGAATTGCCTAGGGAAAAAATACACATACCGTTGTAATCGGGCGAGTTTCTACTTTAAGATGCAATAGGAATTTTTGGGTTAGGTCAATCCGTTCGCGAGATATGGAAGTTTGAAGCCAAGAAATGGTAGAAAAGGCAAAAAATTTTTCGCAAATCTGCTGCTCCAAACGCTTAACCAGAATGGCCTAGGGAAAAAATACGAATACCGTTGTAATCGGGCGAGTTTCTACTTTCAGATGCAATAGCAATTTTTGGGTTAGGTCAATCCGTTCGCGAGATATGGGAGTTTGAAGACAAGAAATGGTTGAGAAGGCAAAAAATTTTTCCCAATTCTGCTGCTCCAAACGCTTAACCAGAATGGCCTAGGGAAAAAATACACATACCGTTGTAATCGGGCGAGTCTCTACTTTCAAATGCAATAGGAATTTTTGGGTTAAGTCAATCCGTTCGCGAGATATGGGACTTTGAAGCTAAGAAATGTTTGTCAAGACAACAAATTTTTCGCACTTCTGCTGCCCAATCGCTTAACCAGAATGGCCTAGGGAAAAAATACACATTTCGCTGTAACCGGGCGAGTTTCTACTTTCAGACGCAACAGGAATTTTTGGGTTAGGTCAATCCGTTCGCGAGATATGGGAGTTTGAATCTAAGAAATGGTTGTGAAGACAAAAAATTTTTCGCAATTCTGCTGCTCCAAACGCATCACCAGAATGGCCTAGGGAAAAAATACATATACCGTTGTAATCGGGCGAGTTTCTACTTTCAGATGCAACAGGAATTTTTGGGTTAGGTCAATCCGTTCGCGAGAAATGGGAGTTTGAAGCCAAGAAATGGTTGAGAAGGCAAAAAATTTTTCGCAATTCTGCTGCTCCAAACGCTTAACCAGAATGGCCTAGGGAAAAAATACACATACCGTTGTAATCGGGCGAGTTTCTACTTAAAGGTGCAATAGGAATTTTTGGGTTAGGTCAATCCGTTCGCGAGATATGGGAGTTTGAAGCCAAGAAATGGTAGAAGAGGCAAAAAATTTTTCACAATTCTGCTGCTCCAAACGCATCACCAGAATGGCCTAGGGAAAAAATACACATACCGTTGTAATCGGGCGAGTTTCTACTTTCAGATGCAACAGGAATTTTTGGGTTAGGTCAATCCGTTCGCGAGAAATGGGAGTTTGAAGCCAAGAAATGGTTGAGAAGGCAAAAAATTTTTCGCAATTCTGCTGCTCCAAACGCTTAACCAGAATGGCCTAGGGAAAAAATACACATACCGTTGTAATCGGGCGAGTCTCTACTTTCAAATGCAATAGGAATTTTTGGGTTAAGTCAATCCGTTCGCGAGATATGGGACTTTGAAGCTAAGAAATGTTTGTCAAGACAACAAATTTTTCGCACTTCTGCTGCCCAATCGCTTAACCAGAATGGCCTAGGGAAAAAATACACATACCGCTGTAACCGGGCGAGTTTCTACTTTCAGACGCAACAGGAATTTTTGGGTTAGGTCAATCCGTTCGCGAGATATGGGAGTTTGAATCTAAGAAATGGTTGTGAAGACAAAAAATTTTTCGCAATTCTGCTGCTCCAAACGCATCACCAGAATGGCCTAGGGAAAAAATACATATACCGTTGTAATCGGGCGAGTTTCTACTTTCAGATGCAACAGGAATTTTTGGGTTAGGTCAATCCGTTCGCGAGAAATGGGAGTTTGAAGCCAAGAAATGGTTGAGAAGGCAAAAAATTTTTCGCAATTCTGCTGCTCCAAACGCTTAACCAGAATGGCCTAGGGAAAAAATACACATACCGTTGTAATCGGGCGAGTTTCTACTTAAAGGTGCAATAGGAATTTTTGGGTTAGGTCAATCCGTTCGCGAGATATGGGAGTTTGAAGCCAAGAAATGGTAGAAGAGGCAAAAAATTTTTCACAATTCTGCTGCTCCAAACGCATCACCAGAATGGCCTAGGGAAAAAATACACATACCGTTGTAATCGGGCGAGTTTCTACTTTCAGATGCAACAGGAATTTTTGGGTTAGGTCAATCCGTTCGCGAGAAATGGGAGATTGAAGCCAAGAAATGGTTGAGAAGGCAAAAAATTTTTCGCAATTCTGCTGCTCCAAACGCTTAACTAGAATGGCCTAGGGAAAAAATACACATACCGTTGTAACCGGGCGAGTTTCTACTTTCAGACGCAACAGGAATTTTTGGGTTAGGTCAATCCGTTCGGGAGATATGGGAGTTTGAATCTAAGAAATGGTTGAGAAGACAAAAAATTTTTCGCAATTCTGCTGCTCCAAACGCATCACCAGAATGGCCTAGGGAAAAAATACACATACCGTTGTAATCGGGCGAGTTTCTACTTTCAGATGCAACAGGAATTTTTGGGTTAGGTCAATCCGTTCGCGAGAAATGGGAGATTGAAGCCAAGAAATGGTGGAGAAGGCAAAAAATTTTTCGCAATTCTGCTGCTCCAAACGCTTAACCAGAATGGCCTAGGGAAAAAATACACATACCGTTGTAATCGGGCGAGTTTCTACTTTAAGATGCAATAGGAATTATTGGGTTAGGTCAATCCGTTCGCGAGATATGGGTGTTTGAAGCCAAGAAATGGTAGAAAAGGCAAAAAATTTTTCACAATTCTGCTGCTCCAAACGCTTAACCAGAATGTCCTAGGGAAAAAATACACACACCGTTGTAATCGGGCGAGTTTCTACTTTAAGATGCAATAGGAATTTTTGGGTTAGGTCAATCCGTTCGCGAGATATGGGAGTTTGAAGCCAAGAAATGGTAGAAAAGGCAAAAAATTTTTCACAATTCTGCTGCTCCAAACGCTTAACCAGAATGGCCTAGTGAAAAAATACGCATACCGTTGTAATCGGGCGAGTTTCTACTTTCAGATGCAATAGGAATTTTTGGGTTAGGTCAATCCGTTCGCGAGATATGGGAGTTTGAAGCCAAGAAATGGTAGAAAAGGCAAAAAATTTTTCGCAATTCTGCTGCTCCAAACGCTTAACCAGAATTGCCTAGGGAAAAAATACACATACCGTTGTAATCGGGCGAGTTTCTACTTTAAGATGCAATAGGAATTTTTGGGTTAGGTCAATCCGTTCGCGAGATATGGAAGTTTGAAGCCAAGAAATGGTAGAAAAGGCAAAAAATTTTTCGCAAATCTGCTGCTCCAAACGCTTAACCAGAATGGCCTAGGGAAAAAATACGAATACCGTTGTAATCGGGCGAGTTTCTACTTTCAGATGCAATAGCAATTTTTGGGTTAGGTCAATCCGTTCGCGAGAAATGGGAGATTGAAGCCAAGAAATGGTTGAGAAGGCAAAAAATTTTTCGCAATTCTGCTGCTCCAAACGCTTAACCAGAATGGCCTAGGGAAAAAATACACATACCGTTGTAATCGGGCGAGTCTCTACTTTCAAATGCAATAGGAATTTTTGGGTTAAGTCAATCCGTTCGCGAGATATGGGACTTTGAAGCTAAGAAATGTTTGTCAAGACAACAAATTTTTCGCACTTCTGCTGCCCAATCGCTTAACCAGAATGGCCTAGGGAAAAAATACACATACCGTTGTAATCGGGCGAGTTTCTACTTTCAGATGCAACAGGAATTTTTTGGTTTGGTCAATCGGTTCGCGAGATATGGGAGATTGAAGGCAAGAAATGGTGGAGAAGGCACAAAATTTTTCGCAATTCTACTGCTCCAAACGCTTAACCAGAATGGCCTAAGGAGAAAATACACATACCGTTGTAATCGGGCGAGTTTCTACTTTCAAATGCAATAGGAATTTTTGGGTTAGGTCAATCGGTTCGCGAGATATGGGAGTTTGAAGCCAAGGAATGGTAGAAACGGCAAAAAATTTTTCACAATTCTGCTGCTCCAAACGCTTAACCAGAATGGCCTAGGGAAAAAATACACATACCGTTGTAATCGGGCGATTTTCTACTTTCAGATGCAATAGGAATTTTTGGGTTAGGTCAATCCGTTCGCGAGATATGGGATTTTGAATACAAGAAATGGTTGAGAAGGCAAAAAATTTTTCGCACTTCTGCTGCTCCAAACGCTTAACCAGAATGGCCTAGGGAAAAAATACACATACCGTTGTAATCGGGCGAGTTTCTACTTTCAGATGCAACAGGAATTTTTGGGTTAGGTCAATCCGTTCGCGAGAAATGGGAGTTTGAAGCCAAGAAATGGTTGAGAAGCCAAAAAATTTTTCGCAATTCTGCTTCTCCAAACGCTTAAACAGAATGGCCTAGGGCAAAAATACACATACCTTTGTAATCGGGCGAGTTTCTACTTTAAGATGCAATAGGAATTTTTGGGTTAGGTCAATCCGTTCGCGAGATATGGGAGTTTGAAGCCAAGAAATGGTAGAAAAGGCAAAAAATTTTTCACAATTCTGCTGCTCCAAACGCTTAACCAGAATGGCCTAGGGAAAAAATACACATACCGTTGTAACCGGGCGATTTTCTACTTTCAGACGCAACAGGAATTTTTGGGTTAGGTCAATCCGTTCGCGAGATATGGGAGTTTGAATCTAAGAAATGGTTGAGAAGACAAAAAATTTTTCGCAATTCTGCTGCTCCAAACGCATAACCAGAATGGCCTAGGGAAAAAATACACATACCGTTGTAATCGGGCGAGTTTCTACTTTCAGATGCAACAGGAATTTTTGGGTTAGGTCAATCCGTTCGCGTGAAATGGGAGTTTGAAGCCAAGAAATGGTTGAGAAAGCAAAAAATTTTTCGCAATTCTGCTGCTCCAAACGCTTAACCAGAATGTCCTAGGGAAAAAATACACATACCGTTGTAATCGGGCGAGTTTCTACTTTAAGATGCAATAGGAATTTTTGGGTTAGGTCAATCCGTTCGCGAGATATGGGTCTTTGAAGCTAAGAAATGGTTGACAAGACAACAATATTTTCGCACTTCTACTGCTCCAATCGCTTAACCAGAATGGCCTAGGGGAAAAATACACCTACCGTTGTAATCGGGCGAGTTTCTACTTTCAGATGCAATAGGAATTTTTGGGTTAGGTCAATCCGTTCGCGAGAAATGGGAGTTTGAAGCCAAGAAATGGTTGAGAAGGCAAAAAATTGTTCGCAATTCTGCTGCTCCAAACGCTTAACCAGAATGGCCTAGGGAAAAAATGCACATACCGTTGTAACCGGGCGAGTTTCTACTTTCAGACGCAACAGGAATTTTTTGGTTTGGTCAATCGGTTCGCGAGATATGGGAGATTGAAGGCAAGAAATGGTGGAGAAGGCACAAAATTTTTCGCAATTCTACTGCTCCAAACGCTTAACCAGAATGGCCTAAGGAGAAAATACACATACCGTTGTAATCGGGCGAGTTTCTACTTTCAAATGCAATAGGAATTTTTGGGTTAGGTCAATCGGTTCGCGAGATATGGGAGTTTGAAGCCAAGGAATGGTAGAAACGGCAAAAAATTTTTCACAATTCTGCTGCTCCAAACGCTTAACCAGAATGGCCTAGGGAAAAAATACACATACCGTTGTAATCGGGCGATTTTCTACTTTCAGATGCAATAGGAATTTTTGGGTTAGGTCAATCCGTTCGCGAGATATGGGAGTTTGAATACAAGAAATGGTTGAGAAGGCAAAAAATTTTTCGCACTTCTGCTGCTCCAAACGCTTAACCAGAATGGCCTAGGGAAAAAATACACATACCGTTGTAATCGGGCGAGTTTCTACTTTCAGATGCAACAGGAATTTTTGGGTTAGGTCAATCCGTTCGCGAGAAATGGGAGTTTGAAGCCAAGAAATGGTTGAGAAGGCAAAAAATTTTTCGCAATTCTGCTGCTCCAAACGCTTAAACAGAATGGCCTAGGGCAAAAATACACATACCTTTGTAATCGGGCGAGTTTCTACTTTAAGATGCAATAGGAATTTTTGGGTTAGGTCAATCCGTTCGCGAGATATGGGAGTTTGAAGCCAAGAAATGGTAGAAAAGGCAAAAAATTTTTCACAATTCTGCTGCTCCAAACGCTTAACCAGAATGGCCTAGGGAAAAAATACACATACCGTTGTAACCGGGCGATTTTCTACTTTCAGACGCAACAGGAATTTTTGGGTTAGGTCAATCCGTTCGCTTGATATGGGAGTTTGAAGCCAAGAAATGGTTGAGAAGACAAAAAATTTTTCGCAATTCTGCTGCGCCAAACGCATAACCAGAATGGCCTAGGGAAAAAATACACATACCGTTGTAATCGGGCGAGTTTCTACTTTCAGATGCAACAGGAATTTTTGGGTTAGGTCAATCCGTTCGCGTGAAATGGGAGTTTGAAGCCAAGAAATGGTTGAGAAGGCAAAAAATTTTTCGCAATTCTGCTGCTCCAAACGCTTAACCAGAATGTCCTAGGGAAAAAATACACATACCGTTGTAATCGGGCGAGTTTCTACTTTAAGATGCAATAGGAATTTTTGGGTTAGGTCAATCCGTTCGCGAGATATGGGTCTTTGAAGCTAAGAAATGGTTGACAAGACAACAATCTTTTCGCACTTCTACTGCTCCAATCGCTTAACCAGAATGGCCTAGGGGAAAAATACACCTACCGTTGTAATCGGGCGAGTTTCTACTTTCAGATGCAATAGGAATTTTTGGGTTAGGTCAATCCGTTCGCGAGGTATGGGAGTTTGAATCCAAGAAATGGTAGAGAAGGCAAAAAATTTTTCGCAATTCTGCTGCTCCAAACGCTTAAACAGAATGGGCTAGGGAAAAAATACACATGCCGTTGTAATCGGGCGAGTTTCTACTTTCAGACGCAACAGGAATTTTTGGGTTAGGTCAATCCGTTCGCTTGATATGGGAGTTTGAAGCCAAGAAATGGTTGAGAAGACAACAAATTTTTCGCAATTCTGCTGCTCCAAACGCTTAACCAGAATGTCCTAGGGAAAAAATACACATACCGTTGTAATCGGGCGAGTTTCTACTTTAAGATGCAATAGGAATTTTTGGGTTAGGTCAATCCGTTCGCGAGATATGGGAGTTTGAAGCCAAGAAATGGTAGAAAAGGCAAAAAATTTTTCACAATTCTGCTGCTCCAAACGCTTAACCAGAATGGCCTAGGGAAAAAATACACATACCGTTGTAACCGGGCGATTTTCTACTTTCAGACGCAACAGGAATTTTTGGGTTAGGTCAATCCGTCCGCGAGATATGGGAGTTTGAATCTAAGAAATGGTTGAGAAGACAAAAAATTTTTCGCAATTCTGCTGCTCCAAACGCATAACCAGAATGGCCTAGGGTTAAAATACACATACCGTTGTAATCGGGCGAGTTTCTACTTTCAGATGCAACAGGAATTTTTGGGTTAGGTCAATCCGTTTGCGAGAAATGGGAGTTTGAAGCCAAGAAATGGTTGAGAAGGCAAAAAATTTTTCGCAATTCTGCTGCTCCAAACGCTTAACCAGAATGGCCTAGGGAAAAAATGCACATACCGTTGTAACCGGGCGAGTTTCTACTTTCAGACGCAACAGGAATTTTTTGGTTTGGTCAATCGGTTCGCGAGATATGGGAGATTGAAGCCAAGAAATGGTTGAGAAGGCACAAAATTTTTCGCAATTCTACTGCTCCAAACGCTTAACCAGAATGGCCTAAGGAGAAAATACACATACCGTTGTAATCGGGCGAGTTTCTACTTTAAGATGCAATAGATATTTTTGGGTAGGTCAATCCGTTCGCGAGATATGGGAGTTTGAACCCAAGAAATGGTAGAAAAGGCAAAAAATTTTTCACAATTCTGCTGCTCCAAACGCTTAACCAGAATGTCCTAGGGAAAAAATACACATACCGTTGTAATCGGGCGAGTTTCTACTTTAAGATGCAATAGGAATTTTTGGGTTAGGTCAATCCGTTCGCGAGATATGGGTCTTTGAAGCTAAGAAATGGTTGACAAGACAACAATATTTTCGCACTTCTACTGCTCCAATCGCTTAACCAGAATGGCCTAGGGGAAAAATACACCTACCGTTGTAATCGGGCGAGTTTCTACTTTCAGATGCAATAGGAATTTTTGGGTTAGGTCAATCCGTTCGCGAGAAATGGGAGTTTGAAGCCAAGAAATGGTTGAGAAGGCAAAAAATTGTTCGCAATTCTGCTGCTCCAAACGCTTAACCAGAATGGCCTAGGGAAAAAATGCACATACCGTTGTAACCGGGCGAGTTTCTACTTTCAGACGCAACAGGAATTTTTTGGTTTGGTCAATCGGTTCGCGAGATATGGGAGATTGAAGGCAAGAAATGGTGGAGAAGGCACAAAATTTTTCGCAATTCTACTGCTCCAAACGCTTAACCAGAATGGCCTAAGGAGAAAATACACATACCGTTGTAATCGGGCGAGTTTCTACTTTCAAATGCAATAGGAATTTTTGGGTTAGGTCAATCGGTTCGCGAGATATGGGAGTTTGAAGCCAAGGAATGGTAGAAACGGCAAAAAATTTTTCACAATTCTGCTGCTCCAAACGCTTAACCAGAATGGCCTAGGGAAAAAATACACATACCGTTGTAATCGGGCGATTTTCTACTTTCAGATGCAATAGGAATTTTTGGGTTAGGTCAATCCGTTCGCGAGATATGGGAGTTTGAATACAAGAAATGGTTGAGAAGGCAAAAAATTTTTCGCACTTCTGCTGCTCCAAACGCTTAACCAGAATGGCCTAGGGAAAAAATACACATACCGTTGTAATCGGGCGAGTTTCTACTTTCAGATGCAACAGGAATTTTTGGGTTAGGTCAATCCGTTCGCGAGAAATGGGAGTTTGAAGCCAAGAAATGGTTGAGAAGGCAAAAAATTTTTCGCAATTCTGCTGCTCCAAACGCTTAAACAGAATGGCCTAGGGCAAAAATACACATACCTTTGTAATCGGGCGAGTTTCTACTTTAAGATGCAATAGGAATTTTTGGGTTAGGTCAATCCGTTCGCGAGATATGGGAGTTTGAAGCCAAGAAATGGTAGAAAAGGCAAAAAATTTTTCACAATTCTGCTGCTCCAAACGCTTAACCAGAATGGCCTAGGGAAAAAATACACATACCGTTGTAACCGGGCGATTTTCTACTTTCAGACGCAACAGGAATTTTTGGGTTAGGTCAATCCGTTCGCTTGATATGGGAGTTTGAAGCCAAGAAATGGTTGAGAAGACAAAAAATTTTTCGCAATTCTGCTGCTCCAAACGCATAACCAGAATGGCCTAGGGAAAAAATACACATACCGTTGTAATCGGGCGAGTTTCTACTTTCAGATGCAACAGGAATTTTTGGGTTAGGTCAATCCGTTCGCGTGAAATGGGAGTTTGAAGCCAAGAAATGGTTGAGAAGGCAAAAAATTTTTCGCAATTCTGCTGCTCCAAACGCTTAACCAGAATGTCCTAGGGAAAAAATACACATACCGTTGTAATCGGGCGAGTTTCTACTTTAAGATGCAATAGGAATTTTTGGGTTAGGTCAATCCGTTCGCGAGATATGGGTCTTTGAAGCTAAGAAATGGTTGACAAGACAACAATCTTTTCGCACTTCTACTGCTCCAATCGCTTAACCAGAATGGCCTAGGGGAAAAATACACCTACCGTTGTAATCGGGCGAGTTTCTACTTTCAGATGCAATAGGAATTTTTGGGTTAGGTCAATCCGTTCGCGAGGTATGGGAGTTTGAATCCAAGAAATGGTAGAGAAGGCAAAAAATTTTTCGCAATTCTGCTGCTCCAAACGCTTAAACAGAATGGGCTAGGGAAAAAATACACATGCCGTTGTAATCGGGCGAGTTTCTACTTTCAGACGCAACAGGAATTTTTGGGTTAGGTCAATCCGTTCGCTTGATATGGGAGTTTGAAGCCAAGAAATGGTTGAGAAGACAAAAAATTTTTCGCAATTCTGCTGCTCCAAACGCATCACCAGAATGGCCTAGGGAAAAAATACGCATACCGTTGTAATCGGGCGAGTTTCTGCATTCAGATGCAATAGGAATTTTTGGGTTAAATCAATCCGTTCGCGAGATATGGGACTTTGAATCTAAGAAATGTTTGTCAAGACAACAAATTTCTCGCACTTCTGCTGCTCCAATCGCTTAACCAGAATGGCCTAGGGAAAAAATACACATACCGTTGTAACCGGGCGAGTTTCTACTTTCAGACGTAACAGGAATTTTTGGGTTAGGTCAATCCGTTCGCGAGATATGGGAGTTTGAATCTAAGAAATGGTTGAGAAGACAAAAAATTTTTCGCAATTCTGCTGCTCCAAACGCTTAACCAGAATGGGCTAGGGAAAAAATACACATGCCGTTGTAATCGGGCGAGTTTCTACTTTAAGATGCAATAGGAATTTTTGGGTTAGGTCAATCCGTTCGCGAGATATGGGAATTTGAAGCCAAGAAATGGTAGAAAAGGCAAAAAATTTTTCACAATTCTGCTGCTCCAAACGCTTAACCAGAATGTCCTAGGGAAAAAATACACATACCGTTGTAATCGGGCGAGTTTCTACTTTCAGATGCAACAGGAATTTTTGGGTTAGGTCAATCCGTTCGCGAGAAATGGGAGTTTGAAGCCAAGAAATGGTTGAGAAGGCAAAAAATTTTTCGCAATTCTGCTGCTCCAAACGCTTAACCAGATTGGCCTAGGGAAAAAATACACATACCGTTGTAATCGGGCGAGTTTCTACTTTAAGATGCAATAGGAATTTTTGGGTTAGGTCAATCCGTTCGCGAGATATGGGAGTTTGAAGCCAAGAAATGGTAGAAAAGGCAAAAAATTTTCACAATTCTGCTGCTCCAAACGCTTAACCAGAATGTCCTAGGGAAAAAATACACATACCGTTGTAATCGGGCGAGTTTCTACTTTAAGATGCAATAGGAATTTTTGGGTTAGGTCAATCCGTTCGCGAGATATGGGAGTTTGAAGCCAAGAAATGGTAGAAAAGGCCAAAAATTTTTCACAATTCTGCTGCTCCAAACGCTTAACCAGAATGGCCTAGGGAAAAAATACACATACCATTGTTATCGGGCGAGTTTCTACTTTAAGATGCAATAGGAATTTTTGGGTTAGTTCAATACGTTCGCGAGATATGGGAGTTTGAAGCCAACAAATGGTAGAAAAGGCAAAAAAATTTTCACAATTCTGCTGCTCCAAACGCTTAACCAGAATGGGCTAGGGAAAAAATACACATACCGTTGTAATCGGGCGAGTTTCTACTTTAAGATGCAATAGGAATTTTTGGGTTAGGTCAATCCGTTCGCGAGATATGGTTGTTTGAAGCCAAGAAATGGTAGAAAAGGCAAAAATTTTTCACAATTCTGCTGCTCCAAACGCTTAACCAGAATGGCCTAGGGAAAAAATACGCATACCGTTGTAATCGGGCGAGTTTCTACTTTCAAATGCAATAGGAATTTTTGGGTTAAGTCAATCCGTTCGCGAGATATGGGACTTTGAAGCTAAGAAATGTTTGTCAAGACAACAAATTTTTCGCAATTCTGCTGCTCCAATCGCTTAACCAGAATGGCCTAGGGAAAAAATACACATACCGCTGTAACCGGGCGAGTTTCTACTTTCAGACGCAACAGGAATTTTTGGGTTAGGTCAATCCGTTCGCGAGATATGGGACTTTGAAGCTAAGAAATGTTTGTCAAGACAACAAATTTTTCGCAATTCTGCTGCTCCAATCGCTTAACCAGAATGGCCTAGGGAAAAAATACACATACCGCTGTAACCGGGCGAGTTTCTACTTTCAGACGCAACAGGAATTTTTGGGTTAGGTCAATCCGTTCGCGAGATATGGGAGTTTGAATCTAAGAAATGGTTGAGAAGACAAAAAATTTTTCGCAATTCTGCTGCTCCAAACGCATCACCAGAATGGCCTAGGGAAAAAATACACATACCGCTGTAATCGGGCGAGTTTCTACTTTAAGATGCAATAGGAATTTTTGGGTTAGGTCAATCCGTTCGCGAGATATGGGAATTTGAAGCCAAGAAATGGTAGAAAAGGCAAAAAATTTTTCACAATTCTGCTGCTCCAAACGCTTAACCAGAATGTCCTAGGGAAAAAATACACGTACCGTTGTAATCGGGCGAGTTTCTACTTTCAGATGCAACAGGAATTTTTGGGTTAGGTCAATCCGTTCGCGAGAAATGGGAGTTTGAAGCCAAGAAATGGTTGAGAAGGCAAAAAATTTTTCGCAATTCTGCTGCTCCAAACGCTTAACCAGAATGGCCTAGGGAAAAAATACACATACCGTTGTAATCGGGCGAGTTTCTACTTTAAGATGCAATAGGAATTTTTGGGTTAGGTCAATCCGTTCGCGAGATATGGGAGTTTGAAGCCAAGAAATGGTAGAAAAGGCAAAAAATTTTCACAATTCTGCTGCTCCAAACGCTTAACCAGAATGTCCTAGGGAAAAAATACACATACCGTTGTAATCGGGCGAGTTTCTACTTTAAGATGCAATAGGAATTTTTGGGTTAGGTCAATCCGTTCGCGAGATATGGGAGTTTGAAGCCAAGAAATGGTAGAAAAGGCCAAAAATTTTTCACAATTCTGCTGCTCCAAACGCTTAACCAGAATGGCCTAGGGAAAAAATACACATACCGTTGTTATCGGGCGAGTTTCTACTTTAAGATGCAATAGGAATTTTTGGGTTAGTTCAATCCGTTCGCGAGATATGGGAGTTTGAAGCCAACAAATGGTAGAAAAGGCAAAAAAATTTTCACAATTCTGCTGCTCCAAACGCTTAACCAGAATGGGCTAGGGAAAAAATACACATACCGTTGTAATCGGGCGAGTTTCTACTTTAAGATGCAATAGGAATTTTTGGGTTAGGTCAATCCGTTCGCGAGATATGGTTGTTTGAAGCCAAGAAATGGTAGAAAAGGCAAAAAATTTTTCACAATTCTGCTGCTCCAAACGCTTAACCAGAATGGCCTAGGGAAAAAATACGCATACCGTTGTAATCGGGCGAGTTTCTACTTTCAGATGCAATAGGAATTTTTGGGTTATGTCAATCCGTTCGCGAGATATGGGACTTTCAAGCTAAGAAATGGTTGAGAAGACAACAAATTTTTCCCACTTCTGCTGAACCAAACGCTTAACCAGAATGGCCTAGGGAAAAAATACGCGTACCGTTGTAATCGGGCGAGATTCTACTTTCAAATGCAATAGGAATTTTTGGGTTAAGTCAATCCGTTCGCGAGATATGGGACTTTGAAGCTAAGAAATGTTTGTCAAGACAACAAATTTTTCGCAATTCTGCTGCTCCAATCGCTTAACCAGAATGGCCTAGTGAAAAAATACACATACCGCTGTAACCGGGCGAGTTTCTACTTTCAGACGCAACAGGAATTTTTGGGTTAGGTCAATCCGTTCGCGAGATATGGGAGTTTGAATCTAAGAAATGGTTGAGAAGACAAAAAATTTTTCGCAATTCTGCTGCTCCAAACGCATCACCAGAATGGCCTAGGGAAAAAATACACATACCGTTGTAATCGGGCGAGTTTCTACTTTCAGATGCAACAGGAATTTTTGGGTTAGGTCAATCCGTTCGCGAGAAATGGGAGTTTGAAGCCAAGAAATGGTTGAGAAGGCAAAAAATTTTTCGCAATTCTGCTGCTCCAAACGCTTAACCAGAATGGCCTAGGGAAAAAATACACATACCGTTGTAATCGGGCGAGTTTCTACTTTAAGATGCAATAGGAATTTTTGGGTTAGGTCAATCCGTTCGCGAGATATGGGAGTTTGAAGCCAAGAAATGGTAGAAAAGGCAAAAAATTTTCACAATTCTGCTGCTCCAAACGCTTAACCAGAATGTCCTAGGGAAAAAATACACATACCGTTGTAATCGGGCGAGTTTCTACTTTAAGATGCAATAGGAATTTTTGGGTTAGGTCAATCCGTTCGCGAGATATGGGAGTTTGAAGCCAAGAAATGGTAGAAAAGGCCAAAAATTTTTCACAATTCTGCTGCTCCAAACGCTTAACCAGAATGGCCTAGGGAAAAAATACACATACCGTTGTTATCGGGCGAGTTTCTACTTTAAGATGCAATAGGAATTTTTGGGTTAGTTCAATCCGTTCGCGAGATATGGGAGTTTGAAGCCAACAAATGGTAGAAAAGGCAAAAAAATTTTCACAATTCTGCTGCTCCAAACGCTTAACCAGAATGGGCTAGGGAAAAAATACACATACCGTTGTAATCGGGCGAGTTTCTACTTTAAGATGCAATAGGAATTTTTGGGTTAGGTCAATCCGTTCGCGAGATATGGTTGTTTGAAGCCAAGAAATGGTAGAAAAGGCAAAAAATTTTTCACAATTCTGCTGCTCCAAACGCTTAACCAGAATGGCCTAGGGAAAAAATACGCATACCGTTGTAATCGGGCGAGTTTCTACTTTCAGATGCAATAGGAATTTTTGGGTTATGTCAATCCGTTCGCGAGATATGGGACTTTCAAGCTAAGAAATGGTTGAGAAAGCAAAAAATTTTTCGCAATTCTGCTGCTCCAAACGCTTAACCAGAATGGCCTAGGGAAAAAATACGCATACCGTTGTAATCGGGCGAGTTTCTACTTTCAGATGCAATAGGAATTTTTGGGTTAAGTCAATCCGTTCGCGAGATATGGGACTTTGAATCTAAGCAATGTTTGTCAAGAAAACAAATTTTTCGCACTTCTGCTGCTCCAATCGCTTAACCAGAATGGCCTAGGGAAAAAATACACATACCGTTGTAACCGGGCGAGTTTCTACTTTCAGACGTAACAGGAATTTTTGGGTTAGGTCAATCCGTTCGCGAGATATGGGAGTTTGAATCTAAGAAATGGTTGGGAAGACAAAAAATTTTTCGCAATTCTGCTGCTCCAAACGCATCACCAGAATGGCCTAGGGAAAAAATACACATACCGTTGTAATCGGGCGAGTTTCTACTTTCAGATGCAACAGGAATTTTTGGGTTAGGTCAATCCGTTCGCGAGAAATGGGAGTTTGAAGCCAAGAAATGGTTGAGAAGGCAAAAAATTTTTCGCAATTCTGCTGCTCCAAACGCTTAACCAGAATGGCCTAGGGAAAAAATACACATACCGTTGTAATCGGGCGAGTTTCTACTTTAAGATGCAATAGGAATTTTTGGGTTAGGTCAATCCGTTCGCGAGATATGGGAGTTTGAAGCCAAGAAATGGTAGAAAAGGCCAAAAATTTTTCACAATTCTGCTGCTCCAAACGCTTAACCAGAATGGCCTAGGGAAAAAATACACATACCGTTGTTATCGGGCGAGTTTCTACTTTAAGATGCAATAGGAATTTTTGGGTTAGTTCAATCCGTTCGCGAGATATGGGAGTTTGAAGCCAACAAATGGTAGAAAAGGCAAAAAAATTTTCACAATTCTGCTGCTCCAAACGCTTAACCAGAATGGGCTAGGGAAAAAATACACATACCGTTGTAATCGGGCGAGTTTCTACTTTAAGATGCAATAGGAATTTTTGGGTTAGGTCAATCCGTTCGCGAGATATGGTTGTTTGAAGCCAAGAAATGGTAGAAAAGGCAAAAAATTTTTCACAATTCTGCTGCTCCAAACGCTTAACCAGAATGGCCTAGGGAAAAAATACGCATACCGTTGTAATCGGGCGAGTTTCTACTTTCAGATGCAATAGGAATTTTTGGGTTATGTCAATCCGTTCGCGAGATATGGGACTTTCAAGCTAAGAAATGGTTGAGAAGACAACAAATTTTTCCCACTTCTGCTGCACCAAACGCTTAACCAGAATGGCCTAGGGAAAAAATACGCGTACCGTTGTAATCGGGCGAGATTCTACTTTCAAATGCAATAGGAATTTTTGGGTTAAGTCAATCCGTTCGCGAGATATGGGACTTTGAAGCTAAGAAATGTTTGTCAAGACAACAAATTTTTCGCAATTCTGCTGCTCCAATCGCTTAACCAGAATGGCCTAGTGAAAAAATACACATACCGCTGTAACCGGGCGAGTTTCTACTTTCAGACGCAACAGGAATTTTTGGGTTAGGTCAATCCGTTCGCGAGATATGGGAGTTTGAATCTAAGAAATGGTTGAGAAGACAAAAAATTTTTCGCAATTCTGCTGCTCCAAACGCATCACCAGAATGGCCTAGGGAAAAAATACACATACCGTTGTAATCGGGCGAGTTTCTACTTTCAGATGCAACAGGAATTTTTGGGTTAGGTCAATCCGTTCGCGAGAAATGGGAGTTTGAATCTAAGAAATGGTTGAGAAGACAAAAAATTTTTCGCAATTCTGCTGCTCCAAACGCATCACCAGAATGGCCTAGGGAAAAAATACGCATACCGTTGTAATCGGGCGAGTTTCTACTTTCAGATGCAATAGGAATTTTTGGGTTAAGTCAATCCGTTCGCGAGATATGGGACTTTGAATCTAAGCAATGTTTGTCAAGACAACAAATTTTTCGCACTTCTGCTGCTCCAATCGCTTAACCAGAATGGCCTAGGGAAAAAATACACATACCGTTGTAACCGGGCGAGTTTCTACTTTCAGACGTAACAGGAATTTTTGGGTTAGGTCAATCCGTTCGCGAGATATGGGAGTTTGAATCTAAGAAATGGTTGGGAAGACAAAAAATTTTTCGCAATTCTGCTGCTCCAAACGCATCACCAGAATGGCCTAGGGAAAAAATACACATACCGTTGTAATCGGGCGAGTTTCTACTTTCAGATGCAACAGGAATTTTTGGGTTAGGTCAATCCGTTCGCGAGAAATGGGAGTTTGAAGCCAAGAAATGGTTGAGAAGGCAAAAAATTTTTCGCAATTCTGCTGCTCCAAACGCTTAACCAGAATGGCCTAGGGAAAAAATACACATACCGTTGTAATCGGGCGAGTTTCTACTTTAAGATGCAATAGGAATTTTTGGGTTAGGTCAATCCGTTCGCGAGATATGGGAGTTTGAAGCCAAGAAATGGTAGAAAAGGCAAAAAATTTTTCACAATTCTGCTGCTCCAAACGCTTAACCAGAATGGCCTAGGGAAAAAATACACATACCGTTGTAATCGGGCGAGTTTCTGCTTTCAGATGCAATAGGAATTTTTGGGTTAGGTCAATCCGTTCGCGAGATATGGGAGTTTGAAGCTAAGAAATGGTTGAGAAGACAACAAATTTTTCGCAATTCCGGTGCTCCAAACGCTTAACCAGAATGACCTAGGGGAAAAATACACATACCGTTGTAACCGGGCGAGTTTCTACTTTCAGACGCAACAGGAATTTTGGGGTTAGGTCAATCCGATCGCGAGATATGGGAGTTTGAAGCAAAGAAATGGTAGAGAAGGCAAAAAATTTTTCACAATTCTGCTGCTCCAAACGCTTAACTAGAATGGCCTAGGGAAAAAATACACATACCGTTGTAATCGGACGAGTTTCTACTTTCAGATGCAATAGGAATTTTTGGGTTAGGTCAATCCGTTCGCAAGATATGGGAGTTTGAAGACAAGAAATGGTTGAGAAGGCAAAAAATTTTTCGGAATTCTGCTGCTCCAAACGCTTAACCAGAATGGCCAATGGAAAAAATACACATACCGTTGTAATCGGGCTAGTTTTTACTTTCAGATGCAACAGGAATTTTTGGGTTAGGTCAATCCATTCGCGAGATATGGGAGTTTGAAGCCAAGAAATGGTTGAGAAGGCAAAAAATTTTTCGCAATTCTGCTGCTCCCAACGCTTAACGAGAATGGCCTAGGGGAAAAAAGCACGTACCGGTGTAATCGGGCGAGTTTCTACTTTCAGATGCAATAGGAATTTTTGGGTTAGGTCAATCCGTTCGCGAGATATGGGAGTTTGAAGACAAGGAATGGTTGAGAAGGCAAAAAATTTTTCGCAATTCTGCTGCTTCTAACGCTTAACCAGAATGGCCTAGGGGAAATATACACATACCGTTGTAATCGGGCGAGTTTCTACTTTCAGTTACAATAGGAATTTTTGGGTTAGGCCAATCCGTCCGCGAGAAATGGGAGTTTGAAGCCAAGAAATGGATGAGAAGGCAAAAAATTATTCGCAATTCTGCTGCTCCAAACGCTTAACCAGAGTGGCCTAGGGAAAAAATACACATACCGTTGTAATCGGGCGAGTTTCTACTTTAAGATGCAATAGGAATTTTTGGTTAGGTCAATCGGTTCGCGAAATATGGGAGTTTCAAGCTAAGAAATGGTTGAGAAGACAACAAATTTTTCGCAATTCTGCTGCTCCAAACGCTTAACCAGAATGGCCTAGGGAAAAAATACGCATACCGTTGTAATCGGGCGAGTTTCTACTTTCAGATGCAATAGGAATTTTTGGGTTGGGTCAATCCGTTCGCGAGATGTGGGAGTTTGAAGACAAGAAATGGTTGAGGAGGCAAAACATTTTTCGCAATTCTGCTGCACCAAACGCTTAACCAGAATGGCCTATGGAAAAAATACACATACCGTTGTAATCGGGCGAGTATCTACTTTCAGATGCAACTGGAACTTTTGGGTTAGGTCAATCCGTTCGCGAGATATGGGAGTTTGAAGCCAAGAAATGGTTGAGAAGGCAAAAAATTTTTCGCAATTCTGCTGCTCCAAACGCTTAACCAGAATGGCCTAGGGAAAAAATGCACATACCGTTGTAATCGGGCGAGTTTCTACTTTCAGACGCAACAGGAAGTTTTGGGTTAGGTCAATCCGTTCGCGAGATATGAGAGTTTGAAGCTAAGATATGGTTGAGAAGACAACAAATTTTTCGCAAATCTGCTGCTCCAAACGCTTAACCAGAGTGGCCTAGGGAAAAAATACGCGTACCGTTGTAATCGGGCGAGTCTCTACTTTCAGTTACAATAGGAATTTTTGGGTTAGGTGAATCCGTTCGCGAGATATGGGACCTTGAAGCTAAGAAATGATGGTCAAGACAATAAATTTTTCGCACTTCTGCGGCAACAATCGCATAACCAGAATCGCCTAGGGGAAAAATACACGTACCGTTGTAATCGGGCGAGTTTCTACTTTCAAATGCAATAGGAATTGTTGGGTTAGGTCAATCGGTTCGCGAGATATGGGAGTTTCAAGCTAAGAAATGCTTGAGAAGGCAAAAAATTTTTCGCAAATCTGCTGCTCCAAACGCTTAACCAGAATGGCCTAGGGAAAAAATACGCGTACCGTTGTAATCGGGCGAGTTTCTACTTTCAGACGCAACAGGAATTTTTGGGTTAGGTCAATCCGTTCGCGAGATATGGGAGTTTGAAGCTAAGAAATGGTTGAGAAGACAACAAATTATTCGCAATTCTGCTGCTCCAAACGCTTAACCAGAATGGCCTAGGGAAAAAATACGCATACCGTTGTAACCGGGCGAGTTTCTACTTTCAGACGCAACAGGAATTTTTGGGTTAGGTCAATCCGTTCGCGAGATATGGGAGTTTGAATCTAAGAAATGGTTGAGAAGACAAAAAATTTTTCGCAATTCTGCTGCTCCAAACGCTTAACCAAAATGGCCTAGGGAAAAAATACGCGTACCTTTGTAATCGGGCGAGTCTCTACTTTCAGTTACAATAGGAATTTTTGGGTTAGGTCAATCCGTTCGCGAGATATGGGACTTTGAAGCTAAGAAATGATGGTCAAGACAATAAATTTTTCGCACTTCTGCTGCAACAATCGCTTAACCAGAATCGCCTAGGGGAAAAATACACGTACCGTTGTAATCGGGCGAATTTCTACTTTCAAATGCAATAGGAATTTTTGGGTTAGGTCAATCGGTTCGCGAGATATGGGAGTTTCAAGCTAAGAAATGGTTGAGAAGGCAAAAAATTTTTCGCAAATCTGCTGCTCCAAACGCTTAACCAGAATGGCCTAGGGAAAAAATACGCATACCGTTGTAACCGGGCGAGTTTCTACTTTCAGACGCAACAGGAACTTTTGGGATAGGTCAATCCGTTCGCGAGATATGGGAGTTTGAATCTAAGAAATGGTTGAGAAGACAAAAAATTTTTCGCAATTCTGCAGCTCCAAACACATCACCAGAATGGGCTAGGGAAAAAATACACATACCGTTGTAATCGGGCGAGTTTCTACTTTAAGATGCAATTGGAATTTTTGGGTTAGGTCAATCCGTTCGCGAGATATGGGAGTTTGAAGCCAAGAAATGGTAGAAAAGGCAAAAAATTTTTCACAATTCTGCTGCTCCAAACGCTTAACCAGAATGTCCTTGGGAAAAAATACACATACCGTTGTAATCGGGCGAGTTTCTACTTTAAGATGCAATAGGAATTTTTGGCTTAGGTCAATCCGTTCGCGAGATATGGGAGTTTGAAGCCAAGAAATGGTAGATAAGGCAAAAAATTTTTCACAATTCTGCTGCTCCAAACGCTTAACCAGAATGGCCTAGGGAAAAAATAGGCATACCGTTGTAATCGGGCGAGTTTCTACTTTCAGATGCAATAGGAATTTTTGGGTTAGGTCAATCCGTTCGCGAGATATGGGAGTTTGAAGACAAGAAATGGTTGAGAAGGCAAAAAATTTTTCGCAATCCTGCAGCTCCAAACGCTTAACCAGAATGGCCTAGGGAAAAAATACGCACACGGTTGTAATCGGGCGAGTTTCTACTTTCAGATGCAATAGGAATTTTTGGGTTAGGTCAATCCGTTCGCGAGATATGGGAGTTTGAAGACAAGAAATGGTTGAGAAGGCAAAAAATTTTTCGCAATTCTGCAGCTCCAAACGCATCACCAGAATGGCCTAGGGAAAAAATACACATACCGTTGTAATCGGGCGAGTTTCTACTTTCAGACGCAATAGGAATTTTTGGGTTAGGTCAATCCGTTCGCGAGAAATGGGAGTTTGAAGCCAAGAAATGGTTGAGAAGGCAAAAAATTTTTCGCAATTCTGCTGCTCCAAACGCTTAACCAGAATTGCCTAGGGAAAAAATACACATACCGTTGTAATCGGGCGAGTTTCTACTTTAAGATGCAATAGGAATTTTTGGGTTAGGTCAATCCGTTCGCGAGATATGGAAGTTTGAAGCCAAGAAATGGTAGAAAAGGCAAAAAATTTTCCGCAAATCTGCTGCTCCAAACGCTTAACCAGAATGGCCTAGGGAAAAAATACGAATACCGTTGTAATCGGGCGAGTTTCTACTTTCAGATGCAATAGGAATTTTTGGGTTAGGTCAATCCGTTCGCGAGATATGGGAGTTTGAAGCTAAGAAATGTTTGTCAAGACAACAAATTTTTCGCACTTCTGCTGCCCAATCGCTTAACCAGAATGGCCTAGGGAAAAAATACACATACCGCTGTAACCGGGCGAGTTTCTACTTTCAGACGCAACAGGAATTTTTGGGTTAGGTCAATCCGTTCGCGAGATATGGGAGTTTGAATCTAAGAAATGGTTGTGAAGACAAAAAATTTTTCGCAATTCTGCTGCTCCAAACGCATCACCAGAATGGCCTAGGGAAAAAATACATATACCGTTGTAATCGGGCGAGTTTCTACTTTCAGATGCAACAGGAATTTTTGGGTTAGGTCAATACGTTCGCGAGAAATGGGAGTTTGAAGCTAAGAAATGGTTGAGAAGACAAAAAATTTTTCGCAATTCTGCTGCTCCAAACGCATCACCAGAATGGCCTAGGGAAAAAATACATATACCGTTGTAATCGGGCGAGTTTCTACTTTCAGATGCAATAGGAATTTTTGGGTTAGGTCAATCCGTTCGCGAGAAATGGGAGTTTGAAGCCAAGAAATGGTTGAGAAGGCAAAAAATTTTTCGCAATTCTGCTGCTCCAAACGCTTAACCAGAATGGCCTATGGAAAAAATACACATACCGTTGTAATCGGAAGAGTTTCTACTTTAAGATGCAATAGGAATTTTTGGGTTAGGTCAATCCGTTCGCGAGACATGGGAGTTTGAAGCTAAGAAATGGTAGAAAAGGCAAAAAATTTTTCACAATTCTGCTGCTCCAAACGCTTAACCAGAATGGCCTAGGGAAGAAATACACATACCGTTGTAATCGGGCGAGTTTCTACTTTCAGATGCAACAGGAATTTTTGGGTTAGGTCAATCCGTTCGCGAGAAATGGGAGATTGAAGCCAAGAAATGGTTGAGAAGGCAAAAAATTTTTCGCAATTCTGCTGCTCCAAACGCTTAACCAGAATGGCCTAGGGAAAAAATACACATACCGTTGTAACCGGGCGAGTTTCTACTTTCAGACGCAACAGGAATTTTTGGGTTAGGTCAATCCGTTCGGGAGATATGGGAGTTTGAATCTAAGAAATGGTTGAGAAGACAAAAAATTTTTCGCAATTCTGCTGCTCCAAACGCATCACCAGAATGGCCTAGGGAAAAAATACACATACCGTTGTAATCGGGCGAGTTTCTACTTTCAGATGCAACAGGAATTTTTGGGTTAGGTCAATCCGTTCGCGAGAAATGGGAGATTGAAGCCAAGAAATGGTGGAGAAGGCAAAAAATTTTTCGCAATTCTGCTGCTCCAAACGCTTAACCAGAATGGCCTAGGGAAAAAATACACATACCGTTGTAATCGGGCGAGTTTCTACTTTAAGATGCAATAGGAATTATTGGGTTAGGTCAATCCGTTCGCGAGATATGGGTGTTTGAAGCCAAGAAATGGTAGAAAAGGCAAAAAATTTTTCACAATTCTGCTGCTCCAAACGCTTAACCAGAATGTCCTAGGGAAAAAATACACACACCGTTGTAATCGGGCGAGTTTCTACTTTCAGATGCAATAGGAATTTTTGGGTTAGGTCAATCCGTTCGCGAGATATGGGAGTTTGAAGACAAGAAATGGTTGAGAAGGCAAAAAATTTTTCGCAATTCTGCTGCTCCAAACGCATCACCAGAATGGCCTAGGGAAAAAATACACATACCGTTGTAATCGGGCGAGTTTCTACTTTCAGATGCAACAGGAATTTTTGGGTTAGGTCAATCCGTTCGCGAGAAATGGGAGTTTGAAGCCAAGAAATGGTTGAGAAGGCAAAAAATTTTTCGCAATTCTGCTGCTCCAAACGCTTAACCAGAATGGCCTAGGGAAAAAATACACATACCGTTGTAATCGGGCGAGTTTCTACTTTAAGATGCAATAGGAATTCTTGGGTTAGGTCAATCCGTTCGCGAGATATGGGAGTTTGAACCCAAGAAATGGTAGAAAAGGCAAAAAATTTTTCACAATTCTGCTGCTCCAAACGCTTAACCAGAATGTCCTAGGGAAAAAATACACATACCGTTGTAATCGGGCGAGTTTCTACTTTAAGATGCAATAGGAATTTTTGGGTTAGGTCAATCCGTTCGCGAGATATGGGAGTTTGAAGCCAAGAAATGGTAGAAAAGGCAAAAAATTTTTCACAATTCTGCTGCTCCAAACGCTTAACCAGAATGGCCTAGGGAAAAAATACACATACCGTTGTAACCGGGCGATTTTCTACTTTCAGACGCAACAGGAATTTTTGGGTTAGGTCAATCCGTCCGCGAGATATGGGAGTTTGAATCTAAGAAATGGTTGAGAAGACAAAAAATTTTTCGCAATTCTGCTGCTCCAAACGCATAAACAGAATGGCCTAGGGAAAAAATACACATACCGTTGAAATCGGGCGAGTTTCTACTTTCAGATGCAACAGGAATTTTTGGGTTAGGTCAATCCGTTCGCGTGAAATGGGAGTTTGAAGCCATGAAATGGTTGAGAAGGCAAAAAATTTTTCGCAATTCTGCTGCTCCAAACGCTTAACCAGAATGCCCTAGGGAAAAAATACACATACCGTTGTAATCGGGCGAGTTTCTACTTTAAGATGCAATAGGAATTTTTGGGTTAGGTCAATCCGTTCGCGAGATATGGGTCTTTGAAGCTAAGAAATGGTTGACAAGACAACAATCTTTTCGCACTTCTACTGCTCCAATCGCTTAATCAGAATGGCCTAGGGGAAAAATACACCTACCGTTGTAATCGGGCGAGTTTCTACTTTCAGATGCAATAGGAATTTTTGGGTTAGGTCAATCCGTTCGCGAGGTATGGGAGTTTGAATCCAAGAAATGGTAGAGAAGGCAAAAAATTTTTCGCAATTCTGCTGCTCCAAACGCTTAACCAGAATGGCCTAGGGAAAAAATACACATACCGTTGTAACAGGGCGATTTTCTACTTTCAGACGCAACAGGAATTTTTGGGTTAGGTCAATCCGTCCGCGAGATATGGGAGTTTGAATCTAAGAAATGGTTGAGAACACAAAAAATTTTTCGCAATTCTGCTGCTCCAAACGCATAACCAGAATGGCCTAGGGAAAAAATACACATACCGTTGTAATCGGGCGAGTTTCTACTTTCAGATGCAACAGGAATTTTTGGGTTATGTCAATCCGTTCGCGAGAAATGGGAGTTTGAAGCCAAGAAATGGTAGAAAAGGCAAAAAATTTTTCGCAATTCTGCTGCTCCAAACGCTTAACCAGAATGGCCTAGGGAAAAAATGCACATACCGTTGTAACCGGGCGAGTTTCTACTTTCAGACGCAACAGGAATTTTTTGGTTTGGTCAATCGGTTCGCGAGATATGGGAGATTGAAGCCGAGAAATGGTTGAGAAGGCACAAAATTTTTCGCAATTCTACTGCTCCAAACGCTTAACCAGAATGGCCTAAGGAGAAAATACACATACCGTTGTAATCGGGCGAGTTTCTACTTTAAGATGCAATAGGAATTTTTGGGTAGGTCAATCCGTTCGCGAGATATGGGAGTTTGAACCCAAGAAATGGTAGAAAAGGCAAAAAATTTTTCACAATTCTGCTGCTCCAAACGCTTAACCAGAATGTCCTAGGGAAAAAATACACATACCGTTGTAATCGGGCGAGTTTCTACTTTAAGATGCAATAGGAATTTTTGGGTTAGGTCAATCCGTTCGCGAGATATGGGAGTTTGAAGCCAAGAAATGGTAGAAAAGGCAAAAAATTTTTTCACAATTCTGCTGCTCCAAACGCTTAACCAGAATGGCCTAGGGAAAAAATGCACATACCGTTGTAACCGGGCGATTTTCTACTTTCAGACGCAACAGGAATTTTTGGGTTAGGTCAATCCGTCCGCGAGATATGGGAGTTTGAAGCCAAGAAATGGTTGAGAAGGCAAAAAATTTTTCGCAATTCTGCTGCTCCAAACGCTTAACCAGACTGGCCTAGGGAAAAAATGCACATACCGTTGTAACCGGGCGAGTTTCTACTTTCAGACGCAACAGGAATTTTTTGGTTTGGTCAATCGGTTCGCGAGATATGGGAGATTGAAGGCAAGAAATGGTGGAGAAGGCACAAAATTTTTCGCAATTCTACTGCTCCAAACGCTTAACCATAATGGCCTAAGGAGAAAATACACATACCGTTGTAATCGGGCGAGTTTCTACTTTCAAATGCAATAGGAATTTTTGGGTTAGGTCAATCGGTTCGCGAGATATGGGAGTTTGAAGCCAAGGAATGGTAGAAACGGCAAAAAATTTTTCACAATTCTGCTGCTCCAAACGCTTAACCAGAATGGCCTAGGGAAAAAATACACATACCGTTGTAATCGGGCGATTTTCTACTTTCAGATGCAATAGGAATTTTTGGGTTAGGTCAATCCGTTCGCGAGATATGGGAGTTTGAATACAAGAAATGGTTGAGAAGGCAAAAAATTTTTCGCACTTCTGCTGCTCCAAACGCTTAACCAGAATGGCCTAGGGAAAAAATACACATACCGTTGTAATCGGGCGAGTTTCTACTTTCAGATGCAACAGGAATTTTTGGGTTATGTCAATCCGTTCGCGAGAAATGGGAGTTTGAAGCCAAGAAATGTTTGAGAAGGCAAAAAATTTTTCGCAATTCTGCTGCCCCAAACGCTTAAACAGAATGGCCTAGGGCAAAAATACACATACCTTTGTAATCGGGCGAGTTTCTACTTTAAGATGCAATAGGAATTTTTGGGTTAGGTCAATCCGTTCGCGAGATATGGGAGTTTGAAGCCAAGAAATGGTAGAAAAGGCAAAAAATTTTTCACAATTCTGCTGCTCCAAACGCTTAACCAGAATGGCCTAGGGAAAAAATACACATACCGTTGTAACCGGGCGATTTTCTACTTTCAGACGCAACAGGAATTTTTGGGTTAGGTCAATCCGTTCGCGAGATATGGGAGTTTGAATCTAAGAAATGGTTGAGAAGACAAAAAATTTTTCGCAATTCTGCTGCTCCAAACGCATAACCAGAATGGCCTAGGGAAAAAATACACATACCGTTGTAATCGGGCGAGTTTCTACTTTCAGATGCAACAGGAATTTTTGGGTTAGGTCAATCCGTTCGCGTGAAATGGGAGTTTGAAGCCAAGAAATGGTTGAGAAGGCAAAAAATTTTTCGCAATTCTGCTGCTCCAAACGCTTAACCAGAATGTCCTAGGGAAAAAATACACATACCGTTGTAATCGGGCGAGTTTCTACTTTAAGATGCAATAGGAATTTTTGGGTTAGGTCAATCCGTTCGCGAGATATGGGTCTTTGAAGCTAAGAAATGGTTGACAAGACAACAATCTTTTCGCACTTCTACTGCTCCAATCGCTTAACCAGAATGGCCTAGGGGAAAAATACACCTACCGTTGTAATCGGGCGAGTTTCTACTTTCAGATGCAATAGGAATTTTTGGGTTAGGTCAATCCGTTCGCGAGGTATGCGAGTTTGAATCCAAGAAATGGTAGAGAAGGCAAAAAATTTTTCGCAATTCTGCTGCTCCAAACGCTTAACCAGAATGTCCTAGGGAAAAAATACACATACCGTTGTAATCGGGCGAGTTTCTACTTTAAGATGCAATAGGAATTTTTGGGTTAGGTCAATCCGTTCGCGAGATATGGGAGTTTGAAGCCAAGAAATGGTAGAAAAGGCAAAAAATTTTTTCACAATTCTGCTGCTCCAAACGCTTAACCAGAATGGCCTAGGGAAAAAATGCACATACCGTTGTAACCGGGCGATTTTCTACTTTCAGACGCAACAGGAATTTTTGGGTTAGGTCAATCCGTCCGCGAGATATGGGAGTTTGAATCTAAGAAATGGTTGAGAAGACAAAAAATTTATCGCAATTCTGCTGCTCCAAACGCATAACCAGAATGGCCTAGGGAAAAAATACACATCCCATTGTAATCGGGCGAGTTTCTACTTTCAGATGCAACAGGAATTTTTGGGTTAGGTCAATCCGTTCGCGAGAAATGGGAGTTTGAAGCCAAGAAATGGTTGAGAAGGCAAAAAATTTTTCGCAATTCTGCTGCTCCAAACGCTTATCCAGAATGGCCTAGGGAAAAAATGCACATACCGTTGTAACCGGGCGAGTTTCTACTTTCAGACGCAACAGGAATTTTTTGGTTTGGTCAATCGGTTCGCGAGATATGGGAGATTGAAGGCAAGAAATGGTGGAGAAGGCACAAAATTTTTCGCAATTCTACTGCTCCAAACGCTTAACCATAATGGCCTAAGGAGAAAATACACATACCGTTGTAATCGGGCGAGTTTCTACTTTCAAATGCAATAGGAATTTTTGGGTTAGGTCAATCGGTTCGCGAGATATGGGAGTTTGAAGCCAAGGAATGGTAGAAACGGCAAAAAATTTTTCACAATTCTGCTGCTCCAAACGCTTAACCAGAATGGCCTAGGGAAAATATACACATACCGTTGTAATCGGGCGATTTTCTACTTTCAGATGCAATAGGAATTTTTGGGTTAGGTCAATCCGTTCGCGAGATATGGGAGTTTGAATACAAGAAATGGTTGAGAAGGCAAAAAATTTTTCGCACTTCTGCTGCTCCAAACGCTTAACCAGAATGGCCTAGGGAAAAAATACACATACCGTTGTAATCGGGCGAGTTTCTACTTTCAGATGCAACAGGAATTTTTGGGTTAGGTCAATCCGTTCGCGAGAAATGGGAGTTTGAAGCCAAGAAATGGTTGAGAAGGCAAAAAATTTTTCGCAATTCTGCTGCTCCAAACGCTTAAACAGAATGCCCTAGGGCAAAAATACACATACCTTTGTAATCGGGCGAGTTTCTACTTTAAGATGCAATAGGAATTTTTGGGTTAGGTCAATCCGTTCGCGAGATATGGGAGTTTGAAGCCAAGAAATGGTAGAAAAGGCAAAAAATTTTTCACAATTCTGCTGCTCCAAACGCTTAACCAGAATGGCCTAGGGAAAAAATACACATACCGTTGTAACCGGGCGATTTTCTACTTTCAGACGCAACAGGAATTTTTGGGTTAGGTCAATCCGTTCGCGAGATATGGGAGTTTGAATCTAAGAAATGGTTGAGAAGACAAAAAATTTTTCGCAATTCTGCTGCTCCAAACGCATAACCAGAATGGCCTAGGGAAAAAATACACATACCGTTGTAATCGGGCGAGTTTCTACTTTCAGATGCAACAGGAATTTTTGGGTTAGGTCAATCCGTTCGCGTGAAATGGGAGTTTGAAGCCAAGAAATGGTTGAGAAGGCAAAAAATTTTTCGCAATTCTGCTGCTCCAAACGCTTAACCAGAATGTCCTAGGGAAAAAATACACATACCGTTGTAATCGGGCGAGTTTCTACTTTAAGATGCAATAGGAATTTTTGGGTTAGGTCAATCCGTTCGCGAGATATGGGTCTTTGAAGCTAAGAAATGGTTGACAAGACAACAATCTTTTCGCACTTCTACTGCTCCAATCGCTTAACCAGAATGGCCTAGGGGAAAAATACACCTACCGTTGTAATCGGGCGAGTTTCTACTTTCAGATGCAATAGGAATTTTTGGGTTAGGTCAATCCGTTCGCGAGGTATGCGAGTTTGAATCCAAGAAATGGTAGAGAAGGCAAAAAATTTTTCGCAATTCTGCTGCTCCAAACGCTTAACCAGAATGTCCTAGGGAAAAAATACACATACCGTTGTAATCGGGCGAGTTTCTACTTTAAGATGCAATAGGAATTTTTGGGTTAGGTCAATCCGTTCGCGAGATATGGGAGTTTGAAGCCAAGAAATGGTAGAAAAGGCAAAAAATTTTTCACAATTCTGCTGCTCCAAACGCTTAACCAGAATGGCCTAGGGGAAAAATACACCTACCGTTGTAATCGGGCGAGTTTCTACTTTCAGATGCAATAGGAATTTTTGGGTTAGGTCAATCCGTTCGCGAGGTATGCGAGTTTGAATCCAAGAAATGGTAGAGAAGGCAAAAAATTTTTCGCAATTCTGCTGCTCCAAACGCTTAACCAGAATGGGCTAGGGAAAAAATACACATGCCGTTGTAATCGGGCGAGTTTCTACTTTCAGACGCAACAGGAATTTTTGGGTTAGGTCAATCCGTTCGCTTGATATGGGAGTTTGAAGCCAAGAAATGGTTGAGAAGGCAAAAAATTTTTCGCAATTCTGCTGCTCCAAACGCTCAAACAGAATGCCCTAGGGCAAAAATACACATACCTTTGTAATCGGGCGAGTTTCTACTTTAAGATGCAATAGGAATTTTTGGGTTAGGTCAATCCGTTCGCGAGATATGGGAGTTTGAAGCCAAGAAATGGTAGAAAAGGCAAAAAATTTTTCACAATTCTGCTGCTCCAAACGCTTAACCAGAATGGCCTAGGGAAAAAATACACATACCGTTGTAACCGGGCGATTTTCTACTTTCTGACGCAACAGGAATTTTTGGGTTAGGTCAATCCGTTCGCGAGATATGGGAGTTTGAATCTAAGAAATGGTTGAGAAGACAAAAAATTTTTCGCAATTCTGCTGCTCCAAACGCATAACCAGAATGGCCTAGGGAAAAAATACACATACCGTTGTAATCGGGCGAGTTTCTACTTTCAGATGCAACAGGAATTTTTGGGTTAGGTCAATCCGTTCGCTTGATATGGGAGTTTGAAGCCAAGAAATGGTTGAGAAGACAACAAATTTTTCGCAATTCTGCTGCTCCAAACGCTTAACCAGAATGGCCTAGGGGAAAAATACACCTACCGTTGTAATCGGGCGAGTTTCTACTTTCAGATGCAATAGGAATTTTTGGGTTAGGTCAATCCGTTCGCGAGGTATGCGAGTTTGAATCCAAGAAATGGTAGAGAAGGCAAAAAATTTTTCGCAATTCTGCTGCTCCAAACGCTTAACCAGAATGGGCTAGGGAAAAAATACACATGCCGTTGTAATCGGGCGAGTTTCTACTTTCAGACGCAACAGGAATTTTTGGGTTAGGTCAATCCGTTCGCTTGATATGGGAGTTTGAAGCCAAGAAATGGTTGAGAAGACAACAAATTTTTCGCAATTCTGCTGCTCCAAACGCTTAACCAGAATGTCCTAGGGAAAAAATACACATACCGTTGTAATCGGGCGAGTTTCTACTTTAAGATGCAATAGGAATTTTTGGGTTAGGTCAATCCGTTCGCGAGATATGGGAGTTTGAAGCCAAGAAATGGTAGAAAAGGCAAAAAATTTTTCACAATTCTGCTGCTCCAAACGCTTAACCAGAATGGCCTAGGGAAAAAATACACATACCGTTGTAACCGGGCGATTTTCTACTTTCAGACGCAACAGGAATTTTTGGGTTAGGTCAATCCGTCCGCGAGATATGGGAGTTTGAATCTAAGAAATGGTTGAGAAGACAAAAAATTTTTCGCAATTCTGCTGCTCCAAACGCATAACCAGAATGGCCTAGGGAAAAAATACACATACCGTTGTAATCGGGCGAGTTTCTACTTTCAGATGCAACAGGAATTTTTGGGTTAGGTCAATCCGTTCGCGAGAAATGGGAGTTTGAAGCCAAGAAATGGTTGAGAAGGCAAAAAATTTTTCGCAATTCTGCTGCTCCAAACGCTTAACCAGAATGGCCTAGGGAAAAAATGCACATACCGTTGTAACCGGGCGAGTTTCTACTTTCAGACGCAACAGGAATTTTTTGGTTTGGTCAATCGGATCGCGAGATATGGGAGATTGAAGCCAAGAAACGGTTGAGAAGGCACAAAATTTTTCGCAATTCTACTGCTCCAAACGCTTAACCAGAATGGCCTAAGGAGAAAATACACATACCGTTGTAATCGGGCGAGTTTCTACTTTAAGATGCAATAGGAATTTTTGGGTAGGTCAATCCGTTCGCGAGATATGGGAGTTTGAACCCAAGAAATGGTAGAAAAGGCAAAAAATTTTTCACAATTCTGCTGCTCCAAACGCTTAACCAGAATGGCCTAGGGAAAAAATACACATACCGTTGGAATCGGGCGATTTTCTACTTTCAGATGCAATAGGAATTTTTGGGTTAGGTCAATCCGTTCGCGAGATATGGGAGTTTGAATACAAGAAATGGTTGAGAAGGCAAAAAATTTTTCGCACTTCTGCTGCTCCAAACGCTTAACCAGAATGGCCTAGGGAAAAAATACACATACCGTTGTAATCGGGCGAGTTTCTACTTTCAGATGCAATAGGAATTTTTGGGTTAGGTCAATCCGTTCGCGAGATATGGGTCTTTGAAGCTAAGAAATGGTTGACAAGACAACAATCTTTTCGCACTTCTACTGCTCCAATCGCTTAACCAGAATGGCCTAGGGGAAAAATACACCTACCGTTGTAATCGGGCGAGTTTCTACTTTCAGATGCAATAGGAATTTTTGGGTTAGGTCAATCCGTTCGCGAGGTATGGGAGTTTGAATCCAAGAAATGGTAGAGAAGGCAAAAAATTTTTCGCAATTCTGCTGCTCCAAACGCTTAACCAGAATGGGCTAGGGAAAAAATGCACATACCGTTGTAATCGGGCGAGTTTCTACTTTCAGACGCAACAGGAATTTTTGGGTTAGGTCAATCCGTTCGCTTGATATGGGAGTTTGAAGCCAAGAAATGGTTGAGAAGACAACAAATTTTTCGCAATTCTGCTGCTCCAAACGCTTAACCAGAATGTCCTAGGGAAAAAATACACATGCCGTTGTAATCGGGCGAGTTTCTACTTTCAAATGCAATAGGAATTTTTGGGTTAGGTCAATCGGTTCGCGAGATATGGGAGTTTGAAGCCAAGGAATGGTAGAAACGGCAAAAAAGTTTTCACAATTCTGCTGCTCCAAACGCTTAACCAGAATGGCCTAGGGAAAAAATACACATACCGTTGTAATCGGGCGATTTTCTACTTTCAGATGCAATAGGAATTTTTGGGTTAGGTCAATCCGTTCGCGAGATATGGGAGTTTGAATACAAGAAATGGTTGAGAAGGCAAAAAATTTTTCGCACTTCTGCTGCTCCAAACGCTTAACCAGAATGGCCTAGGGAAAAAATACACATACCGTTGTAATCGGGCGAGTTTCTACTTTAAGATGCAATAGGAATTTTTGGGTTAGGTCAATCCGTTCGCGAGATATGGGAGTTTGAAGCCAAGAAATGGTAGAAAAGGCACAAAATTTTTCACAATTCTGCTGCTCCAAACGCTTAACCAGAATGTCCTAGGGAAAAAATACACATACCGTTGTAATCGGGCGAGTTTCTACTTTAAGATGCAATAGGAATTTTTGGGTTAGGTCAATCCGTTCGCGAGATATGGGAGTTTGAAGCCAAGAAATGGTAGAAAAGGCAAAAAATTTTTCACAATTCTGCTGCTCCAAACGCTTAACCAGAATGGCCTAGGGAAAAAATACACATAACGTTGTAACCGGGCGATTTTCTACTTTCAGACGCAACAGGAATTTTTGGGTTAGGTCAATCCGTTCGCGAGATATGGGAGTTCGAATCTAAGAAATGGTTGAGAAGACAAAAAATTTTTCGCAATTCTGCTGCTCCAAACGCATAACCAGAATGGCCTAGGGAAAAAATACACATACCGTTGTAATCGGGCGAGTTTCTACTTTAAGATGCAATAGGAATTTTTGGGTTAGGTCAATCCGTTCGCGAGATATGGGAGTTTGAAGCCAAGAAATGGTTGAGAAGGCATAAAATTTTTCGCAATTCTGCTGATCCAAACGCTTAACCAGAATGGCCTAGGGAAAAAATACACATACCGTTGTAATCGGGCGAGTTTCTACTTTAAGATGCAATAGGAATTTTTGGGTTAGGTCAATCCGTTCGCGAGATATGGGTCTTTGAAGCTAAGAAATGGTTGACAAGACAACAATCTTTTCGCAATTCTGCTGCTCCAAACGCTTCACCAGAATGGGCTAGGGAAAAAATACACACACCGTTGTAATCGGGCGAGTTTCTACTTTCAGATGCAATAGGAATTTTTGGGTTGGGTCAATCCGTTCGCGAGATATGGGAGTTTGAAGCCAAGAAATGGTAGAGAAGGCAAAAAATTTTTCACAATTCTACTGCTCCAAACGCTTAACCAGAATGACCTAGGGAGAAAATACACATACCGTTGGAATCGGGCGAGTTTCTACTTTCAGATGCAATAAGAATTTTTGGGTTAGGTCAATCCGTTCGCGAGATATGGGAGTTTGAAGCCAAGAAATGGTTGAGAAGGCAAAAAATTTTTCGCAATTCTGCTGCTCCAAACGCTTAACCATAATGTCCTAGGGAAAAAATACACATACCGTTGTAATTGGGCGAGTTTCTACTTTCAGATGCAACAGGAATTTTTGGGTTAGGTCAATCCGTTCGCGAGATATGGGAGTTTGAAGCCAAGAAATGGTAGAGAAGGCAAAAAATTTTTCACAATTCCACTGCTCCAAACGCTTAACCAGAATGACCTAGGGAAAAAATACACGTACCGTTGTAATCGGGCGAGTTTCTACTTTCAAATGCAATAGGAATTTTTGGGTTAGGTCAATCCGTTCGCGAGATATGAGAGTTTGAAGCTAAGATATGGTTGAGAAGACAACAAATTTTTCGCAAATCTGCTGCTCCAAACGCTTAACCAGAATGGCCTAGGGATAAAATACGCGTACCGTTGTAATCGGGCGAGTTTCTACTTTCAGTTACAATAGGAATTTTTGTGTTAGGTCAATCCGTTCGCGAGATATGGGAGTTTGAAGCTAGGAAATGGTTGAGAAGGCAAAAAATTTTTCGCAATTCTGCTGCATCAAACGCTTATCCAGAAAGGCCTAGGGAGAAAATACACATACCGTTGTAATCGGGCGAGTTTCTACTTTCAGATGCAATAAGAACTTTCGGGTTAGGTCAATCCGTTTGCGAGAAATGGGAGTTTGAAACTAAGAAATGGTTGACAAGACAACAATCTTTTCGCACTTCTACTGCTCCAATCGCTTAACCAGAATGGCCTAGGGGAAAAATACACCTACCTTTGTAATCGGGCGAGTTTCTACTTTCAGATGCAATAGGAATTTTTGGGTTAGGTCAATCCGTTCGCGAGGTATGGGAGTTTGAATCCAAGAAATGGTAGAGAAGGCAAAAAATTTTTCGCAGTTCTGCTGCTCCAAACGCTTAACCAGAATGGCCTAGGGAAAAAATACACATAACGTTGTAACCGGGCGATTTTCTACTTTCAGACGCAACAGGAATTTTTGGGTTAGGTCAATCCGTTCGCGAGATATGGGAGTTTGAAGCCAAGAAATGGTTGAGAAGGCATAAAATTTTTCGCAATTCTGCTGATCCAAACGCTTAACCAGAATGGCCTAGGGAAAAAATACACATACCGTTGTAATCGGGCGAGTTTCTACTTTAAGATGCAATAGGAATTTTTGGGTTAGGTCAATCCGTTCGCGAGATATGGGTCTTTGAAGCTAAGAAATGGTTGACAAGACAACAATCTTTTCGCACTTCTACTGCTCCAATCGCTTAACCAGAATGGCCTAGGGGAAAAATACACCTACCGTTGTAATCGGGCGAGTTTCTACTTTCAGACGCAACAGGAATTTTTGGGTTAGGTCAATCCGTTCGCTTGATATGGGAGTTTGAAGCCAAGAAATGGTTGAGAAGACAACAAATTTTTCGCAATTCTGCTGCTCCAAACGCTTCACCAGAATGGGCTAGGGAAAAAATACACACACCGTTGTAATCGGGCGAGTTTCTACTTTCAGATGCAATAGGAATTTTTGGGTTGGGTCAATCCGTTCGCGAGATATGGGAGTTTGAACACAAGAAATGGTTGAGAAGGCAACAAATTTTTCTCACTTCTGCTGCTCCAAGCGCTTAACCAGAATGGCCTAGGGAGAAAATACACATACCGTTGGAATCGGGCGAGTCTCTACTTTCAGATGCATTAGGAATTTTTGGGTTAGGTCAATCCGTTCGCGAGATATGGGAGTTTGAAGCCAAGAAATGGTAGAGAAGGCAAAAATTTTTTCGCAGTTCTGCTGCTCCAAACGCTTAACCAGAATGGGCTAGGGAAAAAATACACATGCCTTTGTAATCGGGCGAGTTTCTACTTTCAGACGCAAAAGGAATTTTTGGGATAGGTCAATCCGTTCGCTTGATATGGGAGTTTGAAGCCAAGAAATGGTTGAGAAGACAACAAATTTTTCGCAATTCTGCTGCTCCAAACGCTTCACCAGAATGGGCTTGTGAAAAAATACACACACCGTTGTAATCGGGCGAGTTTCTACTTTCAGATGCAATAGGAATTTTTGGGTTAGGTCAATCCGTTCGCGAGATATGGGAGTTTGAAGCCAAGAAATGGTAGAGAAGGCAAAAAATTTTTCACAATTCTACTGCTCCAAACGCTTAACCAGAATGACCTAGGGAGAAAATACACATACCGTTGGAATCGGGCGAGTTTCTACTTTCAGATGCAATAAGAATTTTTGGGTTAGGTCAATCCTTTCGCGAGATATGGGAGTTTGAAGCCAAGAAATGGTTGAGAAGGCAAAAAATTTTTCGCAATTCTGCTGCTCCAAACGCTTAACCATAATGGCCTAGGGAAAAAGTACACATACCGTTGTAATCGGGCGAGTTTCTACTTTAAGATGCAATAGGAATTTTTGGGTTAGGTCAATCCGTTCGCGAGATATGGGAGTTTGAAGCCAAGAAATGGTTGAGAAGGCATAAAATTTTTCGCAATTCTGCTGATCCAAACGCTTAACCAGAATGGCCTAGGGAAAAAATACACATACCGTTGTAATCGGGCGAGTTTCTACTTTAAGATGCAATAGGAATTTTTGGGTTAGGTCAATCCGTTCGCGAGATATGGGTCTTTGAAGCTAAGAAATGGTTGACAAGACAACAATCTTTTCGCACTTCTACTGCTCCAATCGCTTAACCAGAATGGCCTAGGGGAAAAATACACCTACCGTTGTAATCGGGCGAGTTTCTACTTTCAGACGCAACAGGAATTTTTGGGTTAGGTCAATCCGTTCGCTTGATATGGGAGTTTGAAGCCAAGAAATGGTTGAGAAGACAACAAATTTTTCGCAATTCTGCTGCTCCAAACGCTTCACCAGAATGGGCTAGGGAAAAAATACACACACCGTTGTAATCGGGCGAGTTTCTACTTTCAGATGTGTTGGAAAGTTCAGATTATAATAAGTAGTTTATTATGATATGCAGGGATCTCGCGTATCTAGTAGTATAGTTCCCGTACACACAAGAATACAATGTAGGAACTCGAGGAGTACAATGTGATATGTCTTCGTGACTCTGGACCTGGAACTCGACTGGTAGGAAAAACAAAAACGTAAACGGCCAAACCGTTGACCGCGCGGCGGACGACCCTTACGCGCCAATACGGAGACAGTCCCAAAAATCGACATCTGGCATCCCTAAGATCGTTGTTGCATTCATTCCAACACCCTTCCTCAACAATGATCATTCTTATTTACTTTAAAGAACTAAAATAGTCCGCACTTATTAATGAAAAACTTTAACTTCACTTTGCCTAAAGGTTTTGTTAACATATCCGCTAACATTCGTTCTGTGGGACAATATTCGTAGTTCACGATTCCCTGACTATGCACATCTTTTATGTAATGAAACTTAGTGTCTATATGTTTAGTTCGATTATTAAACTTGTCACTACACACAAGCTTTAAGCAACTTTGGTTGTCCTCATAGATGGTTGTATTCCTTCGATAGCCATCTTCTTCCCCGAAATCTTGAAGCAAACGGTGCAACCACAGTGCTTCCTGAGTTGCTTCTGCAAGTGCAACGTACTCAGCCTCCGTGGACGATAATGAAACACAAGATTGTTTCCTGCAAGCCCAACTTATCGAACCTCCAAAGAGCTGAAATACGTATCCGCTGATGGATTTTCGATCGGTTTTGTTTTGGGCCCAGTCCGCGTCAGCGTAGCCGATTAATCCCTTACTTCCGTCTGATTGGCCCAGTCTCAGCTCGTATCGCTTTGTCCCCTTCAAATATCGAGCAACTCTCTTTACCTCGGTCCAATCATGCGTTGTAGGCTGTTTATTATATTGACTTAAAATTGCAACACTCGCCGCTATGTCCGGCCTTGAGTTTACTGCTATGTATAACAAAGCCCCAATTAATTGCTGATATTTTTCATTCTCTGTAAATTCCATTCCATCTTCCCTGTATTTCAGGTATCCTTGGTCTAGCGGTATGCTAGCTATTTTTGCATCCTGTAATCCGAATCTGTGCAGAATTTTCTCTATGTATTTTTCTTGCTTTACGCAATAAAATCCTCTCTCATCTTTCCTTACTTCTATGCCCAGATAGTGTTTAAGTAGTCCTAAATCATTGAGATGGAAATGTTCCTTCAGAAGATCAGCTGTTTCATCGATTTTGCTTACATGTTTTGATGCAATTAGAATATCATCTACATATACAATAATGTAAATTAATTCGCCCTTGTCGACTTTCACGTACAGGCATGGATCCGCTTGGCCTTGTACAAAATTATGCTTCTTTAGTAATCCATTTAATTGATCGTTCCAGATTTTCGCGGCTTGTTTCAGACCATAAATACCTTTATTCAGTTTACAGACATAATTTTCCTTTCCTGACTCTGCATATCCTTCCGGTTGCCTCATATATATGTCTTCCGATAGCCTTCCGTTGAGAAACGCTGTCTTCGCATCGAAATGCTTGACTGACATTTGTTTTTGACCTGCCACAGCTAGAAAGGTTCTAAAAGTCACTTGCCGCACGACAGGTGCAAACACCTCGTCGTAGTCTGTCCCATATTTTTGGGAAAACCCACGAGCAACAAGTCTTGCCTTGCATCTTTCAATAGTCCCAGCACTGTTCCGTTTCAATTTAAACACCCACTTACACGTAACTATGTTTTTATCTTTCGGCTCAGGCACTATATCCCATGTGTCATTTTCATTCAGGGAAATGATCTCTTCGTCCATGGCCCTTTTCCATTTGTCCTTGTTGGGTCCTGATAATGCCTGTTTCGCGTTCCTTGGCTCATTTTCTTCAACTGTAACTGTATTCAGAGAAGCCATGTACCTATCCGGTGGCACACCACGGTTTTTCCTCTCTGATTGTCTATTTCGCACAGAATCTTCAATTCTTGGTTCTTCTGATGGCAATTCTTCTTCGGACCGTTCATCGCTTGAGCTTCCTTGGTTCTCTTCGTTGTGGCTCGCCTTCGATGGAAACGTGATCTCATCATTATCCGTACGAATTGATTTATCTTCATCCACTTTGTCTAAAAATATCACGTCACGGCTAATTTTGATTTTACTTGTTTCTGTGTCCAATAATCTGTAGGCTTTTGATTCCTCCGAATAACCAACGAAGGTGTATTTTTCAGCTTTGTTATCTAGCTTCTTTCGCTGTTCCTTATGGATGTAGATATACGCATTGCATCCGAATATATGTAAGTTTCTGACGTCTGGTTTTCTTGAATGCCATAGCTCATACGGGGTCTTTCTTATGGCTTTTGTTGGTAGGCGATTTTGCAAATAATTCGCGGTGTTTATCGCCTCTCCCCAATATTTTTTTGCTAATTTCGCGTCCAACAACATACATCTTGCCATTTCTAATAAGGATCTGTTCTTTCGTTCTGCAACACCATTTTGTTGCGGTGAATAAGCAGCGGTATATTGTACTTGAATCCCTTCCTTTCTCAAGTAGTTTTGCAGATATTCATTTACGTACTCCCTTCCTCTATCTGACCGTATCTTCTTCGGCTTTTTCTGAAACTGCGTCTTCGTCATTTCCACAAATTCCTTGATGCGTTCTGCAGCTTCATTTTTATGGTCAAGAAGATGAATATTCGTATAGCGGGAGTAATCGTCAATGATGGTCAGAATGTACCTTTTATTGCCCGGTGTTACTGTTTGCATAGGTCCGCAAACATCAGTATGAATAAGATCCAAAATTGCATTTGATCTGTTCCTTGATTCTTTCGGAAACGGTATACGCGACATTTTGCCAATGATGCAACACTCGCAAGTTATGCGTTGTCCACAGCTGATTACCCTTATACCTTTAGCTAACCTTTTTTCGCTAAGCTCTTTTACTGCACTTGGGTCCCGATGACCAAACCGTCGATGCCAGGTATGCTGGCAATTTTCGGTGTGCCCAGTGTTACTGTTTCCGCTTGCGACATGTGCCTCTTCGACTACATTTAGCTGGTAAAGGTTTCCAGATGTCGTGGCTCTTGCTAAAAGTTTCCCATCTTTTGAAATTGTGCAGTCTTCTTTAACGAAAGTCAACCTGAAACCTTTTTCGGTTAGCCTTTTGACCGACAATAAATTAGACCCGAGTGACGGAACGTAAAGCACGTTAGTCACTTTCACTTCCAAAACTTTTTCTGCGTCCACTCCACATTTAATTGTTCCCGATCCGATCCCATGCACTTTGACCACTTTGCTTTCGTCTGCAAGGCGCACGTGGCCTTGCCTCTTTGTGTCCAATTCTTGAAAGAATTCCTTTGACGCTGACATGTGGCTAGTTGCACCGGAATCAATGATCCAAATGTGAGGTCTCGCATTTTCTTTAGTTTCGGCTTTCGAGCACGTTTCTTCTGGATTATCCGTCGAAACCTTTGCATAAAAACTTATATCGTTTGAAGATTTTCCTTCCGATACTGTATTGGCTTTTCCTTGCTTATTTTTCCAGGACTTGTATTTTGTACAGTCACTTTTGTAATGCCCCGGCTTCTTACAAAAATAACAAGTCCTTCTTGATTGGGCACCGCTTCTGCATCCAAAATCTGTTTTCATTGCCGTTTCGGCACCTTGTGCATTCTCCCTTGTGTCCTTTGCCCCTTTACGCCTTTTGAACTCGTCTATTAGTTTTCCCTTTACGAGTTTCAAAGTGAAATCGTTTTCCGGTCTGCTTTCAAGGGCTGTAACCAACGTTTCGTAAGATTCAGGGAGACTTCCCAATAGCATTGCCGCCATTAAATTATCTGGTAGGTTTTGTCCGAGAGCCGTTAAGTCATTTATGTACCCTGACATTATGGTAATGTGTTGCTCCATGTCACCATCTTCTTTCATTACCGTTCGGCACAGTCGCTTTAACAACAGAACCTTACTTGTTAAGGTCGACTTTTGGTGGTAATCCTTTAGTGACTCCCATGCTTCACGTGCGGTTTTCGCATTCCTTATGTGTTGCAACTGAGTGTCTTCAACTAAGAGACCAATTGTGGCACGTGCTTCATTGTCCTTCTGCGTCCACGCAACGGTCGCTGGTTCAGGTTTCTCTTCTGCTATCACATTCCACAATTTTTCTTTAATCAGCAGCAGTTCCAATTTATAACTCCATACCGAATAATTCCCACCGTTTAGTTTCTGGATTGAGAAAGCACTACTTACACCAGACATTTTGACTTGATTCACTTTTATATCACACACACAAAAAAAAAATTTGTACTGACTTTATAAACACCTTAGTCACTATACACTAGCCCTGGGCCCATAACCTGTTGGAAAGTTCAGATTATAATAAGTAGTTTATTATGATATGCAGGGATCTCGCGTATCTAGTAGTATAGTTCCCGTACACACAAGAATACAATGTAGGAACTCGAGGAGTACAATGTGATATGTCTTCGTGACTCTGGACCTGGAACTCGACTGGTAGGAAAAACAAAAACGTAAACGGCCAAACCGTTGACCGCGCGGCGGACGACCCTTACGCGCCAATACGGAGACAGTCCCAAAAATCGACATCTGGCATCCCTAAGATCGTTGTTGCATTCATTCCAACAAGATGCAATAGGAATTTTTGGGTTGGGTCAATCCGTTCGCGAGATATGGGAGTTTGAACACAAGAAATGGTTGAGAAGGCAACAAATTTTTCTCACTTCTGCTGCTCCAAGCGCTTAACCAGAATGGCCTAGGGAGAAAATACACATACCGTTGGAATCGGGCGAGTCTCTACTTTCAGATGCATTAGGAATTTTTGGGTTAGGTCAATCCGTTCGCGAGATATGGGAGTTTGAAGCCAAGAAATGGTAGAGAAGGCAAAAATTTTTTCGCAGTTCTGCTGCTCCAAACGCTTAACCAGAATGGGCTAGGGAAAAAATACACATGCCTTTGTAATCGGGCGAGTTTCTACTTTCAGACGCAAAAGGAATTTTTGGGTTAGGTCAATCCGTTCGCTTGATATGGGAGTTTGAAGCCAAGAAATGGTTGAGAAGACAACAAATTTTTCGCAATTCTGCTGCTCCAAACGCTTCACCAGAATGGGCTTGTGAAAAAATACACACACCGTTGTAATCGGGCGAGTTTCTACTTTCAGATGCAATACGAATTTTTGGGTTAGGTCAATCCGTTCGCGAGATATGGGAGTTTGAAGCCAAGAAATGGAAGAGAAGGCAAACAATTTTTCACAATTCTACTGCTCCAAACGCTTAACCAGAATGACATTGGGAGAAAATACACATACCGTTGGAATCGGGCGAGTTTCTACTTTCAGATGCAATAAGAATTTTTGGGTTAGGTCAATCCTTTCGCGAGATATGGGAGTTTGAAGCCAAGAAATGGTTGAGAAGGCAAAAAATTTTTCGCAATTCTGCTGCTCCAAACGCTTAACCATAATGTCCTAGGGAAAAAATACACATACCGTTGTAATTGGGCGAGTTTCTACTTTCAGATGCAACAGGAACTTTTGGGTTAGGTCAATCCGTTCACGAGATATGGGAGTTTGAAGCCAAGAAATGGTAGAGAAGGCAAAAAATTTTTCACAATTCCACTGCTCCAAACGCTTAACCAGAATGACCTAGGGAAAAAATACACGTACCGTTGTAATCGGGCGAGTTTCTACTTTCAAATGCAATAGGAATTTTTGGGTTAGGTCAATCCGTTCGCGAGATATGAGAGTTTGAAGCTAAGATATGGTTAAGAAGACAACAAATTTTTCGCACTTCTACTGCTCCAATCGCTTAACCAGAATGGCCTAGGGGAAAAATACACCTACCGTTGTAATCGGGCGAGTTTCTACTTTCAGATGCAATAGGAATTTTTGGGTTAGGTCAATCCGTTCGCGAGGTATGGGAGTTTGAATCCAAGAAATGGTAGAGAAGGCAAAAAATTTTTCGCAATTCTGCTGCTCCAAACGCTTAACCAGAATGGGCTAGGGAAAAAATGCACATACCGTTGTAATCGGGCGAGTTTCTACTTTCAGACGCAACAGGAATTTTTGGGTTAGGTCAATCCGTTCGCTTGATATGGGAGTTTGAAGCCAAGAAATGGTTGAGAAGACAACAAATTTTTCGCAATTCTGCTGCTCCAAACGCTTAACCAGAATGTCCTAGGGAAAAAATACACATGCCGTTGTAATCGGGCGAGTTTCTACTTTCAAATGCAATAGGAATTTTTGGGTTAGGTCAATCGGTTCGCGAGATATGGGAGTTTGAAGCCAAGGAATGGTAGAAACGGCAAAAAATTTTTCACAATTCTGCTGCTCCAAACGCTTAACCAGAATGGCCTAGGGAAAAAATACACATACCGTTGTAATCGGGCGATTTTCTACTTTCAGATGCAATAGGAATTTTTGGGTTAGGTCAATCCGTTCGCGAGATATGGGAGTTTGAATACAAGAAATGGTTGAGAAGGCAAAAAATTTTTCGCACTTCTGCTGCTCCAAACGCTTAACCAGAATGGCCTAGGGAAAAAATACACATACCGTTGTAATCGGGCGAGTTTCTACTTTAAGATGCAATAGGAATTTTTGGGTTAGGTCAATCCGTTCGCGAGATATGGGAGTTTGAAGCCAAGAAATGGTAGAAAAGGCACAAAATTTTTCACAATTCTGCTGCTCCAAACGCTTAACCAGAATGTCCTAGGGAAAAAATACACATACCGTTGTAATCGGGCGAGTTTCTACTTTAAGATGCAATAGGAATTTTTGGGTTAGGTCAATCCGTTCGCGAGATATGGGAGTTTGAAGCCAAGAAATGGTAGAAAAGGCAAAAAATTTTTCACAATTCTGCTGCTCCAAACGCTTAACCAGAATGGCCTAGGGAAAAAATACACATAACGTTGTAACCGGGCGATTTTCTACTTTCAGACGCAACAGGAATTTTTGGGTTAGGTCAATCCGTTCGCGAGATATGGGAGTTCGAATCTAAGAAATGGTTGAGAAGACAAAAAATTTTTCGCAATTCTGCTGCTCCAAACGCATAACCAGAATGGCCTAGGGAAAAAATACACATACCGTTGTAATCGGGCGAGTTTCTACTTTAAGATGCAATAGGAATTTTTGGGTTAGGTCAATCCGTTCGCGAGATATGGGAGTTTGAAGCCAAGAAATGGTTGAGAAGGCATAAAATTTTTCGCAATTCTGCTGATCCAAACGCTTAACCAGAATGGCCTAGGGAAAAAATACACATACCGTTGTAATCGGGCGAGTTTCTACTTTAAGATGCAATAGGAATTTTTGGGTTAGGTCAATCCGTTCGCGAGATATGGGTCTTTGAAGCTAAGAAATGGTTGACAAGACAACAATCTTTTCGCAATTCTGCTGCTCCAAACGCTTAACCAGAATGGGCTAGGGAAAAAATACACATGCCTTTGTAATCGGGCGAGTTTCTACTTTCAGACGCAAAAGGAATTTTTGGGTTAGGTCAATCCGTTCGCTTGATATGGGAGTTTGAAGCCAAGAAATGGTTGAGAAGACAACAAATTTTTCGCAATTCTGCTGCTCCAAACGCTTCACCAGAATGGGCTTGTGAAAAAATACACACACCGTTGTAATGGGGCGAGTTTCTACTTTCAGATGCAATAGGAATTTTTGGGTTAGGTCAATCCGTTCGCGAGATATGGGAGTTTGAAGCCAAGAAATGGTAGAGAAGGCAAAAAATTTTTCACAATTCTACTGCTCCAAACGCTTAACCAGAATGACCTAGGGAGAAAATACACATACCGTTGGAATCGGGCGAGTTTCTACTTTCAGATGCAATAAGAATTTTTGGGTTAGGTCAATCCGTTCGCGAGATATGGGTGTTTGAAGCCAAGAAATGGTTGAGAAGGCAAAAAATTTTTCGCAATTCTGCTGCTCCAAACGCTTAACCATAATGTCCTAGGGAAAAAGTACACATACCGTTGTAATTGGGCGAGTTTCTACTTTCAGATGCAACAGGAATTTTTGGGTTAGGTCAATCCGTTCGCGAGATATGGGAGTTTGAAGCCAAGAAATGGTAGAGAAGGCAAAAAATTTTTCACAATTCCACTGCTCCAAACGCTTAACCAGAATGACCTAGGGAAAAAATACACGTACCGCTGTAATCGGGCGAGTTTCTACTTTCAAATGCAATAGGAATTTTTGGGTTAGGTCAATCCGTTCGCGAGATATGAGAGTTTGAAGCTAAGATATGGTTGAGAAGACAACAAATTTTTCGCAAATCTGCTGCTCCAAACGCTTAACCAGAATGGCCTAGGGATAAAATACGCGTACCGTTGTAATCGGGCGAGTTTCTACTTTCAGTTACAATAGGAATTTTTGTGTTAGGTCAATCCGTTCGCGAGATATGGGAGTTTGAAGCTAGGAAATGGTTGAGAAGGCAAAAAATTTTTCGCAATTCTGCTGCTTCAAACGCTTATCCAGAAAGGCCTAGGGAGAAAATACACATACCGTTGTAATCGGGCGAGTTTCTACTTTCAGATGCAATAAGAACTTTCGGGTTAGGTCAATCCGTTTGCGAGAAATGGGAGTTTGAAACTAAGAAATGGTTGACAAGACAACAATCTTTTCGCACTTCTACTGCTCCAATCGCTTAACCAGAATGGCCTAGGGGAAAAATACACCTACCGTTGTAATCGGGCGAGTTTCTACTTTCAGATGTAATAGGAATTTTTGGGTTAGGTCAATCCGTTCGCGAGGTATGGGAGTTTGAATCCAAGAAATGGTAGAGAAGGCAAAAAATTTTTCGCAGTTCTGCTGCTCCAAACGCTTAACCAGAATGGCCTAGGGAAAAAATACACATAACGTTGTAACCGGGCGATTTTCTACTTTCAGACGCAACAGGAATTTTTGGGTTAGGTCAATCCGTTCGCGAGATATGGGAGTTCGAATCTAAGAAATGGTTGAGAAGACAAAAAATTTTTCGCAATTCTGCTGCTCCAAACGCATAACCAGAATGGCCTAGGGAAAAAGTACACATACCGTTGTAATCGGGCGAGTTTCTACTTTAAGATGCAATAGGAATTTTTGGGTTAGGTCAATCCGTTCGCGAGATATGGGAGTTTGAAGCCAAGAAGTGGTTGAGAAGGCATAAAATTTTTCGCAATTCTGCTGATCCAAACGCTTAACCAGAATGGCCTAGGGAAAAAATACACATACCGTTGTAATCGGGCGAGTTTCTACTTTAAGATGCAATCGGAATTTTTGGGTTAGGTCAATCCGTTCGCGAGATATGGGTCTTTGAAGCTAAGAAATGGTTGACAAGACAACAATCTTTTCGCACTTCTACTGCTCCAATCGCTTAACCAGAATGGCCTAGGGGAAAAATACACCTACCGTTGTAATCGGGCGAGTTTCTACTTTCAGACGCAACAGGAATTTTTGGGTTAGGTCAATCCGTTCGCTTGATATGGGAGTTTGAAGCCAAGAAATGGTTGAGAAGACAACAAATTTTTCGCAATTCTGCTGCTCCAAACGCTTCACCAGAATGGGCTAGGGAAAAAATACACACACCGTTGTAATCGGGCGAGTTTCTACTTTCAGATGCAATAGGAATTTTTGGGTTGGGTCAATCCGTTCGCGAGATATGGGAGTTTGAACACAAGAAATGGTTGAGAAGGCAACAAATTTTTCTCACTTCTGCTGCTCCAAGCGCTTAACCAGAATGGCCTAGGGAGAAAATACACATACCGTTGGAATCGGGCGAGTCTCTACTTTCAGATGCATTAGGAATTTTTGGGTTAGGTCAATCCGTTCGCGAGATATGGGAGTTTGAAGCCAAGAAATGGTAGAGAAGGCAAAAATTTTTTCGCAGTTCTGCTGCTCCAAACGCTTAACCAGAATGGGCTAGGGAAAAAATACACATGCCTTTGTAATCGGGCGAGTTTCTACTTTCAGACGCAAAAGGAATTTTTGGGTTAGGTCAATCCGTTCGCTTGATATGGGAGTTTGAAGCCAAGAAATGGTTGAGAAGACAACAAATTTTTCGCAATTCTGCTGCTCCAAACGCTTCACCAGAATGGGCTTGTGAAAAAATACACACACCGTTGTAATCGGGCGAGTTTCTACTTTCAGATGCAATAGGAATTTTTGGGTTAGGTCAATCCGTTCGCGAGATATGGGAGTTTGAAGCCAAGAAATGGTAGAGAAGGCAAAAAATTTTTCACAATTCTACTGCTCCAAACGCTTAACCAGAATGACCTAGGGAGAAAATACACATACCGTTGGAATCGGGCGAGTTTCTACTTTCAGATGCAATAAGAATTTTTGGGTTAGGTCAATCCTTTCGCGAGATATGGGAGTTTGAAGCCAAGAAATGGTTGAGAAGGCAAAAAATTTTTCGCAATTCTGCTGCTCCAAACGCTTAACCATAATGTCCTAGGGAAAAAATACACATACCGTTGTAATTGGGCGAGTTTCTACTTTCAGATGCAACAGGAATTTTTGGGTTAGGTCAATCCGTTCGCGAGATATGGGAGTTTGAAGCCAAGAAATGGTAGAGAAGGCAAAAAATTTTTCACAATTCCACTGCTCCAAACGCTTAACCAGAATGACCTAGGGAAAAAATACACGTACCGCTGTAATCGGGCGAGTTTCTACTTTCAAATGCAATAGGAATTTTTGGGTTAGGTCAATCCGTTCGCGAGATATGAGAGTTTGAAGCTAAGATATGGTTGAGAAGACAACAAATTTTTCGCAAATCTGCTGCTCCAAACGCTTAACCAGAATGGCCTAGGGATAAAATACGCGTACCGTTGTAATCGGGCGAGTTTCTACTTTCAGTTACAATAGGAATTTTTGTGTTAGGTCAATCCGTTCGCGAGATATGGGAGTTTGAAGCTAGGAAATGGTTGAGAAGGCAAAAAATTTTTCGCAATTCTGCTGCTTCAAACGCTTATCCAGAAAGGCCTAGGGAGAAAATACACATACCGTTGTAATCGGGCGAGTTTCTACTTTCAGATGCAATAAGAACTTTCGGGTTAGGTCAATCCGTTTGCGAGAAATGGGAGTTTGAAACTAAGAAATGGTTGACAAGACAACAATCTTTTCGCACTTCTACTGCTCCAATCGCTTAACCAGAATGGCCTAGGGGAAAAATACACCTACCGTTGTAATCGGGCGAGTTTCTACTTTCAGATGTAATAGGAATTTTTGGGTTAGGTCAATCCGTTCGCGAGGTATGGGAGTTTGAATCCAAGAAATGGTAGAGAAGGCAAAAAATTTTTCGCAGTTCTGCTGCTCCAAACGCTTAACCAGAATGGCCTAGGGAAAAAATACACATAACGTTGTAACCGGGCGATTTTCTACTTTCAGACGCAACAGGAATTTTTGGGTTAGGTCAATCCGTTCGCGAGATATGGGAGTTCGAATCTAAGAAATGGTTGAGAAGACAAAAAATTTTTCGCAATTCTGCTGCTCCAAACGCATAACCAGAATGGCCTAGGGAAAAAGTACACATACCGTTGTAATCGGGCGAGTTTCTACTTTAAGATGCAATAGGAATTTTTGGGTTAGGTCAATCCGTTCGCGAGATATGGGAGTTTGAAGCCAAGAAGTGGTTGAGAAGGCATAAAATTTTTCGCAATTCTGCTGATCCAAACGCTTAACCAGAATGGCCTAGGGAAAAAATACACATACCGTTGTAATCGGGCGAGTTTCTACTTTAAGATGCAATCGGAATTTTTGGGTTAGGTCAATCCGTTCGCGAGATATGGGTCTTTGAAGCTAAGAAATGGTTGACAAGACAACAATCTTTTCGCACTTCTACTGCTCCAATCGCTTAACCAGAATGGCCTAGGGGAAAAATACACCTACCGTTGTAATCGGGCGAGTTTCTACTTTCAGACGCAACAGGAATTTTTGGGTTAGGTCAATCCGTTCGCTTGATATGGGAGTTTGAAGCCAAGAAATGGTTGAGAAGACAACAAATTTTTCGCAATTCTGCTGCTCCAAACGCTTCACCAGAATGGGCTAGGGAAAAAATACACACACCGTTGTAATCGGGCGAGTTTCTACTTTCAGATGCAATAGGAATTTTTGGGTTGGGTCAATCCGTTCGCGAGATATGGGAGTTTGAACACAAGAAATGGTTGAGAAGGCAACAAATTTTTCTCACTTCTGCTGCTCCAAGCGCTTAACCAGAATGGCCTAGGGAGAAAATACACATACCGTTGGAATCGGGCGAGTCTCTACTTTCAGATGCATTAGGAATTTTTGGGTTAGGTCAATCCGTTCGCGAGATATGGGAGTTTGAAGCCAAGAAATGGTAGAGAAGGCAAAAATTTTTTCGCAGTTCTGCTGCTCCAAACGCTTAACCAGAATGGGCTAGGGAAAAAATACACATGCCTTTGTAATCGGGCGAGTTTCTACTTTCAGACGCAAAAGGAATTTTTGGGTTAGGTCAATCCGTTCGCTTGATATGGGAGTTTGAAGCCAAGAAATGGTTGAGAAGACAACAAATTTTTCGCAATTCTGCTGCTCCAAACGCTTCACCAGAATGGGCTTGTGAAAAAATACACACACCGTTGTAATCGGGCGAGTTTCTACTTTCAGATGCAATAGGAATTTTTGGGTTAGGTCAATCCGTTCGCGAGATATGGGAGTTTGAAGCCAAGAAATGGTAGAGAAGGCAAAAAATTTTTCACAATTCTACTGCTCCAAACGCTTAACCAGAATGACCTAGGGAGAAAATACACATACCGTTGGAATCGGGCGAGTTTCTACTTTCAGATGCAATAAGAATTTTTGGGTTAGGTCAATCCTTTCGCGAGATATGGGAGTTTGAAGCCAAGAAATGGTTGAGAAGGCAAAAAATTTTTCGCAATTCTGCTGCTCCAAACGCTTAACCATAATGTCCTAGGGAAAAAATACACATACCGTTGTAATTGGGCGAGTTTCTACTTTCAGATGCAACAGGAATTTTTGGGTTAGGTCAATCCGTTCGCGAGATATGGGAGTTTGAAGCCAAGAAATGGTAGAGAAGGCAAAAAATTTTTCACAATTCCACTGCTCCAAACGCTTAACCAGAATGACCTAGGGAAAAAATACACGTACCGTTGTAATCGGGCGAGTTTCTACTTTCAAATGCAATAGGAATTTTTGGGTTAGGTCAATCCGTTCGCGAGATATGAGAGTTTGAAGCTAAGATATGGTTGAGAAGACAACAAATTTTTCGCAAATCTGCTGCTCCAAACGCTTAACCAGAATGGCCTAGGGATAAAATACGCGTACAGTTGTAATCGGGCGAGTTTCTACTTTCAGATGCAATAGGAATTTTTGGGTTAGGTCAATCCGTTCGCGAGGTATGGGAGTTTGAATCCAAGAAATGGTAGAGAAGGCAAAAAATTTTTCGCAGTTCTGCTGCTCCAAACGCTTAACCAGAATGGGCTAGGGAAAAAATACACATGCCGTTGTAATCGGGCGAGTTTCTACTTTCAGATGCAATAGGAATTTTTGGGTTAGGTCAATCCGTTCGCGAGATATGGGAGTTTGAAGACAAGAAATGGTTGAGAAGGCAAAAAATTTTTCGCAATTCTGCTGCTCCAAACGCTTAACCAGAATGGCCTAGGGAAAAAATACACATACCGTTGTAATTGGGTGAGTTTCTACTTTCAGATGCAATAGGAATTTTTGGGTTAGGTCAATCCGTTCGCGAGATATGGGAGTTTGAATCCAAGAAATGGTTGAGAAGGCAAAAAATTTTTCGCAATTCTGCTGCTCCAACCGCTTAACCAGAATGGCCTAGGGATAAAATACGCGTACCGTTGTAATCGGGCGAGTTTCTACTTTCAGATGCAATAGGAATTTTTGGGTTAGGTCAATCCGTTCGCGAGATATGGGAGTTTGAAGCCAAGAAATGGTTGAGAAGGCAAAAAATTTTTCGCAATTCTGCTGCTCCAAACGCTTAACCAGAATGGCCTAGGGAAAAAATACACATACCGTTGTAATTGGGTGAGTTTCTACTTTCAGATGCAATAGGAATTTTTGGGTTAGGTCAATCCGTTCGCGAGATATGGGAGTTTGAAGCCAAGAAATGGTGGAGAAGGCAAAAAATTTTTCACAATTCTACTGCTCCAAACGCTTAACCAGAATGACCTAGGGAAAAAATACACGTACCGTTGTAATCGGGCGAGTTTCTACTTTCAAATGCAATAGGAATTTTTGGGTTAGGTCAATCGGTTCGCGAGATATGGGAGTTTCAAGCTAAGAAATGTTTGAGAAGACAACAAATTTTTCGCAGTTCTACTGCTCCAATCGCTTAACCAGAATGGCCTAGGGGAAAAATACACCTACCGTTGTAATCGGGCGAGTTTCTACTTTCAAATGCAATAGGAATTTTTGGGTTAGGTCAATCGGTTCGCGAGATATGGGAGTTTCAAGCTAAGAAATGTTTGAGAAGACAACAAATTTTTCGCAATTCTGCTGCTCCAAACGCTTAACCAGAATGGCCTAGGGAAAAAATACCCATACCTTTGTAATCGGGCGAGTTTCTACTTTCAGATGCAACAGGAATTTTTGGGTTAGGTCAATCCGTTCGCGAGAAATGGGAGTTTGAAACCAAGAAATGGTAGAAAAGGCAAAAAATTTTTCACAATTGTGCTGCTCCAAACGCTTAACCAGAATGGCCTAGGGAAAAAATACCCATACCGTTGTAATCGAGCGAGCTTCTACTTTCAGATGCAATAGGAATTTTTGGGTTAGGTCAATCCGTTCGCGAGATATGGGAGTTTGAAGACAAGAAATGGTTGAGAAGGCAAAAAATTTTTCGCAATTCTGCTGCTCCAACCGCTTAACCAGAATGGCCTAGGGAAAAAATACACATACCGTTATAATCGGGCGAGATTCTACTTTCAGACGCAACAGGAATTTTTGGGTTAGGTCAATCCGTTCGCGAGATATGGGAGTTTGAATCCAAGAAATGGTTGAGAAGACAACAAATTTTTCGCAATTCTGCTGCTCCAAACGCTTAACCAGAATGGCCTAGGGAAAAAATACACATACCGTTATAATCGGGCGAGTTTCTACTTTCAGACGCAACAGGAATTTTTGGGTTAGGTCAATCCGTTCGCGAGATATGGGAGTTTGAATCCAAGAAATGGATGAGAAGACAACAAATTTTTCGCAATTCTGCTGCTCCAAACGCTTAACCAGAATGGGCTAGGGAGAAAATACACATACCGTTGTAATCGGGCGAGTTTCTACTTTCAGACGCAACAGGAATTTTTGGGTTAGGTCAATCCGTTCGCGAGATATGGGGGTTTGAAGCCAAGAAATGGTTGAGAAGACAACAAATTTTTCGCACTTCTGCTGCTCCAAACGCTTAACCAGAATGGCCTAGGGAAAAAATACACATACCGTTGTAATCGGGCGAGTTTCTACTTTCAAATGCAATAGGAATTTTTGGGTTAGGTCAATCGGTTCGCGAGATATGGGAGTTTCAAGCTAAGAAATGTTTGAGAAGACAACAAATTTTTCGCAATTCTGCTGCTCCAAACGCTTAACCACAATGGCCTAGGGAAAAAATACCCATACCTTTGTAATCGGGCGAGTTTCTACTTTCAGATGCAACAGGAATTTTTGGGTTAGGTCAATCCGTTCGCGAGAAATGGGAGTTTTAAACCAAGAAATGGTAGAAAAGGCAAAAAATTTTTCACAATTCTGCTGCTCCAAACGCTTAACCAGAAAGGCCTAGGGAAGAAATACACATACCGTTGTAATCGGGTGAGTTTCTACTTTCAGATGCAATAGGAATTTTTGGGTTAGGTCAATCCGTTCGCGAGATATGGGAGTTTGAAGACAAGAAATGGTTGAGAAGGCAAAAAATTTTTCGCAATTCTGCCGCTCCAAATGCTTAACCAGAATGGCCTAGGGAAAAAATACACATACCGTTGTAATCGGGCGAGTTTCTACTTTCAGATGCAATAGGAATTTTTGGGTTAGGTCAATCCGTTCGCGAGGTATGGGAGTTTGAATCCAAGAAATGGTAGAGAAGGCAAAAAATTTTTCGCAATTCTGCTGCTCCAAACGCTTAACCAGAATGGGCTAGGGAAAAAATACACATGCCGTTGTAATCGGGCGAGTTTCTACTTTCAGACGCAACAGGAATTTTTGGGTTAGGTCAATCCGTTCGCTTGATATGGGAGTTTGAAGCCAAGAAATGGTTGAGAAGACAACAAATTTTTCGCAATTCTGCTGCTCCAAACGCTTCACCAGAATGGGCTAGGGAAAAAATACACACACCGTTGTAATCGGGCGAGTTTCTACTTTCAGATGCAATAGGAATTTTTGGGTTGCGTCAATCCGTTCGCGAGATATGGGAGTTTGAAAACAAGAAATGGTTGAGAAGGCAACAAATTTTTCTCACTTCTGCTGCTCCAAACGCTTAACCAGAATGGCCTAGGGAAAAAATACACATACCGTTGGAATCGGGCGAGTTTCTACTTTCAGATGCAATAAGAAATTTTGGGTTAGGTCAATCCGTTCGCGAGATATGGGAGTTTGAAGCCAAGAAATGGTTGAGAAGGCAAAAAATTTTTCGCAATTCTGCTGCTCCAAACGCTTAACCAGAATGGCCTAGGGAAAAAATACACATACCGTTGTAATTGGGTGAGTTTCTACTTTCAGATGCAATAGGAATTTTTGGGTTAGGTCAATCGGTTCGCGAGATATGGGAGTTTCAAGCTAAGAAATGTTTGAGAAGACAACAAATTTTTCGCAATTCTGCTGCTTCAAACGCTTAACCAGAATGGCCTAGGGAAAAAATACCCATACCTTTGTAATCGGGCGAGTTTCTACATTCAGATGCAAAAGGAATTTTTGGGTTAGGTCAATCCGTTCGCGAGAAATGGGAGTTTGAAACCAAGAAATGGTAGAAAAGGCAAAAAATTTTTCACAATTGTGCTGCTCCAAACGCTTAACCAGAATGGCCTAGGGAAAAAATACACATACCGTTGTAATCGAGCGAGCTTCTACTTTCAGATGCAATAGGAATTTTTGGGTTAGGTCAATCCGTTCGCGAGATATGGGAGTTTGAAGACAAGAAATGGTTGAGAAGGCAAAAAATTTTTCGCAATTCTGCTGCTCCAACCGCTTAACCAGAATGGCCTAGGGATAAAATACGCGTACCGTTGTAATCGGGCGAGTTTCTACTTTCAGATGCAATAGGAATTTTTGGGTTAGGTCAATCCGTTCGCGAGATATGGGAGTTTGAAGCCAAGAAATGGTTGAGAAGGCAAAAAATTTTTCGCAATTCTGCTGCTCCAAACGCTTAACCAGAATGGCCTAGGGAAAAAATACACATACCGTTGTAATTGGGTGAGTTTCTACTTTCAGATGCAATAGGAATTTTTGGGTTAGGTCAATCCGTTCGCGAGATATGGGAGTTTGAAGCCAAGAAATGGTGGAGAAGGCAAAAAATTTTTCACAATTCTACTGCTCCAAACGCTTAACCAGAATGACCTAGGGAAAAAATACACGTACCGTTGTAATCGGGCGAGTTTCTACTTTCAAATGCAATAGGAATTTTTGGGTTAGGTCAATCGGTTCGCGAGATATGGGAGTTTCAAGCTAAGAAATGTTTGAGAAGACAACAAATTTTTCGCAGTTCTACTGCTCCAATCGCTTAACCAGAATGGCCTAGGGGAAAAATACACCTACCGTTGTAATCGGGCGAGTTTCTACTTTCAAATGCAATAGGAATTTTTGGGTTAGGTCAATCGGTTCGCGAGATATGGGAGTTTCAAGCTAAGAAATGTTTGAGAAGACAACAAATTTTTCGCAATTCTGCTGCTTCAAACGCTTAACCAGAATGGCCTAGGGAAAAAATACCCATACCTTTGTAATCGGGCGAGTTTCTACTTTCAGATGCAACAGGAATTTTTTGGGTTAGGTCAATCCGTTCGCGAGATATGGGAGTTTGAAGACAAGAAATGGTTGAGAAGGCAAAAAATTTTTCGCAATTCTGCTGCTCCAACCGCTTAACCAGAATGGCCTAGGGAAAAAATACACATACCGTTATAATCGGGCGAGATTCTACTTTCAGACGCAACAGGAATTTTTGGGTTAGGTCAATCCGTTCGCGAGATATGGGAGTTTGAATCCAAGAAATGGTTGAGAAGACAACAAATTTTTCGCAATTCTGCTGCTCCAAACGCTTAACCAGAATGGCCTAGGGAAAAAATACACATACCGTTATAATCGGGCGAGTTTCTACTTTCAGACGCAACAGGAATTTTTGGGTTAGGTCAATCCGTTCGCGAGATATGGGAGTTTGAATCCAAGAAATGGATGAGAAGACAACAAATTTTTCGCAATTCTGCTGCTCCAAACGCTTAACCAGAATGGGCTAGGGAGAAAATACACATACCGTTGTAATAGGGCGAGTTTCTACTTTCAGACGCAACAGGAATTTTTGGGTTAGGTCAATCCGTTCGCGAGATATGGGGGTTTGAAGCCAAGAAATGGTTGAGAAGACAACAAATTTTTCGCACTTCTGCTGCTCCAAACGCTTAACCAGAATGGCCTAGGGAAAAAATACATATACCGCTGTAATTGGGCGAGTTTCTACTTTCAGATGCAACAGGAATTTTTGGGTTAGGTCAATCCGTTCGCGAGATATGGGAGTTTGAAGCCAAGAAATGGTAGAGAAGGCAAAAAATTTTTCACAATTCCACTGCTCCAAACGCTTAACCAGAATGACCTAGGGAAAAAATACACGTACCGTTGTAATCGGGCGAGTTTCTACTTTCAAATGCAATAGGAATTTTTGGGTTAGGTCAATCCGTTCGCGAGATATGAGAGTTTGAAGCTAAGATATGGTTGAGAAGACAACAAATTTTTCGCAAATCTGCTGCTCCAAACGCTTAACCAGAATGGCCTAGGGATAAAATACGCGTACCGTTGTAATCGGGCGAGTTTCTACTTTCAGTTACAATAGGAATTTTTGTGTTAGGTCAATCCGTTCGCGAGATATGGGAGTTTGAAGCTAGGAAATGGTTGAGAAGGCAAAAAATTTTTCGCAATTCTGCTGCTTCAAACGCTTATCCAGAAAGGCCTAGGGAGAAAATACACATACCGTTGTAATCGGGCGAGTTTCTACTTTCAGATGCAATAAGAACTTTCGGGTTAGGTCAATCCGTTTGCGAGAAATGGGAGTTTGAAACTAAGAAATGGTTGACAAGACAACAATCTTTTCGCACTTCTACTGCTCCAATCGCTTAACCAGAATGGCCTAGGGGAAAAATACACCTACTGTTGTAATCGGGCGAGTTTCTACTTTCAGATGCAATAGGAATTTTTGGGTTAGGTCAATCCGTTCGCGAGGTATGGGAGTTTGAATCCAAGAAATGGTAGAGAAGGCAAAAAATTTTTCGCAGTTCTGCTGCTCCAAACGCTTAACCAGAATGGGCTAGGAAAAAATACACATGCCGTTGTAATCGGGCGAGTTTCTACTTTCAGATGCAATAGGAATTTTTGGGTTAGGTCAATCCGTTCGCGAGATATGGGAGTTTGAAGACAAGAAATGGTTGAGAAGGCAAAAAATTTTTCGCAATTCTGCTGCTCCAACCGCTTAACCAGAATGGCCTAGGGATAAAATACGCGTACCGTTGTAATCGGGCGAGTTTCTACTTTCAGATGCAATAGGAATTTTTGGGTTAGGTCAATCCGTTCGCGAGATATGGGAGTTTGAAGCCAAGAAATGGTTGAGAAGGCAAAAAATTTTTCGCAATTCTGCTGCTCCAAACGCTTAACCAGAATGGCCTAGGGGAAAAATACACATACCGTTGTAATTGGGTGAGTTTCTACTTTCAGATGCAATAGGAATTTTTGGGTTAGGTCAATCCGTTCGCGAGATATGGGAGTTTGAAGCCAAGAAATGGTGGAGAAGGCAAAAAATTTTTCACAATTCTACTGCTCCAAACGCTTAACCAGAATGACCTAGGGAAAAAATACACGTACCGTTGTAATCGGGCGAGTTTCTACTTTCAAATGCAATAGGAATTTTTGGGTTAGGTCAATCGGTTCGCGAGATATGGGAGTTTCAAGCTAAGAAATGTTTGAGAAGACAACAAATTTTTCGCAGTTCTACTGCTCCAATCGCTTAACCAGAATGGCCTAGGGGAAAAATACACCTACCGTTGTAATCGGGCGAGTTTCTACTTTCAAATGCAATAGGAATTTTTGGGTTAGGTCAATCGGTTCGCGAGATATGGGAGTTTCAAGCTAAGAAATGTTTGAGAAGACAACAAATTTTTCGCAATTCTGCTGCTCCAAACGCTTAACCAGAATGGCCTAGGGAAAAAATACCCATACCTTTGTAATCGGGCGAGTTTCTACTTTCAGATGCAACAGGAATTTTTGGGTTAGGTCAATCGGTTCGCGAGATATGGGAGTTTCAAGCTAAGAAATGTTTGAGAAGACAACAAATTTTTCGCAATTCTGCTGCTCCAAACGCTTAACCAGAATGGGCTAGGGAGAAAATACACATACCGTTGTAATCGGGCGAGTTTCTACTTTCAGACGCAACAGGAATTTTTGGGTTAGGTCAATCCGTTCGCGAGATATGGGGGTTTGAAGCCAAGAAATGGTTGAGAAGACAACAAATTCTTCGCACTTCTGCTGCTCCAAACGCTTAACCAGAATGGCCTAGGGAAAAAATACACATACCGTTGTAATCGGGCGAGTTTCTACTTTCAAATGCAATAGGAATTTTTGGGTTAGGTCAATCGGTTCGCGAGATATGGGAGTTTCAAGCTAAGAAATGTTTGAGAAGACAACAAATTTTTCGCAATTCTGCTGCTCCAAACGCTTAACCACAATGGCCTAGGGAAAAAATACCCATACCGTTGTAATCGGGTGAGTTTCTACTTTCAGATGCAATAGGAATTTTTGGGTTAGGTCAATCCGTTCGCGAGATATGGGAGTTTGAAGACAAGAAATGGTTGAGAAGGCAAAAAATTTTTCGCAATTCTGCCGCTCCAAATGCTTAACCAGAATGGCCTAGGGAAAAAATACACATACCGTTGTAATCGGGCGAGTTTCTACTTTCAGATGCAATAGGAATTTTTGGGTTAGGTCAATCCGTTCGCGAGGTATGGGAGTTTGAATCCAAGAAATGGTAGAGAAGGCAAAAAATTTTTCGCAATTCTGCTGCTCCAAACGCTTAACCAGAATGGGCTAGGGAAAAAATACACATGCCGTTGTAATCGGGCGAGTTTCTACTTTCAGACGCAACAGGAATTTTTGGGTTAGGTCAATCCGTTCGCTTGATATGGGAGTTTGAAGCCAAGAAATGGTTGAGAAGACAACAAATTTTTCGCAATTCTGCTGCTCCAAACGCTTCACCAGAATGGGCTAGGGAAAAAATACACACACCGTTGTAATCGGGCGAGTTTCTACTTTCAGATGCAATAGGAATTTTTGGGTTGCGTCAATCCGTTCGCGAGATATGGGAGTTTGAACACAAGAAATGGTTGAGAAGGCAACAAATTTTTCTCACTTCTGCTGCTCCAAACGCTTAACCAGAATGGCCTAGGGAAAAAATACACATACCGTTGGAATCGGGCGAGTTTCTACTTTCAGATGCAATAAGAAATTTTGGGTTAGGTCAATCCGTTCGCGAGATATGGGAGTTTGAAGCCAAGAAATGGTTGAGAAGGCAAAAAATTTTTCGCAATTCTGCTGCTCCAAACGCTTAACCAGAATGGCCTAGGGAAAAAATACGCGTACCGTTGTAACCGGGCGAGTTTCTACTTTCAAATGCAATAGGAATTTTTGGGTTAGGTCAATCGGTTCGCGAGATATGGGAGTTTCAAGCTAAGAAATGTTTGAGAAGACAACAAATTTTTCGCAGTTCTACTGCTCCAATCGCTTAACCAGAATGGCCTAGGGGAAAAATACACCTACCGTTGTAATCGGGCGAGTTTCTACTTTCAAATGCAATAGGAATTTTTGGGTTAGGTCAATCGGTTCGCGAGATATGGGAGTTTCAAGCTAAGAAATGTTTGAGAAGACAACAAATTTTTCGCAATTCTGCTGCTCCAAACGCTTAACCACAATGGCCTAGGGAAAAAATACCCATACCTTTGTAATCGGGCGAGTTTCTACTTTCAGATGCAACAGGAATTTTTGGGTTAGGTCAATCCGTTCGCGAGAAATGGGAGTTTTAAACCAAGAAATGGTAGAAAAGGCAAAAAATTTTTCACAATTCTGCTGCTCCAAACGCTTAACCAGAAAGGCCTAGGGAAAAAATACACATACCCTTGTAATCGGGTGAGTTTCTACTTTCAGATGCAATAGGAATTTTTGGGTTAGGTCAATCCGTTCGCGAGATATGGGAGTTTGAAGACAAGAAATGGTTGAGAAGGCAAAAAATTTTTCGCAATTCTGCTGCTCCAACCGCTTAACCAGAATGGCCTAGGGAAAAAATACACATACCGTTATAATCTGGCGAGTTTCTACTTTCAGACGCAACAGGAATTTTTGGGTTAGGTCAATCCGTTCGCTTGATATGGGAGTTTGAATCCAAGAAATGGTTGAGAAGACAACAAATTTTTCGCAATTCTGCTGCTCCAAACGCTTAACCAGAATGGCCTAGGGAAAAAATACACATACGGTTATAATCGGCCGAGTTTCTACATTCAGACGCAACAGGAATTTTTGGGTTAGGCCAATCCGTTCGCGAGATATGGGAGTTTGAATCCAAGAAATGGTTGAGAAGACAACAAATTTTTCGCAATTCTGCTGCTTCAAACGCTTAACCAGAATGGCCTAGGGAAAAAATACGCATACCGTTGTTATCGGGCAAGTTTCTACCTTCAGATGCAACAGGAATTTTTGGGTTAGGTCATTCCGTTCGCGAGATATGGGAGTTTGAAGCTAAGAAATGGTTGAGAAGGCAAAAAATTTTTCGCAATTCTGCTGCTTCAAACGCTTAACCAGAATGGGCTAGGGAAAAAATACACATGCCGTTGTAATCGGGCGAGTTTCTACTTTCAGACGCAACAGGAATTTTTGGGTTAGGTCAATCCGTTCGCTTGATATGGGAGTTTGAATCCAAGAAATGGTTGAGAAGACAACAAATTTTCCGCAATTCTGCTGCTCCAAACGCTTCACCAGAATGGGCTAGGGAAAAAATACACATGCCGTTGTAATCGGGCGAGTTTCTACTTTCAGACGCAACAGGAATTTTTGGGTTATGTCAATCCGTTCGCTTGATATGGGAGTTTGAAGCCAAGAAATGGTTGAGAAGACAACAAGTTTTTCGCAATTCTGCTGCTCCAAACGCTTCACCAGAATGGGCTAGGGAAAAAATACACACACCGTTGTAATCGGGCGAGTTTCTACTTTCAGATGCAATAGGAATTTTTGGGTTGGGTCAATCTGTTCGCGAGATATGGGAGTTTGAACACAAGAAATGTTTGAGAAGGCAACAAATTTTTCTCACTTGTGCTGCTCCAAGCGCTTAACCAGAATGGCCTAGGGAAAAAATACCCATACCGTTGGAATCGGGCGAGTTTCTACTTTCAGATGCAATAAGAATTTTTGGGTTAGGTCAATCCGTTCGCGAGATATGGGAGTTTGAAGCCAAGAAATGGTAGAGAAGGCAAAAAATTTTTCACAATTCTACTGCTCCAAACGCTTAACCAGAATGACCTAGGGAAAAAATACACGTACCGTTGTAATCGGTCGAGTTTCTACTTTCAGTTACAATAGGAATTTTTGGGTTAGGTCCATCCGTTCGCGAGATATGGGACTTTGAAGCTAAGAAATGGTTGACAAGACAACAAATTTTTCGCACTTCTACTGCTCCAATCGCTTAACCAGAATGGCCTAGGGGAAAAATACACCTACCTTTGTAATCGGGCGAGTTTCTACTTTCAAATGCAATAGGAATTTTTGGGTTAGGTCAATCCGTTCGCGAGATATGGGAGTTTCAAGCTAAGAAATGTTTGAGAAGACAACAAATTTTTCGCAATTCTGCTGCTCCAAACGCTTATCCAGAATGGCCTAGGGAAAAAATACCCATACCCTTGTAATCGGGCGAGTTTCTACTTTCAGATGCAACAGGAATTTTTGGGTTAGGTCAATCCGTTCGCGAGAAATGGGAGTTTGAAACCAAGAAATGGTAGAAAAGGCAAAAAATTTTTCACAATTCTGCTGCTCCAAACGCTTAACCAGAATGGCCTAGAGAAAAAATACACATACCGTTGTAATCGGGCGAGTTTCTACTTTCAGATGCAACAGGAATTTTTGGGTTAGGTCAATCCGTTCGCGAGAAATGGGAGTTTGAAACCAAGAAATGGTAGAAAAGGCAAAAAATTTTTCACAATTCTGCTGCTCCAAACGCTTAACCAGAATGGCCTAGGGAAAAAATACACATACCGTTGTAATCGGGCGAGTTTCTACTTTCAGATGCAATAGGAATTTTTGGGTTGGGTCAATCCGTTCGCGAGATATGGGAGTTTGAAGACAAGAAATGGTTGAGAAGGCAAAAAATTTTTCGCAATTCTGCCGCTCCAAACGCTTAACCAGAATGGCCTAGGGAAAAAATACACATACCGTTGTAATCGGGCGAGTTTCTACTTTCAGATGCAATAGGAATTTTTGGGTTAGGTCAATCCGTTCGCGAGGTATGGGAGTTTGAATCCAAGAAATGGTAGAGAAGGCAAAAAATTTTTCGCAATTCTGCTGCTCCAAACGCTTAATCAGAATGGGCTAGGGAAAAAATACACATGCCGTTGTAATCGGGCGAGTTTCTACTTTCAGACGCAACAGGAATTTTTGGGTTAGGTCAATCCGTTCGCTTGATATGGGAGTTTGAAGCCAAGAAATGGTTGAGAAGACAACAAGTTTTTCGCAATTCTGCTGCTCCAAACGCTTCACCAGAATGGTCTAGGGAAAAAATACACACACCGTTGTAATCGGGCGAGTTTCTACTTTCAGATGCAATAGGAATTTTTGGGTTGGGTCAATCCGTTCGCGAGATATGGGAGTTTGAACACAAGAAATGTTTGAGAAGGCAACAAATTTTTCTCACTTGTGCTGCTCCAAGCGCTTAACCAGAATGGCCTAGGGAAAAAATACCCATACCGTTGGAATCGGGCGAGTTTCTACTTTCAGATGCAATAAGAATTTTTGGGTTAGGTCAATCCGTTCGCGAGATATGGGAGTTTGAAGCCAAGAAATGGTAGAGAAGGCAAAAAATTTTTCACAATTCTACTGCTCCAAACGCTTAACCAGAATGACCTAGGGAAAAAATACACGTACCGTTGTAATCGGGCGAGTTTCTACTTTCAGATGCAATAGGAATTTTTGGGTTAGGTCAATCCGTTCGCGAGATATGAGAGTTTGAAGCTAATATATGGTTGAGAAGACAACAAATTTTTCGCAAATCTGCTGCACCAAACGCTTAACCAGAATGGCCTAGGGAAAAAATACGCGTACCGTTGTAATCGGTCGAGTTTCTACTTTCAGTTACAATAGGAATTTTTGGGTTAGGTCCATCCGTTCGCGAGATATGGGACTTTGAAGCTAAGAAATGGTTGACAGGACAACAAATTTTTCGCACTTCTACTGCTCCAATCGCTTAACCAGAATGGCCTAGGGGAAAAATATACCTACCTTTGTAATCGGGCGAGTTTCTACTTTCAGATGCAATAGGAATTTTTGGGTTAGGTCAATCGGTTCGCGAGATATGGGAGTTTCAAGCTAAGAAATGTTTGAGAAGACAACAAATTTTTGGCAATTCTGCTGCTCCAAACGCTTATCCAGAATGGCCTAGGGAAAAAATACCCATACCCTTGTAATCGGGCGAGTTTCTACTTTCAGATGCAACAGGAATTTTTGGGTTAGGTCAATCCGTTCGCGAGAAATGGGAGTTTGAAACCAAGAAATGGTAGAAAAGGCAAAAAATTTTTCACAATTCTGCTGCTCCAAACGCTTAACCAGAATGGCCTAGGGAAAAAATACACATACCGTTGTAATCGGGCGAGTTTCTACTTTCAGATGCAATAGGAATTTTTGGGTTAGGTCAATCCGTTCGCGAGATATGGGAGTTTGAAGACAAGAAATGGTTGAGAAGGCAAAAAATTTTTCGCAATTCTGCTGCTCAAACCGCTTAACCAGAATGGCCTAGGGAAAAAATACACATACCGTTATAATCGGGCGAGTTTCTACTTTCAGACGCAACAGGAATTTTTGGGTTAGCTCAATCCGTTCGCGAGATATGGGAGTTTGAATCCAAGAAATGGTTGAGAAGACAACAAATTTTTCGCAATTCTGCTGCTCCAAACGCTTAACCAGAATGGCCTAGGGAAAAAATACACATACGGTTATAATCGGGCGAGTTTCTACTTTCAGACGCAACAGGAATTTTTGGGTTAGGTCAATCCGTTCGCTTGATATGGGAGTTTGAAGCCAAGAAATGGTTGAGAAGACAACAAGTTTTTCGCAATTCTGCTGCTCCAAACGCTTAACCAGAATGGCCTAGGGAAAAAATACACATACCGTTGTAATCGGGCGAGTTTCTACTTTCAGATGCAATAGGAATTTTTGGGTTGGGTCAATCCGTTCGCGAGATATGGGAGTTTGAAGACAAGAAATGGTTGAGAAGGCAAAAAATTTTTCGCAATTCTGCCGCTCCAAACGCTTAACCAGAATGGCCTAGGGAAAAAATACACATACCGTTGTAATCGGGCGAGTTTCTACTTTCAGATGCAATAGGAATTTTTGGGTTAGGTCAATCCGTTCGCGAGGTATGGGAGTTTGAATCCAAGAAATGGTAGAGAAGGCAAAAAATTTTTCGCAATTCTGCTGCTCCAAACGCTTAATCAGAATGGGCTAGGGAAAAAATACACATGCCGTTGTAATCGGGCGAGTTTCTACTTTCAGACGCAACAGGAATTTTTGGGTTAGGTCAATCCGTTCGCTTGATATGGGAGTTTGAAGCCAAGAAATGGTTGAGAAGACAACAAGTTTTTCGCAATTCTGCTGCTCCAAACGCTTCACCAGAATGGTCTAGGGAAAAAATACACACACCGTTGTAATCGGGCGAGTTTCTACTTTCAGATGCAATAGGAATTTTTGGGTTGGGTCAATCCGTTCGCGAGATATGGGAGTTTGAACACAAGAAATGTTTGAGAAGGCAACAAATTTTTCTCACTTGTGCTGCTCCAAGCGCTTAACCAGAATGGCCTAGGGAAAAAATACCCATACCGTTGGAATCGGGCGAGTTTCTACTTTCAGATGCAATAAGAATTTTTGGGTTAGGTCAATCCGTTCGCGAGATATGGGAGTTTGAAGCCAAGAAATGGTAGAGAAGGCAAAAAATTTTTCACAATTCTACTGCTCCAAACGCTTAACCAGAATGACCTAGGGAAAAAATACACGTACCGTTGTAATCGGGCGAGTTTCTACTTTCAGATGCAATAGGAATTTTTGGGTTAGGTCAATCCGTTCGCGAGATATGAGAGTTTGAAGCTAATATATGGTTGAGAAGACAACAAATTTTTCGCAAATCTGCTGCACCAAACGCTTAACCAGAATGGCCTAGGGAAAAAATACGCGTACCGTTGTAATCGGTCGAGTTTCTACTTTCAGTTACAATAGGAATTTTTGGGTTAGGTCCATCCGTTCGCGAGATATGGGACTTTGAAGCTAAGAAATGGTTGACAGGACAACAAATTTTTCGCACTTCTACTGCTCCAATCGCTTAACCAGAATGGCCTAGGGGAAAAATATACCTACCTTTGTAATCGGGCGAGTTTCTACTTTCAGATGCAATAGGAATTTTTGGGTTAGGTCAATCGGTTCGCGAGATATGGGAGTTTCAAGCTAAGAAATGTTTGAGAAGACAACAAATTTTTGGCAATTCTGCTGCTCCAAACGCTTATCCAGAATGGCCTAGGGAAAAAATACCCATACCCTTGTAATCGGGCGAGTTTCTACTTTCAGATGCAACAGGAATTTTTGGGTTAGGTCAATCCGTTCGCGAGAAATGGGAGTTTGAAACCAAGAAATGGTAGAAAAGGCAAAAAATTTTTCACAATTCTGCTGCTCCAAACGCTTAACCAGAATGGCCTAGGGAAAAAATACACATACCGTTGTAATCGGGCGAGTTTCTACTTTCAGATGCAATAGGAATTTTTGGGTTAGGTCAATCCGTTCGCGAGATATGGGAGTTTGAAGACAAGAAATGGTTGAGAAGGCAAAAAATTTTTCGCAATTCTGCTGCTCAAACCGCTTAACCAGAATGGCCTAGGGAAAAAATACACATACCGTTATAATCGGGCGAGTTTCTACTTTCAGACGCAACAGGAATTTTTGGGTTAGCTCAATCCGTTCGCGAGATATGGGAGTTTGAATCCAAGAAATGGTTGAGAAGACAACAAATTTTTCGCAATTCTGCTGCTCCAAACGCTTAACCAGAATGGCCTAGGGAAAAAATACACATACGGTTATAATCGGGCGAGTTTCTACTTTCAGACGCAACAGGAATTTTTGGGTTAGGTCAATCCATTCGCGAGATATGGGAGTTTGAATCCAAGAAATGGATGAGAAGACAACAAATTTTTCGCAATTCTGCTGCTCCAAACGCTTAACCAGAATGGGCTAGGGAGAAAACACACATACCGTTGTAATCGGGCGAGTTTCTAATTTCAGACGCAACAGGAATTTTTGGGTTAGGTCAATCCGTTCGCGAGAAATGGGAGTTTGAATCCAAGAAATGGTAGAAAAGGCAAAAAATTTTTCACAATTCTGCTGCTCCAAACGCTTAACCAGAATGGCCTAGGGAAAAAATACACATACCGTTGTAATCGGGCGAGTTTCTACTTTCAGATGCAACAGGAATTTTTGGGTTAGGTCAATCCGTTCGCGAGAAATGGGAGTTTGAAACCAAGAAATGGTAGAAAAGGCAAAAAATTTTTCACAATTCTGCTGCTCCAAACGCTTAACCAGAGTGGCCTAGGGAAAAAATACACATACCGTTGTAATCGGGCGAGTTTCTACTTTCAGATGCAATAGGAATTTTTGGGTTAGGTCAATCCGTTCGCGAGATATGGGAGTTTGAAGAGAAGAAATGGTTGAGAAGGCAAAAAACTTTTCGCAATTCTGCTGCTCAAACCGCTTAACCAGAATGGCCTAGGGAAAAAATACACATACCGTTATAATCGGGCGAGTTTCTACTTTCAGACGCAACAGGAATTTTTTGGTTAGGTCAATCCGTTCGCGAGATATGGGAGTTTGAATCCAAGAAATGGTTGAGAAGACAACAAATTTTTCGCAATTCTGCTGCTCCAAACGCTTAACCAGAATGGCCTAGGGAAAAAATACACATACGGTTATAATCGGGCGAGTTTCTACTTTCAGACGCAACAGGAATTTTTGGGTTAGGTCAATCCGTTCGCGAGATATGGGAGTTTGAATCCAAGAAATGGATGAGAAGACAACAAATTTTTCGCAATTCTGCTGCTCCAAACGCTTAACCAGAATGGGCTAGGGAGAAAACACACATACCGTTGTAATCGGGCGAGTTTCTACTTTCAGACGCAACAGGAATTTTTGGGTTAGGTCAATCCGTTCGCGAGATATGGGGGTTTGAAGCCAAGAAATGGTTGAGAAGACAACAAATTTTTCGCACTTCTGCTGCTCCAAACGCTTAAACAGAATGGCCTAGGGAAAAAATACACATACCGTTATAATCTGGCGAGTTTCTACTTTCAGACGCAACAGGAATTTTTGGGTTAGGTCAATCCGTTCGCTTGATATGGGAGTTTGAATCCAAGAAATGGTTGAGAAGACAACAAATTTTTCGCAATTCTGCTGCTCCAAACGCTTAACCAGAATGGCCTAGGGAAAAAATACACATACGGTTATAATCGGGCGAGTTTCTACATTCAGACGCAACAGGAATTTTTGGGTTAGGCCAATCCGTTCGCGAGATATGGGAGTTTGAATCCAAGAAATGGTTGAGAAGACAACAAATTTTTCGCAATTCTGCTGCTTCAAACGCTTAACCAGAATGGCCTAGGGAAAAAATACGCATACCGTTGTTATCGGGCAAGTTTCTACCTTCAGATGCAACAGGAATTTTTGGGTTAGGTCATTCCGTTCGCGAGATATGGGAGTTTGAAGCTAAGAAATGGTTGAGAAGGCAAAAAATTTTTCGCAATTCTGCTGCTTCAAACGCTTAACCAGAATGGGCTAGGGAAAAAATACACATGCCGTTGTAATCGGGCGAGTTTCTACTTTCAGACGCAACAGGAATTTTTGGGTTAGGTCAATCCGTTCGGTTGATATGGGAGTTTGAATCCAAGAAATGGTTGAGAAGACAACAAATTTTCCGCAATTCTGCTGCTCCAAACGCTTCACCAGAATGGGCTAGGGAAAAAATACACACACCGTTGTAATCGGGCGAGTTTCAACTTTCAGATGCAATAGGAATTTTTGGGTTGGGTCAATCCGTTCGCGAGATATGGGAGTTTGAACACAAGAAATGTTTGAGAAGGCAACAAATTTTTCTCACTTGTGCCGCTCCAAGTACTTAACCAGAATGGCCTAGGGAAAAAATACCCATACCGTTGGAATCGGGCGAGTTTCTACTTTCAGATGCAATAAGAATTTTTGGGTTAGGTCAATCCGTTCGCGAGATATGGGAGTTTGAAGCCAAGAAATGGTAGAGAAGGCAAAAAATTTTTCACAATTCTACTGCTCCAAACGCTTAACCAGAATGACCTAGGGAAAAAATACACGTACCGTTGTAATCGGTCGAGTTTCTACTTTCAGACGCAACAGGAATTTTTGGGTTAGGCCAATCCGTTCGCGAGATATGGGACTTTGAAGCTAAGAAATGGTTGACAAGACAACAAATTTTTCGCACTTCTACTGCTCCAATCGCTTAACCAGAATGGCCTAGGGGAAAAATACACCTACCTTTGTAATCGGGCGAGTTTCTACTTTCAGATGCAATAGGAATTTTTGGGTTGGGTCAATCCGTTCGCGAGATATGGGAGTTTGAAGACAAGAAATGGTTGAGAAGGCAAAAAATTTTTCGCAATTCTGCCGCTCCAAACGCTTAACCAGAATGGCCTAGGGAAAAAATACACATACCGTTGTAATCGGGCGAGTTTCTACTTTCAGATGCAATAGGAATTTTTGGGTTAGGTCAATCCGTTCGCGTGGTATGGGAGTTTGAATCCAAGAAATGGTAGAGAAGGCAAAAAATTTTTCGCAATTCTGCTGCTCCAAACGCTTAATCAGAATGGGCTAGGGAAAAAATACACATGCCGTTGTAATCGGGCGAGTTTCTACTTTCAGACGCAACAGGAACTTTGGGTTAGGTCAATCCGTTCGCTTGATACGGGAGTTTGAAGCCAAGAAATGGTTGAGAAGACAACAAGTTTTTCGCAATTCTGCTGCTCCAAACGCTTCACCAGAATGGGCTAGGGAGAAAACACACATACCGTTGTAATCGGGCGAGTTTCTACTTTCAGACGCAACAGGAATTTTTGGGTTAGGTCAATCCGTTCGCGAGATATGGGGGTTTGAAGCCAAGAAATGGTTGAGAAGACAACAAATTTTTCGCACTTCTGCTGCTCCAAACGCTTAAACAGAATGGCCTAGGGAAAAAATACACATACCGTTATAATCTGGCGAGTTTCTACTTTCAGACGCAACAGGAATTTTTGGGTTAGGTCAATCCGTTCGCTTGATATGGGAGTTTGAATCCAAGAAATGGTTGAGAAGACAACAAATTTTTCGCAATTCTGCTGCTCCAAACGCTTAACCAGAATGGCCTAGGGAAAAAATACACATACGGTTATAATCGGGCGAGTTTCTACATTCAGACGCAACAGGAATTTTTGGGTTAGGCCAATCCGTTCGCGAGATATGGGAGTTTGAATCCAAGAAATGGTTGAGAAGACAACAAATTTTTCGCAATTCTGCTGCTTCAAACGCTTAACCAGAATGGCCTAGGGAAAAAATACGCATACCGTTGTTATCGGGCAAGTTTCTACCTTCAGATGCAACAGGAATTTTTGGGTTAGGTCATTCCGTTCGCGAGATATGGGAGTTTGAAGCTAAGAAATGGTTGAGAAGGCAAAAAATTTTTCGCAATTCTGCTGCTTCAAACGCTTAACCAGAATGGGCTAGGGAAAAAATACACATGCCGTTGTAATCGGGCGAGTTTCTACTTTCAGACGCAACAGGAATTTTTGGGTTCGGTCAATCCGTTCGCTTGATATGGGAGTTTGAATCCAAGAAATGGTTGAGAAGACAACAAATTTTCCGCAATTCTGCTGCTCCAAACGCTTCACCAGAATGGGCTAGGGAAAAAATACACACACCGTTGTAATCGGGCGAGTTTCTACTTTCAGATGCAATAGGAATTTTTGGGTTGGGTCAATCCGTTCGCGAGATATGGGAGTTTGAACACAAGAAATGTTTGAGAAGGCAACAAATTTTTCTCACTTGTGCTGCTCCAAGCGCTTAACCAGAATGGCCTAGGGAAAAAATACCCATACCGTTGGAATCGGGCGAGTTTCTACTTTCAGATGCAATAAGAATTTTTGGGTTAGGTCAATCCGTTCGCGAGATATGGGAGTTTGAAGCCAAGAAATGGTAGAGAAGGCAAAAAATTTTTCACAATTCTACTGCTCCAAACGCTTAACCAGAATGACCTAGGGAAAAAATACACGTACCGTTGTAATCGGTCGAGTTTCTACTTTCAGTTACAATAGGAATTTTTGGGTTAGGTCCATCCGTTCGCGAGATATGGGACTTTGAAGCTAAGAAATGGTTGACAAGACAACAAATTTTTCGCACTTCTACTGCTCCAATCGCTTAACCAGAATGGCCTAGGGGAAAAATACACCTACCTTTGTAATCGGGCGAGTTTCTACTTTCAAATGCAATAGGAATTTTTGGGTTAGGTCAATCGGTTCGCGAGATATGGGAGTTTCAAGCTAAGAAATGTTTGAGAAGACAACAAATTTTTCGCAATTCTGCTGCTCCAAACGCTTATCCAGAATGGCCTAGGGAAAAAATACCCATACCCTTGTAATCGGGCGAGTTTCTACTTTCAGATGCAACAGGAATTTTTGGGTTAGGTCAATCCGTTCGCGAGAAATGGGAGTTTGAAACCAAGAAATGGTAGAAAAGGCAAAAAATTTTTCACAATTCTGCTGCTCCAAACGCTTAACCAGAATGGCCTAGGGAAAAAATACACATACCGTTGTAATCGGGCGAGTTTCTACTTTCAGATGCAACAGGAATTTTTGGGTTAGGTCAATCCGTTCGCGAGAAATGGGAGTTTGAAACCAAGAAATGGTAGAAAAGGCAAAAAATTTTTCACAATTCTGCTGCTCCAAACGCTTAACCAGAATGGCCTAGGGAAAAAATACACATACCGTTGTAATCGGGCGAGTTTCTACTTTCAGATGCGATAGGAATTTTGGGTTGGGTCAATCCGTTCGCGAGATATGGGAGTTTGAAGACAAGAAATGGTTGAGAAGGCAAAAAATTTTTCGCAATTCTGCCGCTCCAAACGCTTAACCAGAATGGCCTAGGGAAAAAATACACATACCGTTGTAATCGGGCGAGTTTCTACTTTCAGATGCAATAGGAATTTTTGGGTTAGGTCAATCCGTTCGCGAGGTATGGGAGTTTGAATCCAAGAAATGGTAGAGAAGGCAAAAAATTTTTCGCAATTCTGCTGCTCCAAACGCTTAATCAGAATGGGCTAGGGAAAAAATACACATGCCGTTGTAATCGGGCGAGTTTCTACTTTCAGACGCAACAGGAATTTTTGGGTTAGGTCAATCCGTTCGCTTGATATGGGAGTTTGAAGCCAAGAAATGGTTGAGAAGACAACAAGTTTTTCGCAATTCTGCTGCTCCAAACGCTTCACCAGAATGGTCTAGGGAAAAAATACACACACCGTTGTAATCGGGCGAGTTTCTACTTTCAGATGCAATAGGAATTTTTGGGTTGGGTCAATCCGTTCGCGAGATATGGGAGTTTGAACACAAGAAATGTTTGAGAAGGCAACAAATTTTTCTCACTTGTGCTGCTCCAAGCGCTTAACCAGAATGGCCTAGGGAAAAAATACCCATACCGTTGGAATCGGGCGAGTTTCTACTTTCAGATGCAATAAGAATTTTTGGGTTAGGTCAATCCGTTCGCGAGATATGGGAGTTTGAAGCCAAGAAATGGTAGAGAAGGCAAAAAATTTTTCACAATTCTACTGCTCCAAACGCTTAACCAGAATGACCTAGGGAAAAAATACACGTACCGTTGTAATCGGGCGAGTTTCTACTTTCAGATGCAATAGGAATTTTTGGGTTAGGTCAATCCGTTCGCGAGATATGAGAGTTTGAAGCTAATATATGGTTGAGAAGACAACAAATTTTTCGCAAATCTGCTGCACCAAACGCTTAACCAGGATGGCCTAGGGAAAAAATACGCGTACCGTTGTAATCGGTCGAGTTTCTACTTTCAGTTACAATAGGAATTTTTGGGTTAGGTCCATCCGTTCGCGAGATATGGGACTTTGAAGCTAAGAAATGGTTGACAAGACAACAAATTTTTCGCACTTCTACTGCTCCAATCGCTTAACCAGAATGGCCTAGGGGAAAAATATACCTACCTTTGTAATCGGGCGAGTTTCTACTTTCAGATGCAATAGGAATTTTTGGGTTAGGTCAATCGGTTCGCGAGATATGGGAGTTTCAAGCTAAGAAATGTTTGAGAAGACAACAAATTTTTCGCAATTCTGCTGCTCCAAACGCTTATCCAGAATGGCCTAGGGAAAAAATACCCATACCCTTGTAATCGGGCGAGTTTCTACTTTCAGATGCAACAGGAATTTTTGGGTTAGGTCAATCCGTTCGCGAGAAATGGGAGTTTGAAACCAAGAAATGGTAGAAAAGGCAAAAAATTTTTCACAATTCTGCTGCTCCAAACGCTTAACCAGAATGGCCTAGGGAAAAAATACACATACCGTTGTAATCGGGCGAGTTTCTACTTTCAGATGCAATAGGAATTTTTGGGTTAGGTCAATCCGTTCGCGAGATATGGGAGTTTGAAGACAAGAAATGGTTGAGAAGGCAAAAAATTTTTCGCAATTCTGCTGCTCAAACCGCTTAACCAGAATGGCCTAGGGAAAAAATACACATACCGTTATAATCGGGCGAGTTTCTACTTTCAGACGCAACAGGAATTTTTGGGTTAGCTCAATCCGTTCGCGAGATATGGGAGTTTGAATCCAAGAAATGGTTGAGAAGACAACAAATTTTTCGCAATTCTGCTGCTCCAAACGCTTAACCAGAATGGCCTAGGGAAAAAATACACATACGGTTATAATCGGGCGAGTTTCTACTTTCAGACGCAACAGGAATTTTTGGGTTAGGTCAATCCATTCGCGAGATATGGGAGTTTGAATCCAAGAAATGGATGAGAAGACAACAAATTTTTCGCAATTCTGCTGCTCCAAACGCTTAACCAGAATGGGCTAGGGAGAAAACACACATACCGTTGTAATCGGGCGAATTTCTACTTTCAGACGCAACAGGAATTTTTGGGTTAGGTCAATCCGTTCGCGAGATATGGGGGTTTGAAGCCAAGAAATGGTTGAGAAGACAACAAATTTTTCGCACTTCTGCTGCTCCAAACGCTTAAACAGAATGGCCTAGGGAAAAAATACACATACCGTTGTAATCGGGCGAGTTTCTACTTTCAGTTACAATAGGAATTTTTGGCTTAGGTCAATCCGTTCGCGAGATATGGGAGTTTGAATCCAAGAAATGGTTGAGAAGACAACAAATTTTTCGCACTTCTGCTGCTCCTATCGCTTAACCAGAATGGCCTACGGGGTAAAATACACATACCGTTGTAATCGGGCGAGTTTCTACTTTCAGATGCAATAGGAATTTTTGGGTTAGGTCATTCCGTTCGCGAGATATGGGAGTTTGAAGCCAAGAAATGGTAGAGAAGGCAAAAAATTTTTCACAATTCTACTGCTCCGAACGCTTAACCAGAATGACCTGGGGAAAAAATACACGTACCGTTGTAATCGGGCGAGTTTCTACTTTCAAATGCAACAGGAATTTTTGGGTTAGGTCAATCCGTTCGCGAGATATGAGAGTTTGAAGCTAAGATATGGTTGAGAAGACAACAAATTTTTCGCAAATCTGCTGCTCCAAACGCTTAACCAAAATGGCCTAGGGAGAAAATACGCGTACCGTTGTAATCGGGCGAGTTTCTACTTTCAGTTACAATAGGAATTTTTGGGTTAGGTCCATCCGTTCGCGAGATATGGGACTTTGAAGCTAAGAAATGGTTGACAAGACAACAAATTTTTCGCACTTCTACTGCTCCAATCGCTTAACCAGAATGGCCTAGGGGAAAAATACACCTACCGTTGTAATCGGGCGAGTTTCTACTTTCAAATGCAATAGGAATTTTTGGGTTAGGTCAATCGGTTCGCGAGATATGGGAGTTTCAAGCTAAGAAATGGTTGAGAAGACAACAAATTATTCGCAATTCTGCTGCTCCAAACGCTTAACCAGAATGGCCTAGGGAAAAAATACGTCTACCGTTGTTATCGGGCAAGTTTCTACCTTCAGATGCAACAGCAATTTTTGCGTTAGGTCATTCCGTTCGCGAGATATGGGAGTTTGAAGCCAAGACATGGTTGAGAAGGCAAAAAATTTTTCGCAATTCTGCTGCTCCAAACGCTTAACCAGAATGGCCTAGGGAAAAAATACACATACCGTTGTGATCGGGCGAGTTTCTACTTTCAGACGCAATATGAATTTTTGGGTTGGGTCAATCCGTTCGCGAGATATGGGAGTTTGAAGACAAGAAATGGTTGAGAAGGCAAAAAATTTTTCGCAATTCTGCTGCTCCAAACGCTTCACCAGAATGGGCTAGGGAAAAAATACACACGCCGTTGTAATCGGGCGAGTTTCTACTTTCAGATGCAATAGGAATTTTTGGGTTGGGTCAATCCGTTCGCGAGATATGGGAGTTTGAACACAAGAAATGTTTGAGAAGGCAACAAATTTTTCTCACTTGTGCTGCTCCAAGCGCTTAACCAGAATGGCCTAGGGAAAAAATACACATACCGTTGGAATCGGGCGAGTTTCTACTTTCAGATGCAATAAGAATTTTTGGGTTAGGTCAATCCGTTCGCGAGATATGGGAGTTTGAAGCCAAGAAATGGTTGAGAAGGCAAAAAATTTTTCGCAATTCTGCTGCTCCAAACGCTTAACCAGAAGGGCCTAGGGAAAAAATACACATACCGTTGTAATTGGGCGAGTTTCTACTTTCAGATGCAATAGGAATTTTTGGGTTAGGTCAATCCGTTCGCGAGATATAGGTGTTTGAAGCCAAGAAATGGTAGAGAAGACAACAAATTTTTCGCAATTCTGCTGCTCCAAACGCTTCACCAGAATGGGTTTTTGAAAAAATACACACACCGTTGTAATCGGGCGAGTTTCTACTTTCAGATGCAATAGGAATTTTTGGGTTGGGTCAATCCGTTCGCGAGATATGGGAGTTTGAACACAAGAAATGGTTGAGAAGGCAACAAATTTTTCTCACTTCTGCTGCTCCAAACGCTTAAACAGAATGGCCTAGGGAAAAAATACACATACCGTTGTAATCGGGCGAGTTTCTACTTTCAGTTACAATAGGAATTTTTGGCTTAGGTCAATCCGTTCGCGAGATATGGGAGTTTGAATCCAAGAAATGGTTGAGAAGACAACAAATTTTTCGCACTTCTGCTGCTCCTATCGCTTAACCAGAATGGCCTACGGGGTAAAATACACATACCGTTGTAATCGGGCGAGTTTCTACTTTCAGATGCAACAAGAATTTTTGGGTTAGGTCAATCCGTTCGCGAGATATGGGAGTTTGAAGACCAGAAATGGTTGAGAAGACAACAAATTATTCGCAATTCTGCTGCTCCAAACGCTTAACCAGAATTGCCTAGGGAAAAAATACACATACCGTTGGAATCGGGCGAGTTTCTACTTTCAGATGCAATAGGAATTTTTGGGTTAGGTCATTCCGTTCGCGAGATATGGGAGTTTGAAGCCAAGAAATGGTAGAGATGGCAAAAAATTTTTCACAATTCTACTGCTCCGAACGCTTAACCAGAATGACCTGGGGAAAAAATACACGTACCGTTGTAATCGGGCGAGTTTCTACTTTCAAATGCAACAGGAATTTTTGGGTTAGGTCAATCCGTTCGCGAGATATGAGAGTTTGAAGCTAAGATATGGTTGAGAAGACAACAAATTTTTCGCAAATCTGCTGCTCCAAACGCTTAACCAGAATGGCCTAGGGAAAAAATACGCGTACCGTTGTAATCGGGCGAGTTTCTACTTTCAGTTACAATAGGAATTTTTGGGTTAGGTCCATCCGTTCGCGAGATATGGGACTTTGAAGCTAAGAAATGGTTGACAAGACAACAAATTTTTCGCACTTCTACTGCTCCAATCGCTTAACCAGAATGGCCTAGGGGAAAAATACACCTACCGTTGTAATCGGGCGAGTTTCTACTTTCAAATGCAATAGGAATTTTGGGGTTAGGTCAATCGGTTCGCGAGATATGGGAGTTTCAAGCTAAGAAATGGTTGAGAAGACAACAAATTATTCGCAATTCTGCTGCTCCAAACGCTTAACCAGAATGGCCTAGGGAAAAAATACGTCTACCGTTGTTATCGGGCAAGTTTCTACCTTCAGATGCAACAGCAATTTTTGCGTTAGGTCATTCCGTTCGCGAGATATGGGAGTTTGAAGCCAAGACATGGTTGAGAAGGCAAAAAATTTTTCGCAATTCTGCTGCTCCAAACGCTTAACCAGAATGGCCTAGGGAAAAAATACACATACCGTTGTGATCGGGCGAGTTTCTACTTTCAGACGCAATATGAATTTTTGGGTTGGGTCAATCCGTTCGCGAGATATGGGAGTTTGAAGACAAGAAATGGTTGAGAAGGCAAAAAATTTTTCGCAATTCTGCTGCTCCAAACGCTTCACCAGAATGGGCTAGGGAAAAAATACACACACCGTTGTAATCGGGCGAGTTTCTACTTTCAGATGCAATAGGAATTTTTGGGTTGGGTCAATCCGTTCGCGAGATATGGGAGTTTGAACACAAGAAATGTTTGAGAAGGCAACAAATTTTTCTCACTTGTGCTGCTCCAAGCGCTTAACCAGAATGGCCTAGGGAAAAAATACACATACCGTTGGAATCGGGCGAGTTTCTACTTTCAGATGCAATAAGAATTTTTGGGTTAGGTCAATCCGTTCGCGAGATATGGGAGTTTGAAGCCAAGAAATGGTTGAGAAGGCAAAAAATTTTTCGCAATTCTGCTGCTCCAAACGCTTAACCAGAATGGCCTAGGGAAAAAATACACATACCGTTGTAATTGGGCGAGTTTCTACTTTCAGATGCAATAGGAATTTTTGGGTTAGGTCAATCCGTTCGCGAGATATGGGTGTTTGAAGCCAAGAAATGGTAGAGAAGACAACAAATTTTTCGCAATTCTGCTGCTCCAAACGCTTCACCAGAATGGGTTTTTGAAAAAATACACACACCGTTGTAATCGGGCGAGTTTCTACTTTCAGATGCAATAGGAATTTTTGGGTTGGGTCAATCCGTTCGCGAGATATGGGAGTTTGAACACAAGAAATGGTTGAGAAGGCAACAAATTTTTCTCACTTCTGCTGCTCCAAGCGCTTAACCAGAATGGCCTAGGGAAAAAATACACATACCGTTGTAATTGGGCGAGTTTCTACTTTCAGATGCAATAGGAATTTTTGGGTTAGGTCAATACGTTCGCGAGATATGGGAATTTGAAGCCAAGAAATGGTAGAGAAGGCAAAAGATTTTTCACAATTCTACTGCTCCAAACGCTTAACCAGAATGACCTAGGGAAAAAATACACGTACCGTTGTAATCGGGCGAGTTTCTACTTTCAAATGCAATAGGAATTTTTGGGTTAGGTCAATCCGTTCGCGAGATATGAGAGTTTGAAGCTAAGATATGGTTGAGAAGACAACAAATTTTTCGCAAATCTGCTGCACCAAACGCTTAACCAGAATGGCCTAGGGAAAAAATACGCGTACCGTTGTAATCGGGCGAGTTTCTACTTTCAGTTACAATAGGAATTTTTGGGTTAGGTCCATCCGTTCGCGAGATATGGGACTTTGAAGCTAAGAAATGGTTGACAAGACAACAAATTTTTCGCACTTCTACTGCTCCAATCGCTTAACCAGAATGGCCTAGGGGAAAAATACACCTACCGTTGTAATCGGGCGAGTTTCTACTTTCAAATGCAATAGGAATTTTTGGGTTAGGCCAATCGGTTCGCGACATATGGGAGTTTCAAGCTAAGAAATGTTTGAGAAGACAACAAATTTTTCGCAATTCTGCTGCTCCAAACGCTTATCCAGAATGGCCTAGGGAAAAAATACCCATACCCTTGTAATCGGGCGAGTTTCTACTTTCAGATGCAACAGGAATTTTTGGGTTAGGTCAATCCGTTCGCGAGAAATGGGAGTTTGAAACCAAGAAATGGTAGAAAAGGCAAAAAATTTTTCACAATTCTGCTGCACCAAACGCTTAACCAGAATGGCCTAGGGAAAAAATACACATACCGTTGTAATCGGGCGAGTTTCTACTTTCAGATGCAATAGGAATTTTTGGGTTAGGTCAATCCGTTCGCGAGATATGGGAGTTTGAAGACAAGAAATGGTTGAGAAGGCAAAAAATTTTTCGCAATTCTGCTGCTCAAACCGCTTAACCAGAATGGCCTAGGGACAAAATACACATACCGTTATAATCGGGCGAGTTTCTACTTTCAGACGCAACAGGAATTTTTGGGTTAGGTCAATCCGTTCGCGAGATATGGGAGTTTGAATCCAAGAAATGGTTGAGAAGACAACAAATTTTTCGCAATTCTGCTGCTCCAAACGCTTAACCAGAATGGCCTAGGGAAAAAATACACATACGGTTATAATCGGGCGAGTTTCTACTTTCAGACGCAACAGGAATTTTTGGGTTAGGTCAATCCGTTCGCGAGATATGGGAGTTTGAATCCAAGAAATGGATGAGAAGACAACAAATTTTTCGCAATTCTGCTGCTCCAAACGCTTAACCAGAATGGGCTAGGGAGAAAACACACATACCGTTGTAATCGGGCGAGTTTCTACTTTCAGACGCAACAGGAATATTTGGGTTAGGTCAGTCCGTTCGCGAGATATGGGGGTTTGAAGCCAAGAAATGGATGAGAAGACAACAAATTTTTCGCACTTCTGCTGCTCCAAACGCTTAACCAGAATGGCCTAGGGAAAAAATACACATACCGTTGTAATCGGGCGAGTTTCTACTTTCAGTTACAATAGGAATTTTTGGCTTAGGTCAATCCGTTCGCGAGATATGGGAGTTTGAATCCAAGAAATGGTTGAGAGGACAACAAATTTTTCGCACTTCAGCTGCTACTATCGCTTAACCAGAATGGCCTACGGGGTAAAATACACGTACCGTTGTAATCGGGCGAGTTTCTACTTTCAGATGCATCAAGAATTTTTGGGTTAGGTCAATCCGTTCGCGAGATATGGGAGTTTGAAGACCAGAAATGGTTGATAAGACAACAAATTATTCGCAATTCTGCTGCTCCAAACGCTTAACCAGAATTGCCTAGGGAAAAAATACACATACCGTTGGAATCGGGCGAGTTTCTACTTTCAGATGCAATAAGAATTTTTGGGTTAGGTCAATCCGTTCGCGAGATATGGGAGTTTGAAGCCAAGAAATGGTTGAGAAGGCAAAAAATTTTTCGCAATTCTGCTGCTCCAAACGCTTAACCAGAATGGCCTAGGGAAAAAATACACATACCGTTGTAATTGGGCGAGTTTCTACTTTCAGATGCAATAGGAATTTTTGGGTTAGGTCAATCCGTTCGCGAGATATGGGAGTTTGAAGCCAAGAAATGGTAGAGAAGGCAAAAAATTTTTCACAATTCTGCTGCTCCAAACGCTTCACCAGAATGGGTTTTTGGAAAAATACACACACCGTTGTAATCGGGCGAGTTTCTACTTTCAGATGCAATAGGAATTTTTGGGTTGGGTCAATCCGTTCGCGAGATATGGGAGTTTGAACACAAGAAATGGTTGAGAAGGCAACAAATTTTTCTCACTTCTGCTGCTCCAAGCGCTTAACCAGAATGGCCTAGGGAAAAAATACACATACCGTTGTAATTGGGCGAGTTTCTACTTTCAGATGCAATAGGAATTTTTGGGTTAGGTCAATCCGTTCGCGAGATATGGGAGTTTGAAGCCAAGAAATGGTAGAGAAGGCAAAAAATTTTTCACAATTCTACTGCTCCAAACGCTTAACCAGAATGACCTAGGGAAAAAATACACGTACCGTTGTAATCGGGCGAGTTTCTACTTTCAAATGCAATAGGAATTTTTGGGTTAGGTCAATCCGTTCGCGAGATATGAGAGTTTGAAGCTAAGATATGGTTGAGAAGACAACAAATTTTTCGCAAATCTGCTGCTCCAAACGCTTAACCAGAATGGCCTAGGGGAAAAATACGCGTACCGTTGTAATCGGGCGAGCTTCTACTTTCAAATGCAATAAGAATTTTTGGGTTAGGTCAATCCGTTCGCGAGATATGGGAGTTTGAAGCTAAGAAATGGTTGAGAAGACAACAAATTATTCGCAATTCTGCTGCTCCAAACGCTTAACCAGAATGGCCTAGGGAAAAAATACGCATACCGTTGTTATTGGGCAAGTTTCTACCTTCAGATGCAACAGGAATTTTTGGGTTAGGTCAATCCGTTCGCGAGATATGGGAGTTTGAAACCAAGAAATGGTAGGGAAGGCAAAAAATTTTTCGCAATTCTGCTGCTCCAAACGCTTAACCAGAATGGGCTAGGGAAAAAATACACAAGCCGTTGTAATCGGGCGAGTTTCTACTTTCAGACGCAACAGGACTTTTTGGGTTAGGTCAATCCGTTCGCTTGATATGGGTGTTTGAATCCAAGAAATGGTTGAGAAGACAACAAATTTTTCGCAATTCTGCTGCTCCAAACGCTTCACCAGAATGGGCTAGGGAAAAAATACACATGCCGTTGTAATCGGGCGAGTTTCTACTTTCAGACGCAACAGGAATTTTTGGGTTATGTCAATCCGTTCGCTTGATATGGGAGTTTGAAGCCAAGAAATGGTTGAGAAGACAACAAGTTTTTCGCAATTCTGCTGCTCCAAACGCTTCACCAGAATGGGCTAGGGAAAAAATACACACACCGTTGTAATCGGGCGAGTTTCTACTTTCAGATGCAATAGGAATTTTTGGGTTGGGTCAATCCGTTCGCGAGATATGGGAGTTTGAACACAAGAAATGTTTGAGAAGGCAACAAATTTTTCTCACTTGTGCTGCTCCAAGCGCTTAACCAGAATGGCCTAGGGAAAAAATACACATACCGTTGGAATCGGGCGAGTTTCTACTTTCAGATGCAATAAGAATTTTTGGGTTAGGTCAATCCGTTCGCGAGATATGGGTGTTTGAAGCCAAGAAATGGTAGAGAAGACAACAAATTTTTCGCAATTCTGCTGCTCCAAACGCTTCACCAGAATGGGCTTTTGAAAAAATACACACACCGTTGTAATCGGGCGAGTTTCTACTTTCAGAGGCAATAGGAATTTTTGGGTTGGGTCAATCCGTTCGCGAGATATGGGAGTTTGAACACAAGAAATGGTTGAGAAGGCAACTAATTTTTCTCACTTCTGCTGCTCCAAGCGCTTAACCAGAATGGCCTAGGGAAAAAATACACATACCGTTGTAATTGGGCGAGTTTCTACTTTCAGATGCAATAGGAATTTTTGGGTTAGGTCAATCCGTTCGCGAGATATGGGAGTTTGAAGCCAATAAATGGTAGAGAAGGCAAAAAATTTTTCACAATTCTACTGCTCCAAACGCTTAACCAGAATGACCTAGGGAAAAAATACACGTACCGTTGTAATCGGGCGAGTTTCTACTTTCAAATGCAATAGGAATTTTTGGGTTAGGTCAATCCGTTCGCGAGATATGGGAGTTTGAATCCAAGAAATGGTTGAGAAGACAACAAATTTTTCGCAATTCTGCTGCTCCAAACGCTTAACCAGAATGGCCTAGGGAAAAAATACACATACCGTTGTAATCGGGCGAGTTTCTACTTTCAGTTACAATAGGAATTTTTGGCTTAGGTCAATCCGTTCGCGAGATATGGGAGTTTGAATCCAAGAAATGGTTGAGAAGACAACAAATTTTTCGCACCTCTGCTGCTCCTATCGCTTAACCAGAATGGCCTACGGGGTAAAATACACGTACCGTTGTAATCGGGCGAGTTTCTACTTTCAGATGGAACAAGAATTTTTGGGTTAGGTCAATCCGTTCGCGAGATATGGGAGTTTGAAGACCAGAAATGGTTGAGAAGACAACAAATTATTCGCAATTCTGCTGCTCCAAACGCGTAACCAGAATTGCGTAGGGAAAAAATACACATACCGTTGGAATCGGGCGAGTTTCTACTTTCAGATGCAATAAGAATTTTTGGGTTAGGTCAATCCGTTCGCGAGATATGGGAGTTTGAAGCCAAGAAATGGTTGAGAAGGCAAAAAATTTTTCGCAATTCTGCTGCTCCAAACGCTTAACTAGAATGGCCTAGGGAAAAAATACACATACCGTTGTAATTGGGCGAGTTTCTACTTTCAGATGCAATAGGAATTTTTGGGTTAGGTCAATCCGTTCGCGAGATATGGGAGTTTGAAGCCAAGAAATGGTAGAGAAGGCAAAAAATTTTTCACAATTCTACTGCTCCAAACGCTTAACCAGAATGACCTAGGGAAAAAATACACGTACCGTTGTAATCGGGCGAGTTTCTACTTTCAAATGCAATAGGAATTTTTGGGTTAAGTCAATCCGTTCGCGAGATATGAGAGTTTGAAGCTAAGATATGGTTGAGAAGACAACAAATTTTTCGCAAATCTGCTGCTCCAAACGCTTAACCAGAATGGCCTAGGGAAAAAATACGCGTACCGTTGTAATCGGGCGAGTTTCTACTTTCAGTTACAATAGGAATTTTTGGGTTAGGTCCATCCGTTCGCGAGATATGGGACTTTGAAGCTAAGAAATGGTTGACAAGACAACAAATTTTTCGCAATTCTGCGGCTCCAAACGCTTCACCAGAATGGGTTTTTGAAAAAATACACACACCGTTGTAATCGGGCGAGTTTCTACTTTCAGATGCAATAGGAATTTTTGGGTTGGGTCAATCCGTTCGCGAGATATGGGAGTTTGAACACAAGAAATGGTTGAGAAGGCAACAAATTTTTCTCACTTCTGCTGCTCCAAGCGCTTAACCAGAATGGCCTAGGGAAAAAATATACATACCGTTGTAATTGGGCGAGTTTCTACTTTCAGATGGAATAGGAATTTTTGGGTTAGGTCAATCCGTTCGCGAGATATGGGAGTTTGAAGCCAATAAATGGTAGAGAAGGCAAAAAATTTTTCTCACTTGTGCTGCTCCAAGCGCTTAACCAGAATGGCCTAGGGAAAAAATACACATACCGTTGGAATCGGGCGAGTTTCTACTTTCAGATGCAATATGAATTTTTGGGTTAGGTCAATCCGTTCGCGAGATATGGGTGTTTGAAGCCAAGAAATGGTAGAGAAGACAACAAATTTTTCGCAATTCTGCTGCTCCAAACGCTTCACCAGAATGGGCTTTTGAAAAAATACACACACCGTTGTAATCGGGCGAGTTTCTACTTTCAGATGCAATAGGAATTTTTGGGTTGGGTCAATCCGTTCGCGAGATATGGGAGTTTGAACACAAGAAATGGTTGAGAAGGCAACTAATTTTTCTCACTTCTGCTGCTCCAAGCGCTTAACCAGAATGGCCTAGGGAAAAAATACACATACCGTTGTAATTGGGCGAGTTTCTACTTTCAGATGCAATAGGAATTTTTGGGTTAGGTCAATCCGTTCGCGAGATATGGGAGTTTGAAGCCAATAAATGGTAGAGAAGGCAAAAAATTTTTCACAATTCTACTGCTCCAAACGCTTAACCAGAATGACCTAGGGAAAAAATACACGTACCGTTGTAATCGGGCGAGTTTCTACTTTCAAATGCAATAGGAATTTTTGGGTTAGGTCAATCCGTTCGCGAGATATGAGAGTTTGAAGCTAAGGTATGGTTGAGAAGACAACAAATTTTTCGCAAATCTGCTGCACCAAACGCTTAACCAGAATGGCCTAGGGAAAAAATACGCGTACCGTTGTAATCGGGCGAGTTTCTACTTTCAGTTACAATAGGAATTTTTGGGTTAGGTCCATCCGTTCGCGAGATATGGGACTTTGAAGCTAAGAAATGGTTGACAAGACAACAAATTTTTCGCACTTCTACTGCTCCAATCGCTTAACCAGAATGTCCTAGGGGAAAAATACACCTACCGTTGTAATCGGGAGAGTTTCTACTTTCAAATGCAATAGGAATTCTTGGGTTAGGTCAATCGGTTCGCGACATATGGGAGTTTCAAGCTAAGAAATGTTTGAGAAGACAACAAATTTTTCGCAATTCTGCTGCTCCAAACGCTTATCCAGAATGGCCTAGGGAAAAAATACCCATACCCTTGTAATCGGGCGAGTTTCTACTTTCAGATGCAACAGGCATTTTTGGGTTAGGTCAATCCGTTCGCGAGAAATGGGAGTTTGAAACCAAGAAGTGGTAGAAAAGGCAAAAAATTTTTCACAATTCTGCTGCTCCAAACGCTTAACCAGAATGGCCTAGGGAAAAAATACACATACCGTTGTAATCGGGCGAGTTTCTACTTTCAGATGCAACAGGAATTTTTGGGTTAGGTCAATCCGTTCGCGAGAAATGGGAGTTTGAAACCAAGAAATGGTAGAAAAGGCAAAAAATTTTTCACAATTCTGCTGCTCCAAACGCTTAACCAGAATGGCCTAGGGAAAAAATACACATACGGTTATAATCGGGCGAGTTTCTACTTTCAGACGCAACAGGAATTTTTGGGTTAGGTCAATCCGTTCGCGAGATATGGGAGTTTGAATCCAAGAAATGGATGAGAAGACAACAAATTTTTCGCAATTCTGCTGCTCCAAACGCTTAACCAGAATGGGCTAGGGAGAAAACACACATACCGTTGTAATCGGGCGAGTTTCTACTTTCAGACGCATCAGGAATTTTTGGGTTAGGTCAATCCGTTCGCGAGATATGGGGGTTTGAAGCCAAGAAATGGTTGAGAAGACAACAAATTTTTCGCACTTCTGCTGCTCCAAACGCTTAACCAGAATGGCCTAGGGAAAAAATACACATACCGTTGTAATCGGGCGAGTTTCTACTTTCAGTTACAATAGGAATTTTTGGCTTAGGTCAATCCGTTCGCGAGATATGGGAGTTTGAATCCAAGAAATGGTTGAGAAGACAACAAATTTTTCGCACCTCTGCTGCTCCTATCGCTTAACCAGAATGGCCTACGGGGTAAAATACACGTACCGTTGTAATCGGGCGAGTTTCTACTTTCAGATGGAACAAGAATTTTTGGGTTAGGTCAATCCGTTCGCGAGATATGGGAGTTTGAAGACCAGAAATGGTTGAGAAGACTAAAAATTATTCGCAATTCTGCTGCTCCAAACGCGTAACCAGAATTGCCTAGGGAAAAAATACACATACCGTTGGAATCGGGCGAGTTTCTACTTTAAGATGCAATAAGAATTTTTGGGTTAGGTCAATCCGTTCGCGAGATATGGGAGTTTGAAGCCAAGAAATGGTTGAGAAGGCAAAAAATTTTTCGCAATTCTGCTGCTCCAAACGCTTAACCAGAATGGCCTAGGGAAAAAATACACATACCGTTGTAATTGGGCGAGTTTCTACTTTCAGATGCAATAGGAATTTTTGGGTTAGGTCAATCCGTTCGCGAGATATGGGAGTTTGAAGCCAAGAAATGGTAGAGAAGGCAAAAAATTTTTCACAATTCTACTGCTCCAAACGCTTAACCAGAATGACCTAGGGAAAAAATACACGTACCGTTGTAATCGGGCGAGTTTCTACTTTCAAATGCAATAGGAATTTTTGGGTTAAGTCAATCCGTTCGCGAGATATGAGAGTTTGAAGCTAAGATATGGTTGAGAAGACAACAAATTTTTCGCAAATCTGCTGCTCCAAACGCTTAACCAGAATGGCCTAGGGAAAAAATACGCGTACCGTTGTAATCGGGCGAGTTTCTACTTTCAGTTACAATAGGAATTTTTGGGTTAGGTCCATCCGTTCGCGAGATATGGGACTTTGAAGCTAAGAAATGGTTGACAAGACAACAAATTTTTCGCAATTCTGCGGCTCCAAACGCTTCACCAGAATGGGTTTTTGAAAAAATACACACACCGTTGTAATCGGGCGAGTTTCTACTTTCAGATGCAATAGGAATTTTTGGGTTGGGTCAATCCGTTCGCGAGATATGGGAGTTTGAACACAAGAAATGGTTGAGAAGGCAACAAATTTTTCTCACTTCTGCTGCTCCAAGCGCTTAACCAGAATGACCTAGGGAAAAAATACACGTACCGTTGTAGTCGGGCGAGTTTCTACTTTCAAATGCAATAGGAATTTTTGGGTTAGGTCAATCCGTTCGCGAGATATGAGAGTTTGAAGCTAAGATATGGTTGAGAAGACAACAAATTTTTCGCAAATCTGCTGCTCCAAACGCTAAACCAGAATGGCCTAGGGGAAAAATACGCGTACCGTTGTAATCGGGCGAGTTTCTACTTTCAAATGCAATAAGAATTTTTGGGTTAGGTCAATCCGTTCGCGAGATATGGGAGTTTGAAGCTAAGAAATGGTTGAGAAGACAACAAATTATTCGCAATTCTGCTGCTCCAAACGCTTAACCAGAATGGCCTAGGGAAAAAATACGCATACCGTTGTTATCGGGCAAGTTTCTACCTTCAGATGCAACAGGAATTTTTGGGTTAGGTCAATCCGTTCGCGAGATATGGGAGTTTGAAACCAAGAAATGGTAGAGAAGGCAAAAAATTTTTCGCAATTCTGCTGCTCCAAACGCTTAACCAGAATGGGCTAGGGAAAAAATACACATGCCGTTGTAATCGGGCGAGTTTCTACTTTCAGACGCAACAGGACTTTTTGGGTTAGGTCAATCCGTTCGCTTGATATGGGAGTTTGAATCCAAGAAATGGTTGAGAAGACAACAAATTTTTCGCAATTCTGCTGCTCCAAACGCTTCACCAGAATGGGCTAGGGAAAAAATACACATGCCGTTGTAATCGGGCGAGTTTCTACTTTCAGACGCAACAGGAATTTTTGGGTTATGTCAATCCGTTCGCTTGATATGGGAGTTTGAAGCCAAGAAATGGTTGAGAAGACAACAAGTTTTTCGCAATTCTGCTGCTCCAAACGCTTCACCAGAATGGGCTAGGGAAAAAATACACACACCGTTGTAATCGGGCGAGTTTCTACTTTCAGATGCAATAGGAATTTTTGGGTTGGGTCAATCCGTTCGCGAGATATGGGAGTTTGAACACAAGAAATGTTTGAGAAGGCAACAAATTTTTCTCACTTGTGCTGCTCCAAGCGCTTAACCAGAATGGCCTAGGAAAAAAATACACATACCGTTGGAATCGGGCGATTTTCTACATTCAGATGCAATAGGAATTTTTGGGTTAGGTCAATCCGTTCGCGAGATATGGGAGTTTGAAGCCAATAAATGGTAGAGAAGGCAAAAAATTTTTCACAATTCTACTGCTCCAAACGCTTAACCAGAATGACCTAGGGAAAAAATACACGTACCGTTGTAATCGGGCGAGTTTCTACTTTCAAATGCAATAGGAATTTTTGGGTTAGGTCAATCCGTTCGCGAGATATGAGAGTTTGAAGCTAAGATATGGTTGAGAAGACAACAAATTTTTCGCAAATCTGCTGCACCAAACGCTTAACCAGAATGGCCTAGGGAAAAAATACGCGTACCGTTGTAATCGGGCGAGTTTCTACTTTCAGTTACAATAGGAATTTTTGGGTTAGGTCCATCCGTTCGCGAGAAATGGGAGTTTGAAACCAAGAAATGGTAGAAAAGGCAAAAAATTTTTCACAATTCTGCTGCACCAAACGCTTAACCAGAATGGCCTAGGGAAAAAATACACATACCGTTGTAATCGGGCGAGTTTCTACTTTCAGATGCAATAGGAATTTTTGGGTTAGGTCAATCCGTTCGCGAGATATGGGAGTTTGAAGACAAGAAATGGTTGAGAAGGCAAAAAATTTTTCGCAATTCTGCTACTCAAACCGCTTAACCAGAATGGCCTAGGGACAAAATACACATACCGTTATAATCGGGCGAGTTTCTACTTTCAGACGCAACAGGAATTTTTGGGTTAGGTCAATCCGTTCGCGAGATATGGGAGTTTGAATCCAAGAAATGGTTGAGAAGACAACAAATTTTTCGCAATTCTGCTGCTCCAAACGCTTAACCAGAATGGCCTAGGGAAAAAATACACATACGGTTATAATCGGGCGAGTTTCTACTTTCAGACGCAACAGGAATTTTTGGGTTAGGTCAATCCGTTCGCGAGATATGGGAGTTTGAATCCAAGAAATGGATGAGAAGACAACAAATTTTTCGCAATTCTGCTGCTCCAAACGCTTAACCAGAATGGGCTAGGGAGAAAACACACATACCGTTGTAATCGGGCGAGTTTCTACTTTCAGACGCAACAGGAATATTTGGGTTAGGTCAGTCCGTTCGCGAGATATGGGGGTTTGAAGCCAAGAAATGGATGAGAAGACAACAAATTTTTCGCACTTCTGCTGCTCCAAACGCTTAACCAGAATGGCCTAGGGAAAAAATACACATACCGTTGTAATCGGGCGAGTTTCTACTTTCAGTTACAATAGGAATTTTTGGCTTAGGTCAATCCGTTCGCGAGATATGGGAGTTTGAATCCAAGAAATGGTTGAGAGGACAACAAATTTTTCGCACTTCTGCTGCTACTATCGCTTAACCAGAATGGCCTACGGGGTAAAATACACGTACCGTTGTAATCGGGCGAGTTTCTACTTTCAGATGCATCAAGAATTTTTGGGTTAGGTCAATCCGTTCGCGAGATATGGGAGTTTGAAGACCAGAAATGGTTGATAAGACAACAAATTATTCGCAATTCTGCTGCTCCAAACGCTTAACCAGAATTGCCTAGGGAAAAAATACACATACCGTTGGAATCGGGCGAGTTTCTACTTTCAGACGCAACAGGACTTTTTGGGTTAGGTCAATCCGTTCGCTTGATATGGGTGTTTGAATCCAAGAAATGGTTGAGAAGACAACAAATTTTTCGCAATTCTGCTGCTCCAAACGCTTCACCAGAATGGGCTAGGGAAAAAATACACATGCCGTTGTAATTGGGCGAGTTTCTACTTTCAGACGCAACAGGAATTTTTGGGTTAGGTCAATCCGTTCGCGAGATATGGGAGTTTGAAGCTAAGAAATGGTTGAGAAGACAACAAATTATTCGCAATTCTGCTGCTCCAAACGCTTAACCAGAATGGCCTAGGGGAAAAATACGCGTACCGTTGTAATCGGGCGAGCTTCTACTTTCAAATGCAATAGGAATTTTTGGGTTAGGTCAATCCGTTCGCGAGATATGGGAGTTTGAAGCTAAGAAATGGTTGAGAAGACAACAAATTATTCGCAATTCTGCTGCTCCAAACGCTTAACCAGAATGGCCTAGGGAAAAAATACGCATACCGTTGTTATTGGGCAAGTTTCTACCTTCAGATGCAACAGGAATTTTTGGGTTAGGTCAATCCGTTCGCGAGATATGGGAGTTTGAAACCAAGAAATGGTAGGGAAGGCAAAAAATTTTTCGCAATTCTGCTGCTCCAAACGCTTAACCAGAATGGGCTAGGGAAAAAATACACAAGCCGTTGTAATCGGGCGAGTTTCTACTTTCAGACGCAACAGGACTTTTTGGGTTAGGTCAATCCGTTCGCTTGATATGGGTGTTTGAATCCAAGAAATGGTTGAGAAGACAACAAATTTTTCGCAATTCTGCTGCTCCAAACGCTTCACCAGAATGGGCTAGGGAAAAAATACACATGCCGTTGTAATCGGGCGAGTTTCTACTTTCAGACGCAACAGGAATTTTTGGGTTATGTCAATCCGTTCGCTTGATATGGGTGTTTGAAGCCAAGAAATGGTTGAGAAGACAACAAGTTTTTCGCAATTCTGCTGCTCCAAACGCTTCACCAGAATGGGCTAGGGAAAAAATACACACACCGTTGTAATCGGGCGAGTTTCTACTTTCAGATGGAACAAGAATTTTTGGGTTAGGTCAATCCGTTCGCGAGATATGGGAGTTTGAAGACAAGAAATGGTTGAGAAGGCAAAAAATTTTTCGCAATTCTGCTGCTCCAAACGCGTAACCAGAATTGCGTAGGGAAAAAATACACATACCGTTGGAATCGGGCGAGTTTCTACTTTCAGATGCAATAAGAATTTTTGGGTTAGGTCAATCCGTTCGCGAGATATGGGAGTTTAAAGCCAAGAAATGGTTGAGAAGGCAAAAAATTTTTCGCAATTCTGCTGCTCCAAACGCTTAACTAGAATGGCCTAGGGAAAAAATACACATACCGTTGTAATTGGGCGAGTTTCTACTTTCAGATGCAATAGGAATTTTTGGGTTAGGTCAATCCGTTCGCGAGATATGGGAGTTTGAAGCCAAGAAATGGTAGAGAAGGCAAAAAATTTTTCACAATTCTACTGCTCCAAACGCTTAACCAGAATGACCTAGGGAAAAAATACACGTACCGTTGTAATCGGGCGAGTTTCTACTTTCAAATGCAATAGGAATTTTTGGGTTAAGTCAATCCGTTCGCGAGATATGAGAGTTTGAAGCTAAGATATGGTTGAGAAGACAACAAATTTTTCGCAAATCTGCTGCTCCAAACGCTTAACCAGAATGGCCTAGGGAAAAAATACGCGTACCGTTGTAATCGGGCGAGTTTCTACTTTCAGTTACAATAGGAATTTTTGGGTTAGGTCCATCCGTTCGCGAGATATGGGACTTTGAAGCTAAGAAATGGTTGACAAGACAACAAATTTTTCGCAATTCTGCGGCTCCAAACGCTTCACCAGAATGGGTTTTTGAAAAAATACACACACCGTTGTAATCGGGCGAGTTTCTACTTTCAGATGCAATAGGAATTTTTGGGTTGGGTCAATCCGTTCGCGAGATATGGGAGTTTGAACACAAGAAATGGTTGAGAAGGCAACAAATTTTTCTCACTTCTGCTGCTCCAAGCGCTTAACCAGAATGGCCTAGGGAAAAAATACACATACCGTTGTAATTGGGCGAGTTTCTACTTTCAGATGCAATAGGAATTTTTGGGTTAGGTCAATCCGTTCGCGAGATATGGGAGTTTGAAGCCAATAAATGGTAGAGAAGGCAAAAAATTTTTCTCACTTGTGCTGCTCCAAGCGCTTAACCAGAATGGCCTAGGGAAAAAATACACATACCGTTGGAATCGGGCGAGTTTCTACTTTCAGATGCAATAAGAATTTTTGGGTTAGGTCAATCCGTTCGCGAGATATGGGTGTTTGAAGCCAAGAAATGGTAGAGAAGACAACAAATTTTTCGCAATTCTGCTGCTCCAAACGCTTCACCAGAATGGGCTTTTGAAAAAATACACACACCGTTGTAATCGGGCGAGTTTCTACTTTCAGATGCAATAGGAATTTTTGGGTTGGGTCAATCCGTTCGCGAGATATGGGAGTTTGAACACAAGAAATGGTTGAGAAGGCAACTAATTTTTCTCACTTCTGCTGCTCCAAGCGCTTAACCAGAATGGCCTAGGGAAAAAATACACATACCGTTGTAATTGGGCGAGTTTCTACTTTCAGATGCAATAGGAATTTTTGGGTTAGGTCAATCCGTTCGCGAGATATGGGAGTTTGAAGCCAATAAATGGTAGAGAAGGCAAAAAATTTTTCACAATTCTACTGCTCCAAACGCTTAACCAGAATGACCTAGGGAAAAAATACACGTACCGTTGTAATCGGGCGAGTTTCTACTTTCAAATGCAATAGGAATTTTTGGGTTAGGTCAATCCGTTCGCGAGATATGAGAGTTTGAAGCTAAGATATGGTTGAGAAGACAACAAATTTTTCGCAAATCTGCTGCACCAAACGCTTAACCAGAATGGCCTAGGGAAAAAATACGCGTACCGTTGTAATCGGGCGAGTTTCTACTTTCAGTTACAATAGGAATTTTTGGGTTAGGTCCATCCGTTCGCGAGATATGGGACTTTGAAGCTAAGAAATGGTTGACAAGACAACAAATTTTTCGCACTTCTACTGCTCCAATCGCTTAACCAGAATGTCCTAGGGGAAAAATACACCTACCGTTGTAATCGGGAGAGTTTCTACTTTCAAATGCAATAGGAATTCTTGGGTTAGGTCAATCGGTTCGCGACATATGGGAGTTTCAAGCTAAGAAATGTTTGAGAAGACAACAAATTTTTCGCAATTCTGCTGCTCCAAACGCTTATCCAGAATGGCCTAGGGAAAAAATACCCATACCCTTGTAATCGGGCGAGTTTCTACTTTCAGATGCAATAGGCATTTTTGGGTTAGGTCAATCCGTTCGCGAGAAATGGGAGTTTGAAACCAAGAAATGGTCGAAAAGGCAAAAAATTTTTCACAATTCTGCTGCTCCAAACGCTTAACCAGAATGGCCTAGGGAAAAAATACACATACCGTTGTAATCGGGCGAGTTTCTACTTTCAGATGCAACAGGAATTTTTGGGTTAGGTCAATCCGTTCGCGAGAAATGGGAGTTTGAAACCAAGAAATGGTAGAAAAGGCAAAAAATTTTTCACAATTCTGCTGCTCCAAACGCTTAACCAGAATGGCCTAGGGAAAAAATACACAAACCGTTGTAATCGGGCGAGTTTCTACTTTCAGATGCAATAGGAATTTTTGGGTTATGTCAATCCGTTCGCGAGATATGGGAGTTTGAAGACAAGAAATGGTTGAGAAGGCAAAAAATTTTTCGCAATTCTGCTGCTCAAACCGCTTAACCAGAATGGCCTAGGGAAAAAATACACATACCGTTATAATCGGGCGAGTATCTACTTTCAGACGCAACAGGAATTTTTGGGTTAGGTCAATCCGTTCGCGAGATATGGGAGTTTGAATCCAAGAAATGGTTGAGAAGACAACAAATTTTTCGCAATTCTGCTGCTCCAAACGCTTAACCAGAATGGCCTAGGGAAAAAATACACATACGGTTATAATCGGGCGAGTTTCTACTTTCAGACGCAACAGGAATTTTTGGGTTAGGTCAATCCGTTCGCGAGATATGGGAGTTTGAATCCAAGAAATGGATGAGAAGACAACAAATTTTTCGCAATTCTGCTGCTCCAAACGCTTAACCAGAATGGGCTAGGGAGAAAACACACATACCGTTGTGATCGGGCGAGTTTCTACTTTCAGACGCATCAGGAATTTTTGGGTTAGGTCAATCCGTTCGCGAGATATGGGGGTTTGAAGCCAAGAAATGGTTGAGAAGACAACAAATTTTTCGCACTTCTGCTGCTCCAAACGCTTAACCAGAATGGCCTAGGGAAAAAATACACATACCGTTGTAATCGGGCGAGTTTCTACTTTCAGTTACAATAGGAATTTTTGGCTTAGGTCAATCCGTTCGCGAGATATGGGAGTTTGAATCCAAGAAATGGTTGAGAAGACAACAAATTTTTCGCACCTCTGCTGCTCCTATCGCTTAACCAGAATGGCCTACGGGGTAAAATACACGTACCGTTGTAATCGGGCGAGTTTCTACTTTCAGATGGAACAAGAATTTTTGGGTTAGGTCAATCCGTTCGCGAGATATGGGAGTTTGAAGACCAGAAATGGTTGAGAAGACAAAAAATTATTCGCAATTCTGCTGCTCCAAACGCGTAACCAGAATTGCCTAGGGAAAAAATACACATACCGTTGGAATCGGGCGAGTTTCTACTTTCAGATGCAATAAGAATTTTTGGGTTAGGTCAATCCGTTCGCGAGATATGGGAGTTTGAAGCCAAGAAATGGTTGAGAAGGCAAAAAATTTTTCGCAATTCTGCTGCTCCAAACGCTTAACCAGAATGGCCTAGGGAAAAAATACACATACCGTTGTAATTGGGCGAGTTTCTACTTTCAGATGCAATAGGAATTTTTGGGTTAGGTCAATCCGTTCGCGAGATATGGGAGTTTGAAGCCAAGAAATGGTAGAGAAGGCAAAAAATTTTTCACAATTCTACTGCTCCAAACGCTTAACCAGAATGACCTAGGGAAAAAATACACGTACCGTTGTAATCGGGCGAGTTTCTACTTTCAAATGCAATAGGAATTTTTGGGTTAAGTCAATCCGTTCGCGAGATATGAGAGTTTGAAGCTAAGATATGGTTGAGAAGACAACAAATTTTTCGCAAATCTGCTGCTCCAAACGCTTAACAAGAATGGCCTAGGGAAAAAATACGCGTACCGTTGTAATCGGGCGAGTTTCTACTTTCAGTTACAATAGGAATTTTTGGGTTAGGTCCATCCGTTCGCGAGATATGGGACTTTGAAGCTAAGAAATGGTTGACAAGACAACAAATTTTTCGCAATTCTGCGGCTCCAAACGCTTCACCAGAATGGGTTTTTGAAAAAATACACACACCGTTGTAATCGGGCGAGTTTCTACTTTCAGATGCAATAGGAATTTTTGGGTTGGGTCAATCCGTTCGCGAGATATGGGAGTTTGAACACAAGAAATGGTTGAGAAGGCAACAAATTTTTCTCACTTCTGCTGCTCCAAGCGCTTAACCAGAATGGCCTAGGGAAAAAATACACATACCGTTGTAATTGGGCGAGTTTCTACTTTCAGATGCAATAGGAATTTTTGGGTTAGGTCAATCCGTTCGCGAGAGATGGGAGTTTGAAGCCAAGAAATGGTAGAGAAGGCAAAAAATTTTTCACAATTCTACTGCTCCAAACGCTTAACCAGAATGACCTAGGGAAAAAATACACGTACCGTTGTAGTCGGGCGAGTTTCTACTTTCAAATGCAATAGGAATTTTTGGGTTAGGTCAATCCGTTCGCGAGATATGAGAGTTTGAAGCTAAGATATGGTTGAGAAGACAACAAATTTTTCGCAAATCTGCTGCTCCAAACGCTAAACCAGAATGGCCTAGGGGAAAAATACGCGTACCGTTGTAATCGGGCGAGTTTCTACTTTCAAATGCAATAAGAATTTTTGGGTTAGGTCAATCCGTTCGCGAGATATGGGAGTTTGAAGCTAAGAAATGGTTGAGAAGACAACAAATTATTCGCAATTCTGCTGCTCCAAACGCTTAACCAGAATGGCCTAGGGAAAAAATACGCATACCGTTGTTATCGGGCAAGTTTCTACCTTCAGATGCAACAGGAATTTTTGGGTTAGGTCAATCCGTTCGCGAGATATGGGAGTTTGAAACCAAGAAATGGTAGAGAAGGCAAAAAATTTTTCGCAATTCTGCTGCTCCAAACGCTTAACCAGAATGGGCTAGGGAAAAAATACACATGCCGTTGTAATCGGGCGAGTTTCTACTTTCAGACGCAACAGGACTTTTTGGGTTAGGTCAATCCGTTCGCTTGATATGGGAGTTTGAATCCAAGAAATGGTTGAGAAGACAACAAATTTTTCGCAATTCTGCTGCTCCAAACGCTTCACCAGAATGGGCTAGGGAAAAAATACACATGCCGTTGTAATCGGGCGAGTTTCTACTTTCAGACGCAACAGGAATTTTTGGGTTATGTCAATCCGTTCGCTTGATATGGGAGTTTGAAGCCAAGAAATGGTTGAGAAGACAACAAGTTTTTCGCAATTCTGCTGCTCCAAACGCTTCACCAGAATGGGCTAGGGAAAAAATACACGTACCGTTGTAATCGGGCGAGTTTCTACTTTTAAATGCAATAGGAATTTTTGGGTTAGGTCAATCCGTTCGCGAGATATGAGAGTTTGAAGCTAAGATATGGTTGAGAAGACAACAAATTTTTCGCAAATCTGCTGCACCAAACGCTTAACCAGAATGGCCTAGGGAAAAAATACGCGTACCGTTGTAATCGGGCGAGTTTCTACTTTCAGTTACAATAGGAATTTTTGGGTTAGGTCCATCCGTTCGCGAGATATGGGACTTTGAAGCTAAGAAATGGTTGACAAGACAACAAATTTTTCGCACTTCTACTGCTCCAATCGCTTAACCAGAATGTCCTAGGGGAAAAATACACCTACCGTTGTAATCGGGAGAGTTTCTACTTTCAAATGCAATAGGAATTCTTGGGTTAGGTCAATCGGTTCGCGACATATGGGAGTTTCAAGCTAAGAAATGTTTGAGAAGACAACAAATTTTTCGCAATTCTGCTGCTCCAAACGCTTATCCAGAATGGCCTAGGGAAAAAATACCCATACCCTTGTAATCGGGCGAGTTTCTACTTTCAGATGCAACAGGAATTTTTGGGTTAGGTCAATCCGTTCGCGAGAAATGGGAGTTTGAAACCAAGAAATGGTAGAAAAGGCAAAAAATTTTTCACAATTCTGCTGCTCCAAACGCTTAACCAGAATGGCCTAGGGAAAAAATACACATACCGTTGTAATCGGGCGAGTTTCTACTTTCAGATGCAACAGGAATTTTTGGGTTAGGTCAATCCGTTCGCGAGAAATGGGAGTTTGAAACCAAGAAATGGTAGAAAAGGCAAAAAATTTTTCACAATTCTGCTGCTCCAAACGCTTAACCAGAATGGCCTAGGGAAAAAATACACATACCGTTGTAATCGGGCGAGTTTCTACTTTCAGATGCAACAGGAATTTTTGGGTTAGGTCAATCCGTTCGCGAGATATGGGAGTTTGAATCCAAGAAATGGATGAGAAGACAACAAATTTTTCGCAATTCTGCTGCTCCAAACGCTTAACCAGAATGGCCTAGGGAAAAAATACACATACGGTTATAATCGGGCGAGTTTCTACTTTCAGACGCAACAGGAATTTTTGGGTTAGGTCAATCCGTTCGCGAGATATGGGAGTTTGAATCCAAGAAATGGATGAGAAGACAACAAATTTTTCGCAATTCTGCTGCTCCAAACGCTTAACCAGAATGGGCTAGGGAGAAAACACACATACCGTTGTAATCGGGCGAGTTTCTACTTTCAGACGCAACAGGAATTTTTGGGTTAGGTCAATCCGTTCGCGAGATATGGGGGTTTGAAGCCAAGAAATGGTTGAGAAGACAACAAATTTTTCGCACTTCTGCTGCTCCAAACGCTTAACCAGAATGGCCTAGGGAAAAAATACACATACCGTTGTAATCGGGCGAGTTTCTACTTTCAGTTACAATAGGAATTTTTGTCTTAGGTCAATCCGTTCGCGAGATATGGGAGTTTGAATCCAAGAAATGGTTGAGAAGACAACAAATTTTTCGCACCTCTGCTGCTCCTATCGCTTAACCAGAATGGCCTACGGGGTAAAATACACGTACCGTTGTAATCGGGCGAGTTTCTACTTTCAGATGGAACAAGAATTTTTGGGTTAGGTCAATCCGTTCGCGGGATATGGGAGTTTGAAGACCAGAAATGGTTGAGAAGACAAAAAATTATTCGCAATTCTGCTGCTCCAAACGCGTAACCAGAATTGCCTAGGGAAAAAATACACATACCGTTGGAATCGGGCGAGTTTCTACTTTCAGATGCAATAAGAATTTTTGGGTTAGGTCAATCCGTTCGCGAGATATGGGAGTTTGAAGCCAAGAAATGGTTGAGAAGGCAAAAAATTTTTCGCAATTCTGCTGCTCCAAACGCTTAACCAGAATGGCCTAGGGAAAAAATACACATACCGTTGTAATTGGGCGAGTTTCTACTTTCAGATGCAATAGGAATTTTTGGGTTAGGTCAATCCGTTCGCGAGATATGGGAGTTTGAAGCCAAGAAATGGTAGAGAAGGCAAAAAATTTTTCACAATTCTACTGCTCCAAACGCTTAACCAGAATGGCCTAGGGAAAAAATACGCGTACCGTTGTAATCGGGCGAGTTTCTACTTTCAGTTACAATAGGAATTTTTGGGTTAGGTCCATCCGTTCGCGAGATATGGGACTTTGAAGCTAAGAAATGGTTGACAAGACAACAAATTTTTCGCAATTCTGCGGCTCCAAACGCTTCACCAGAATGGGTTTTTGAAAAAATACACACACCGTTGTAATCGGGCGAGTTTCTACTTTCAGATGCAATAGGAATTTTTGGGTTGGGTCAATCCGTTCGCGAGATATGGGAGTTTGAACACAAGAAATGGTTGAGAAGGCAACAAATTTTTCTCACTTCTGCTGCTCCAAGCGCTTAACCAGAATGGCCTAGGGAAAAAATACACATACCGTTGTAATTGGGCGAGTTTCTACTTTCAGATGCAATAGGAATTTTTGGGTTAGGTCAATCCGTTCGCGAGAGATGGGAGTTTGAAGCCAAGAAATGGTAGAGAAGGCAAAAAATTTTTCACAATTCTACTGCTCCAAACGCTTAACCAGAATGACCTAGGGAAAAAATACACGTACCGTTGTAGTCGGGCGAGTTTCTACTTTCAAATGCAATAGGAATTTTTGGGTTAGGTCAATCCGTTCGCGAGATATGAGAGTTTGAATCTAAGATATGGTTGAGAAGACAACAAATTTTTCGCAAATCTGCTGCTCCAAACGCTAAACCAGAATGGCCTAGGGGAAAAATACGCGTACCGTTGTAATCGGGCGAGTTTCTACTTTCAAATGCAATAAGAATTTTTGGGTTAGGTCAATCCGTTCGCGAGATATGGGAGTTTGAAGCTAAGAAATGGTTGAGAAGACAACAAATTATTCGCAATTCTGCTGCTCCAAACGCTTAACCAGAATGGCCTAGGGAAAAAATACGCATACCGTTGTTATCGGGCAAGTTTCTACCTTCAGATGCAACAGGAATTTTTGGGTTAGGTCAATCCGTTCGCGAGATATGGGAGTTTGAAACCAAGAAATGGTAGAGAAGGCAAAAATTTTTTCGCAATTCTGCTGCTCCAAACGCTTAACCAGAATGGGCTAGGGAAAAAATACACATGCCGTTGTAATCGGGCGAGTTTCTACTTTCAGACGCAACAGGACTTTTTGGGTTAGGTCAATCCGTTCGCTTGATATGGGAGTTTGAATCCAAGAAATGGTTGAGAAGACAACAAATTTTTCGCAATTCTGCTGCTCCAAACGCTTCACCAGAATGGGCTAGGGAAAAAATACACATGCCGTTGTAATCGGGCGAGTTTCTACTTTCAGACGCAACAGGAATTTTTGGGTTATGTCAATCCGTTCGCTTGATATGGGAGTTTGAAGCCAAGAAATGGTTGAGAAGACAACAAGTTTTTCGCAATTCTGCTGCTCCAAACGCTTCACCAGAATGGGCTAGGGAAAAAATACACACACCGTTGTAATCGGGCGAGTTTCTACTTTCAGATGCAATAGGAATTTTTGGGTTGGGTCAATCCGTTCGCGAGATATGGGAGTTTGAACACAAGAAATGTTTGAGAAGGCAACAAATTTTTCTCACTTGTGCTGCTCCAAGCGCTTAACCAGAATGGCCTAGGAGAAAAATACTCATACCGTTGGAATCGGGCGATTTTCTACATTCAGATGCAATAGGAATGTTTGGGTTAGGTCAATCCGTTCGCGAGATATGGGAGTTTGAAGCCAATAAATGGTAGAGAAGGCAAAAAATTTTTCACAATTCTACTGCTCCAAACGCTTAACCAGAATGACCTAGGGAAAAAATACACGTACCGTTGTAATCGGGCGAGTTTCTACTTTTAAATGCAATAGGAATTTTTGGGTTAGGTCAATCCGTTCGCGAGATATGAGAGTTTGAAGCTAAGATATGGTTGAGAAGACAACAAATTTTTCGCAAATCTGCTGCACCAAACGCTTAACCAGAATGGCCTAGGGAAAAAATACGCGTACCGTTGTAATCGGGCGAGTTTCTACTTTCAGTTACAATAGGAATTTTTGGGTTAGGTCCATCCGTTCGCGAGATATGGGACTTTGAAGCTAAGAAATGGTTGACAAGACAACAAATTTTTCGCACTTCTACTGCTCCAATCGCTTAACCAGAATGTCCTAGGGGAAAAATACACCTACCGTTGTAATCGGGAGAGTTTCTACTTTCAAATGCAATAGGAATTCTTGGGTTAGGTCAATCGGTTCGCGACATATGGGAGTTTCAAGCTAAGAAATGTTTGAGAAGACAACAAATTTTTCGCAATTCTGCTGCTCCAAACGCTTATCCAGAATGGCCTAGGGAAAAAATACCCATACCCTTGTAATCGGGCGAGTTTCTACTTTCAGATGCAACAGGAATTTTTGGGTTAGGTCAATCCGTTCGCGAGAAATGGGAGTTTGAAACCAAGAAATGGTAGAAAAGGCAAAAAATTTTTCACAATTCTGCTGCTCCAAACGCTTAACCAGAATGGCCTAGGGAAAAAATACACATACCGTTGTAATCGGGCGAGTTTCTACTTTCAGATGCAACAGGAATTTTTGGGTTAGGTCAATCCGTTCGCGAGAAATGGGAGTTTGAAACCAAGAAATGGTAGAAAAGGCAAAAAATTTTTCACAATTCTGCTGCTCCAAACGCTTAACCAGAATGGCCTAGGGAAAAAATACACATACCGTTGTAATCGGGCGAGTTTCTACTTTCAGATGCAATAGGAATTTTTGGGTTATGTCATTCCGTTCGCGAGATATGGGAGTTTGAAGACAAGAAATGGTTGAGAAGGCAAAAAATTTTTCGCAATTCTGCTGCTCAAACCGCTTAACCAGAATGGCCTAGGGAAAAAATACACATACCGTTATAATCGGGCGAGTATCTACTTTCAGACGCAACAGGAATTTTTGGGTTAGGTCAATCCGTTCGCGAGATATGGGAGTTTGAATCCAAGAAATGGTTGAGAAGACAACAAATTTTTCGCAATTCTGGTGCTCCAAACGCTTAACCAGAATGGCCTAGGGAAAAAATACACATACGGTTATAATCGGGCGAGTTTCTACTTTCAGACGCAACAGGAATTTTTGGGTTAGGTCAATCCGTTCGCGAGATATGGGAGTTTGAATCCAAGAAATGGATGAGAAGACAACAAATTTTTCGCAATTCTGCTGCTCCAAACGCTTAACCAGAATGGGCTAGGGAGAAAACACACATACCGTTGTAATCGGGCGAGTTTCTACTTTCAGACGCAACAGGAATTTTTGGGTTAGGTCAATCCGTTCGCGAGATATGGGGGTTTGAAGCCAAGAAATGGTTGAGAAGACAACAAATTTTTCGCACTTCTGCTGCTCCAAACGCTTAACCAGAATGGCCTAGGGAAAAAATACACATACCGTTGTAATCGGGCGAGTTTCTACTTTCAGTTACAATAGGAATTTTTGTCTTAGGTCAATCCGTTCGCGAGATATGGGAGTTTGAATCCAAGAAATGGTTGAGAAGACAACAAATTTTTCGCACCTCTGCTGCTCCTATCGCTTAACCAGAATGGCCTACGGGGTAAAATACACGTACCGTTGTAATCGGGCGAGTTTCTACTTTCAGATGGAACAAGAATTTTTGGGTTAGGTCAATCCGTTCGCGAGATATGGGAGTTTGAAGACCAGAAATGGTTGAGAAGACAACAAATTATTCGCAATTCTGCTGCTCCAAACGCGTAACCAGAATTGCCTAGGGAAAAAATACACATACCGTTGGAATCGGGCGAGTTTCTACTTTCAGATGCAATAAGAATTTTTGGGTTAGGTCAATCCGTTCGCGAGATATGGGAGTTTGAAGCCAAGAAATGGTTGAGAAGGCAAAAAATTTTTCGCAATTCTGCTGCTCCAAACGCTTAACCAGAATGGCCTAGGGAAAAAATACACATACCGTTGTAATTGGGCGAGTTTCTACTTTCAGATGCAATAGGAATTTTTGGGTTAGGTCAATCCGTTCGCGAGATATGGGACTTTGAAGCTAAGAAATGGTTGAGAAGACAACAAATTTTTCGCAAATCTGCTGCACCAAACGCTTAACCAGAATGGCCTAGGGAAAAAATACGCGTACCGTTGTAATCGGGCGAGTTTCTACTTTCAGTTACAATAGGAATTTTTGGGTTAGGTCCATCCGTTCGCGAGATATGGGACTTTGAAGCTAAGAAATGGTTGACAAGACAACAAATTTTTCGCACTTCTACTGCTCCAATCGCTTAACCAGAATGGCCTAGGGGAAAAATACACCTACCGTTGTAATCGGGCGAGTTTCTACTTTCAAATGCAATAGGAATTTTTGGGTTAGGTCAATCGGTTCGCGAGATATGGGAGTTTCAAGCTAAGAAATGTTTGAGAAGACAACAAATTTTTCGCAATTCTGCTGCTCCAAACGCTTATCCAGAATGGCCTAGGGAAAAAATACCCATACCCTTGTAATCGGGCGAGTTTCTACTTTCAGATGCAACAGGAATTTTTGGGTTAGGTCAATCCGTTCGCGAGATATGGGAGTTTGAATCCAAGAAATGGTTGAGAAGACAACAAATTTTTCGCAATTCTGCTGCTCCAAACGCTTATCCAGAATGGCCTAGGGAAAAAATACCCATACCCTTGTAATCGGGCGAGTTTCTACTTTCAGATGCAACAGGAATTTTTGGGTTAGGTCAATCCGTTCGCGAGAAATGGGAGTTTGAAACCAAGAAATGGTAAAAAAGGCAAAAAATTTTTCACAATTCTGCTGCTCCAAACGCTTAACCAGAATGGCCTAGGGAAAAAATACACATACCGTTGTAATCGGGCGAGTTTCTACTTTCAGATGCAACAGGAATTTTTGGGTTAGGTCAATCCGTTCGCGAGAAATGGGAGTTTGAAACCAAGAAATGGTAGAAAAGGCAAAAAATTTTTCACAATTCTGCTGCTCCAAACGCTTAACCAGAATGGCCTAGGGAAAAAATACACATACCGTTGTAATCGGGCGAGTTTCTACTTTCAGATGCAATAGGAATTTTTGGGTTATGTCAATCCGTTCGCGAGATATGGGAGTTTGAAGACAAGAAATGGTTGAGAAGGCAAAAAATTTTTCGCAATTCTGCTGCTCAAACCGCTTAACCAGAATGGCCTAGGGAAAAAATACACATACCGTTATAATCGGGCGAGTATCTACTTTCAGACGCAACAGGAATTTTTGGGTTAGGTCAATCCGTTCGCGAGATATGGGAGTTTGAATCCAAGAAATGGTTGAGAAGACAACAAATTTTTCGCAATTCTGGTGCTCCAAACGCTTAACCAGAATGGCCTAGGGAAAAAATACACATACGGTTATAATCGGGCGAGTTTCTACTTTCAGACGCAACAGGAATTTTTGGGTTAGGTCAATCCGTTCGCGAGATATGGGAGTTTGAATCCAAGAAATGGATGAGAAGACAACAAATTTTTCGCAATTCTGCTGCTCCAAACGCTTAACCAGAATGGGCTAGGGAGAAAACACACATACCGTTGTAATCGGGCGAGTTTCTACTTTCAGACGCAACAGGAATTTTTGGGTTAGGTCAATCCGTTCGCGAGATATGGGGGTTTGAAGCCAAGAAATGGTTGAGAAGACAACAAATTTTTCGCACTTCTGCTGCTCCAAACGCTTAACCAGAATGGCCTAGGGAAAAAATACACATACCGTTGTAATCGGGCGAGTTTCTACTTTCAGTTACAATAGGAATTTTTGTCTTAGGTCAATCCGTTCGCGAGATATGGGAGTTTGAATCCAAGAAATGGTTGAGAAGACAACAAATTTTTCGCACCTCTGCTGCTCCTATCGCTTAACCAGAATGGCCTACGGGGTAAAATACACGTACCGTTGTAATCGGGCGAGTTTCTACTTTCAGATGGAACAAGAATTTTTGGGTTAGGTCAATCCGTTCGCGAGATATGGGAGTTTGAAGACCAGAAATGGTTGAGAAGACAACAAATTATTCGCAATTCTGCTGCTCCAAACGCGTAACCAGAATTGCCTAGGGAAAAAATACACATACCGTTGGAATCGGGCGAGTTTCTACTTTCAGATGCAATAAGAATTTTTGGGTTAGGTCAATCCGTTCGCGAGATATGGGAGTTTGAAGCCAAGAAATGGTTGAGAAGGCAAAAAATTTTTCGCAATTCTGCTGCTCCAAACGCTTAACCAGAATGGCCTAGGGAAAAAATACACATACCGTTGTAATTGGGCGAGTTTCTACTTTCAGATGCAATAGGAATTTTTGGGTTAGGTCAATCCGTTCGCGAGATATGGGACTTTGAAGCTAAGAAATGGTTGAGAAGACAACAAATTTTTCGCAAATCTGCTGCACCAAACGCTTAACCAGAATGGCCTAGGGAAAAAATACGCGTACCGTTGTAATCGGGCGAGTTTCTACTTTCAGTTACAATAGGAATTTTTGGGTTAGGTCCATCCGTTCGCGAGATATGGGACTTTGAAGCTAAGAAATGGTTGACAAGACAACAAATTTTTCGCACTTCTACTGCTCCAATCGCTTAACCAGAATGGCCTAGGGGAAAAATACACCTACCGTTGTAATCGGGCGAGTTTCTACTTTCAAATGCAATAGGAATTTTTGGGTTAGGTCAATCGGTTCGCGAGATATGGGAGTTTCAAGCTAAGAAATGTTTGAGAAGACAACAAATTTTTCGCAATTCTGCTGCTCCAAACGCTTATCCAGAATGGCCTAGGGAAAAAATACCCATACCCTTGTAATCGGGCGAGTTTCTACTTTCAGATGCAACAGGAATTTTTGGGTTAGGTCAATCCGTTCGCGAGATATGGGAGTTTGAATCCAAGAAATGGTTGAGAAGACAACAAATTTTTCGCAATTCTGCTGCTCCAAACGCTTATCCAGAATGGCCTAGGGAAAAAATACCCATACCCTTGTAATCGGGCGAGTTTCTACTTTCAGATGCAACAGGAATTTTTGGGTTAGGTCAATCCGTTCGCGAGAAATGGGAGTTTGAAACCAAGAAATGGTAAAAAAGGCAAAAAATTTTTCACAATTCTGCTGCTCCAAACGCTTAACCAGAATGGCCTAGGGAAAAAATACACATACCGTTGTAATCGGGCGAGTTTCTACTTTCAGATGCAACAGGAATTTTTGGGTTAGGTCAATCCGTTCGCGAGAAATGGGAGTTTGAAACCAAGAAATGGTAGAAAAGGCAAAAAATTTTTCACAATTCTGCTGCTACAAACGCTTAACCAGAATGGCCTAGGGAAAAAATGCACATACCGTTGTAATCGGGCGAGTTTCTACTTTCAGATGCAATAGGAATTTTTGGGTTAGGTCAATCCGTTCGCGAGATATGGGAGTTTGAAGACAAGAATTGGTTGAGAAGGCAAAAAATTTTTCGCAATTCTGCTGCTCAAACCGCTTAACCAGAATGGCCTAGGGAAAAAATACACATACCGTTGTTATCGGGCGAGTTTCTACTTTCAGATGCAACAGGAATTTTTGGGTTAGGTCAATCCGTTCGCGAGATATGGGAGTTTGAATCCAAGAAATGGATGAGAAGACAACAAATTTTTCGCAATTCTGCTGCTCCAAACGCTTAACCAGAATGGCCTAGGGAAAAAATACACATACCGCTGTAATCGGGCGAGTCTCTACTTTCAGTTACAATAGGAATTTTTGGCTTAGGTCAATCCGTTCGCGAGATATGGGAGTTTGAATCCAAGAAATGGTTGAGAAGACAACAAATTATTCGCAATTCTGCTGCTCCAAACGCTTAACCAGAATGGCCTAGGGAAAAAATACGCGTACCGTTGTAATCGGGCGAGTTTCTACTTTCAGTTACAATAGGAATTTTTGGGTTAGGTCAATCCGTTCGCGAGATATGGGACTTTGAAGCTAAGAAATGGTTGACAAGACAACAAACTTTTCGCACTTCTACTGCTCCAATCGCTTAACCAGAATGGCCTAGGGGAAAAATAAACCTACCGTTGTAATCGGGCGAGTTTCTACTTTCAAATGCAATCGGAATTGTTGGGTTAGGTCAATCGGTTCGCGAGATATGGGAGTTTGAAGACAAGAAATGGTTGAGAAGGCAAAAAATTTTTCGCAATTCTGCTGGTCCAAACGCTTAACCAGAATGGCCTAGGGAAAAAATACACATACCGTTGTTATCGGGCGAGTTTCTACTTTCAGATGCAATAGGAATTTTTGGGTAGGGTCAATCCGTTCGCGAGATATGGGAGTTTGAAGACAAGAAATGGTTGAGAAGGCAAAAAATTTTTCGCAATTCTGCTGCTCAAACCGCTTAACCAGAATGGCCTAGGGAAAAAATACACATACCGTTCTAATCGGGCGAGTTTCTACTTTCAGACGCAACAGGAATTTTTGGGTTAGGTCAATCCGTTCGCGAGATATGGGAGTTTGAATCCAAGAAATGGTTGAGAAGACAACAAATTTTTCGCAATTCTGCTGCTCCAAACGCTTAACCAGAATGGCCTAGGGAAAAAATACACATACGGTTATAATCGGGCGAGTTTCTACTTTCAGACGCAACAGGAATTTTTGGGTTAGGTCAATCCGTTCGCGAGATATGGGAGTTTGAATCCAAGAAATGGATGAGAAGACAACAAATTTTTCGCAATTCTGCTGCTCCAAACGCTTAACCAGCATGGCCTAGGGAAAAAATACACATACCGCTGTAATCGGGCGAGTCTCTACTTTCAGTTACAATAGGAATTTTTGGCTTAGGTCAATCCGTTCGCGAGATATGGGAGTTTGAATCCAAGAAATGGTTGAGAAGACAACAAATTATTCGCAATTCTGCTGCTCCAAACGCTTAACCAGAATGGCCTAGGGAAAAAATACGCGTACCGTTGTAATCGGGCGAGTTTCTACTTTCAGTTACAATAGGAATTTTTGGGTTAGGTCAATCCGTTCGCGAGATATGGGACTTTGAAGCTAAGAAATGGTTGACAAGACAACAAACTTTTCGCACTTCTACTGCCCCAATCGCTTAACCAGAATGGCCTAGGGGAAAAATAAACCTACCGTTGTAATCGGGCGAGTTTCTACTTTCAAATGCAATAGGAATTGTTGGGTTAGGTCAATCGGTTCGCGAGATATGGGAGTTTGAAGACAAGAAATGGTTGAGAAGGCAAAAAATTTTTCGCAATTCTGCTGCTCCAAACGCTTAACCAGAATGGCCTAGGGAAAAAATACACATACCGTTGTTATCGGGCGAGTTTCTACTTTCAGATGAAATAGGAATTTTTGGGTAGTGTCAATCCGTTCGCGAGATATGGGAGTTTGAAGACAAGAAATGGTTGAGAAGGCAAAAAATTTTTCGCAATTCTGCTGCTTCAAACGCTTAACCAGAATGGCCTAGGGAAAAAATACACATACCGTTGTAATCGGGCGAGTTTCTACTTTCAGATGCAATAGGAATTTTTGGGTTAGGTCAATCCGTTCGCGAGGTATGGGAGTTTGAATCCAAGAAATGGTAGAGAAGGCAAAAAATTTTTCGCAATTCTGCTGCTCCAAACGCTTAACCAGAATGGGCTAGGGAAAAAATACACATGCCGTTGTAATCGGGCGAGTTTCTACTTTCAGACGCAACAGGAATTTTTGGGTTAGGTCAATCCGTTCGCTTGATATGGGAGTTTGAATCCAAGAAATGGTTGAGAAGACAACAAATTTTTCGCAATTCTGCTGCTCCAAACGCTTCACCAGAATGGGCTAGGGAAAAAATACACATGCCGTTGTAATCGGGCGAGTTTCTACTTTCAGACGCAACAGGAATTTTTGGGTTAGGTCAATCCGTTCGCTTGATATGGGAGTTTGAAGCCAAGAAATGGTTGAGAAGACAACAAATTTTTCGCAATTCTGCTGCTCCAAACGCTTAACCAGAATGGCCTAGGGAAAAAATACGCGTACCGCTGTAATCGGGCGTGTTTCTACTTTCAGTTACAATAGGAATTTTTGGGTTAGGTCAATCCGTTCGCGAGATATGGGACTTTGAAGCTAAGAAATGGTTCAGAAGACAACAAATTTTTCGCAAATCTGCTGCACCAAACGCTTAACCAGAATGGCCTAGGGAAAAAATACGCGTACCGTTGTAATCGGGCGAGTTTCTACTTTCAGTTACAATAGGAATTTTTGGGTTAGGTCCATCCGTTCGCGAGATATGGGACTTTGAAGCTAAGAAATGGTTGACAAGACAACAAATTTTTCGCACTTCTACTGCTCCAATCGCTTAACCAGAATGGCCTAGGGGAAAAATACACCTACCGCTGTAATCGGGCGAGTTTCTACTTTCAAATGCAATAGGAATTTTTGGGTTAGGTCAATCGGTTCGCGAGATCTGGGAGTTTCAAGCTAAGAAATGTTTGAGAAGACAACAAATTTTTCGCAATTCTGCTGCTCCAAACGCTTATCCAGAATCGCCTAGGGAAAAAATACCCATACCCTTGTAATCGGGCGAGTTTCTACTTTCAGATGCAACAGGAATTTTTGGGTTAGGTCAATCCGTTCGCGAGAAATGGGAGTTTGAAACCAAGAAATGGTAGAAAAGGCAAAAAATTTTTCACAATTCTGCTGCTCCAAACGCTTAACCAGAATGGCCTAGGGAAAAAATACACATACCGTTGTAATCGGGCGAGTTTCTACTTTCAGATGCAACAGGAATTTTTGGGTTAGGTCAATCCGTTCGCGAGAAATGGGAGTTTGAAACCAAGAAATGGTAGAAAAGGCAAAAAATTTTTCACAATTCTGCTGCTCCAAACGCTTAACCAGAATGGCCTAGGGAAAAAATACACATACCGTTGTAATCGGGCGAGTTTCTACTTTCAGATGCAATAGGAATTTTTGGGTTAGGTCAATCCGTTCGCGAGATATGGGAGTTTGAAAACAAGAAATGGTTGAGAAGGCAAAAAATTTTTCGCAATTCTGCTGCTCAAACCGCTTAACCAGAATGGCCTAGGGAAAAAATACACATACCGTTATAATCGGGCGAGTTTCTACTTTCAGACGCAACAGGAATTTTTGGGTTTGGTCAATCCGTTCGCGAGATATGGGAGTTTGAATCCAAGAAATGGTTGAGAAGGCAACAAATTTTTCGCAATTCTGCTGCTCCAAACGCTTAACCAGAATGGCCTAGGGAAAAAATACACATACCGTTATAATCGGGCGAGTTTCTACTTTCAGACGCAACAGGAATTTTTGGGTTAGGTCAATCCGTTCGCGAGATATGGGAGTTTGAAGACAAGAAATGGTTGAGAAGGCAAAAAATTTTTCGCAATTCTGCTGCTTCAAACGCTTAACCAGAATGGCCTAGGGAAAAAATACACATACCGTTGTAATCGGGCGAGTTTCTACTTTCAGATGCAATAGGAATTTTTGGGTTAGGTCAATCCGTTCGCGAGGTATGGGAGTTTGAATCCAAGAAATGGTAGAGAAGGCAAAAAATTTTTCGCAATTCTGCTGCTGCAAACGCTTAACCAGAATGGGCTAGGGAAAAAATACACATGCCGTTGTAATCGGGCGAGTTTCTACTTTCAGACGCAACAGGAATTTTTGGGTTAGGTCAATCCGTTCGCTTGATATGGGAGTTTGAATCCAAGAAATGGTTGAGAAGACAACAAATTTTTCGCAATTCTGCTGCTCCAAACGCTTAACCAGAATGGGCTAGGGAAAAAATACACATGCCGTTGTAATCGGGCGAGTTTCTACTTTCAGACGCAACAGGAATTTTTGGGTTAGGTCAATCCGTTCGCTTGATATGGGAGTTTGAATCCAAGAAATGGTTGAGAAGACAACAAATTTTTCGCAATTCTGCTGCTCCAAACGCTTCACCAGAATGGGCTAGGGAAAAAATACACATGCCGTTGTAATCGGGCGAGTTTCTACTTTCAGACGCAACAGGAATTTTTGGGTTAGGTCAATCCGTTCGCTTGATATGGGAGTTTGAAGCCAAGAAATGGTTGAGAAGACAACAAATTTTTCGCAATTCTGCTGCTCCAAACGCTTAACCAGAATGGCCTAGGGAAAAAATACGCGTACCGCTGTAATCGGGCGTGTTTCTACTTTCAGTTACAATAGGAATTTTTGGGTTAGGTCAATCCGTTCGCGAGATATGGGACTTTGAAGCTAAGAAATGGTTGAGAAGACAACAAATTTTTCGCAAATCTGCTGCACCAAACGCTTAACCAGAATGGCCTAGGGAAAAAATACGCGTACCGTTGTAATCGGGCGAGTTTCTACTTTCAGTTACAATAGGAATTTTTGGGTTAGGTCCATCCGTTCGCGAGATATGGGACTTTGAAGCTAAGAAATGGTTGACAAGACAACAAATTTTTCGCACTTCTACTGCTCCAATCGCTTAACCAGAATGGCCTAGGGGAAAAATACACCTACCGCTGTAATCGGGCGAGTTTCTACTTTCAAATGCAATAGGAATTTTTGGGTTAGGTCAATCGGTTCGCGAGATATGGGAGTTTCAAGCTAAGAAATGTTTGAGAAGACAACAAATTTTTCGCAATTCTGCTGCTCCAAACGCTTATCCAGAATCGCCTAGGGAAAAAATACCCATACCCTTGTAATCGGGCGAGTTTCTACTTTCAGATGCAACAGGAATTTTTGGGTTAGGTCAATCCGTTCGCGAGAAATGGGAGTTTGAAACCAAGAAATGGTAGAAAAGGCAAAAAATTTTTCACAATTCTGCTGCTCCAAACGCTTAACCAGAATGGCCTAGGGAAAAAATACACATACCGTTGTAATCGGGCGAGTTTCTACTTTCAGATGCAACAGGAGTTTTTGGGTTAGGTCAATCCGTTCGCGAGAAATGGGAGTTTGAAACCAAGAAATGGTAGAAAAGGCAAAAAATTTTTCACAATTCTGCTGCTCCAAACGCTTAACCAGAATGGCCTAGGGAAAAAATACACATACCGTTGTAATCGGGCGAGTTTCTACTTTCAGATGCAATAGGAATTTTTGGGTTAGGTCAATCCGTTCGCGAGATATGGGAGTTTGAAAACAAGAAATGGTTGAGAAGGCAAAAAATTTTTCGCAATTCTGCTGCTCAAACCGCTTAACCAGAATGGCCTAGAGAAAAAATACACATACCGTTATAATCGGGCGAGTTTCTACTTTCAGACGCAACAGGAATTTTTGGGTTTGGTCAATCCGTTCGCTTGATATGGGAGTTTGAATCCAAGAAATGGTTGAGAAGACAACAAATTTTTCGCAATTCTGCTGCTCCAAACGCTTCACCAGAATGGGCTAGGGAAAAAATACAAATGCCGTTGTAATCGGGCGAGTTTCTACTTTCAGACGCAACAGGAATTTTTGGGTTAGGTCAATCCGTTCGCGAGATATGGGGGTTTGAAGCCAAGAAATGGTTGAGAAGACAACAAATTTTTCGCAATTCTGCTGCTCCAAACGCTTAACCAGAATGGCCTAGGGAAAAAATACGCGTACCGCTGTAATCGGGCGTGTTTCTACTTTCAGTTACAATAGGAATTTTTGGGTTAGGTCAATCCGTTCGCGAGATATGGGACTTTGAAGCTAAGAAATGGTTGAGAAGACAACAAATTTTTCGCAAATCTGCTGCACCAAACGCTTAACCAGAATGGCCTAGGGAAAAAATACGCGTACCGTTGTAATCGGGCGAGTTTCTACTTTCAGTTACAATAGGAATTTTTGGGTTAGGTCCATCCGTTCGCGAGATATGGGACTTTGAAGCTAAGAAATGGTTGACAAGACAACAAATTTTTCGCACTTCTACTGCTCCAATCGCTTAACCAGAATGGCCTAGGGGAAAAATACACCTACCGCTGTAATCGGGCGAGTTTCTACTTTCAAATGCAATAGGAATTTTTGGGTTAGGTCAATCGGTTCGCGAGATATGGGAGTTTCAAGCTAAGAAATGTTTGAGAAGACACCAAATTTTTCGCAATTCTGCTGCTCCAAACGCTTATCCAGAATGGCCTAGGGAAAAAATACCCATACCCTTGTAATCGGGCGAGTTTCTACTTTCAGATGCAACAGGAATTTTTGGGTTAGGTCAATCCGTTCGCGAGAAATGGGAGTTTGAAACCAAGAAATGGTAGAAAAGGCAAAAAATTTTTCACAATTCTGCTGCTCCAAACGCTTAACCAGAATGGCCTAGGGAAAAAATACACATACCGTTGTAATCGGGCGAGTTTCTACTTTCAGATGCAACAGGAATTTTTGGGTTAGGTCAATCCGTTCGCGAGAAATGGGAGTTTGAAACCAAGAAATGGTAGAAAAGGCAAAAAATTTTTCACAATTCTGCTGCTCCAAACGCTTAACCAGAATGGCCTAGGGAAAAAATACACATACCGTTGTAATCGGGCGAGTTTCTACTTTCAGATGCAATAGGAATTTTTGGGTTAGGTCAATCCGTTCGCGAGATATGGGAGTTTGAAAACAAGAAATGGTTGAGAAGGCAAAAAATTTTTCGCAATTCTGCTGCTCAAACCGCTTAACCAGAATGGCCTAGGGAAAAAATACGCATACCGTTATAATCGGGCGAGTTTCTACTTTCAGACGCAACAGGAATTTTTGGGTTTGGTCAATCCGTTCGCGAGAGATGGGAGTTTGAACACAAGAAATGGTTGAGAAGGCAACAAATTTTTCTCACTTCTGCTGCTCCAAGCGCTTAACCAGAATGGCCTAGGGAGAAAATACACATACCGTTGGAATCGGGCGAGTCTCTACTTTCAGATGCATTAGGAATTTTTGGGTTAGGTCAATCCGTTCGCGAGATATGGGAGTTTGAAGCCAAGAAATGGTAGAAATGGCAAAAAATTTTTCACAATTCTGCTGCTCCAAACGCTTAACCAGAATGGCCTAGGGAAAAAATACACATAACGTTGTAACCGGGCGATTTTCTACTTTCAGACGCAACAGGAATTTTTGGGTTAGGTCAATCCGTTCGCGAGATATGGGAGTTCGAATCTAAGAAATGGTTGAGAAGACAAAAAATTTTTCGCAATTCTGCTGCTCCAAACGCATAACCAGAATGGCCTAGGGAAAAAATACACATACCGTTGTAATCGGGCGAGTTTCTACTTTAAGATGCAATAGGAATTTTTGGGTTAGGTCAATCCGTTCGCGAGATATGGGAGTTTGAAGCCAAGAAATGGTTGAGAAGGCATAAAATTTTTCGCAATTCTGCTGATCCAAACGCTTAACCAGAATGGCCTAGGGAAAAAATACACATACCGTTGTAATCGGGCGAGTTTCTACTTTAAGATGCAATAGGAATTTTTGGGTTAGGTCAATCCGTTCGCGAGATATGGGTCTTTGAAGCTAAGAAATGGTTGACAAGACAACAATCTTTTCGCACTTCTACTGCTCCAATCGCTTAACCAGAATGGCCTAGGGGAAAAATACACCTACCGTTGTAATCGGGCGAGTTTCTACTTTCAGACGCAACAGGAATTTTTGGGTTAGGTCAATCCGTTCGCTTGATATGGGAGTTTGAAGCCAAGAAATGGTTGAGAAGACAACAAATTTTTCGCAATTCTGCTGCTCCAAACGCTTCACCAGAATGGGCTTGTGAAAAAATACACACACCGTTGTAATCGGGCGAGTTTCTACTTTCAGATGCAATAGGAATTTTTGGGTTAGGTCAATCCGTTCGCGAGATATGGGAGTTTGAAGCCAAGAAATGGTAGAGAAGGCAAAGAATTTTTCACAATTCTACTGCTCCAAACGCTTAACCAGAATGACCTAGGGAGAAAATACACATACCGTTGGAATCGGGCGAGTTTCTACTTTCAGATGCAATAAGAATTTTTGGGTTAGGTCAATCCGTTCGCGAGATATGGGAGTTTGAAGCCAAGAAATGGTTGAGAAGGCAACAAATTTTTCTCACTTCTGCTGCTCCAAGCGCTTAACCAGAATGGCCTAGGGAGAAAATACACATACCGTTGGAATCGGGCGAGTCTCTACTTTCAGATGCATTAGGAATTTTTGGGTTAGGTAAATCCGTTCGCGAGATATGGGAGTTTGAAGCCAAGAAATGGTAGAGAAGGCAAAAAATTTTTCGCAGTTCTGCTGCTCCAAACGCTTAACCAGAATGGGCTAGGGAAAAAATACACATGCCGTTGTAATCGGGCGAGTTTCTACTTTCAGACGCAACAGGAATTTTTGGGTTAGGTCAATCCGTTCGCTTGATATGGGAGTTTGAAGCCAAGAAATGGTTGAGAAGACAACAAATTTTTCGCAATTCTGCTGCTCCAAACGCTTCACCAGAATGGGCTTGTGAAAAAATACACACACCGTTGTAATCGGGCGAGTTTCTACTTTCAGATGCAATAGGAATTTTTGGGTTAGGTCAATCCGTTCGCGAGATATGGGAGTTTGAAGCCAAGAAATGGTAGAGAAGGCAAAGAATTTTTCACAATTCTACTGCTCCAAACGCTTAACCAGAATGACCTAGGGAGAAAATACACATACCGTTGGAATCGGGCGAGTTTCTACTTTCAGATGCAATAAGAATTTTTGGGTTAGGTCAATCCGTTCGCGAGATATGGGAGTTTGAAGCCAAGAAATGGTTGAGAAGGCAAAAAATTTTTCGCAATTCTGCTGCTCCAAACGCTTAACCATAATGTCCTAGGGAAAAAATACACATACCGTTGTAATTGGGCGAGTTTCTACTTTCAGATGCAATAGGAATTTTTGGGTTAGGTCAATCCGTTCGCGAGATATGGGAGTTTGAAGCCAAGAAATGGTAGAGAAGGCAAAAATTTTTTCACAATTCTACTGCTCCAAACGCTTAACCAGAATGACCTAGGGAAAAAATACACGTACCGTTGTAATCGGGCGAGTTTCTACTTTCAGTTACAATAGGAATTTTTGGGTTAGGTCAATCCGTTCGCGAGATATGGGAGTTTGAAGCTAGGAAATGGTTGAGAAGGCAAAAAATTTTTCGCAATTCTGCTGCTTCAAACGCTTAACCAGAAAGGCCTAGGGAGAAAATACACATACCGTTGTAATCGGGCGAGTTTCTACTTTCAGATGCAATAAGAATTTTTGGGTCAGGTCAATCCGTTTGCGAGAAATGGGAGTTTGAAACTAAGAAATGGTTGAGAAGACAACAAATTTTTCGCAAATCTGCTGCACCAAACGCTTAACCAGAATGGCCTAGGGGAAAAATACACCTACCGTTGTAATCGGGCGAGTTTCTACTTTCAAATGCAATAGGAATTTTTGGGTTAGGTCAATCGGTTCGCGAGATATGGGAGTTTCAAGCTAAGAAATGTTTGAGAAGACAACAAATTTTTCGCAATTCTGCTGCTCCAAACGCTTATCCAGAATGGCCTAGGGAAAAAATACCCATACCCTTGTAATCGGGCGAGTTTCTACTTTCAGATGCAACAGGAATTTTTGGGTTAGGTCAATCCGTTCGCGAGAAATGGGAGTTTGAAACCAAGAAATGGTAGAAAAGGCAAAAAATTTTTCACAATTCTGCTGCTCCAAACGCTTAACCAGAATGGCCTAGGGAAAAAACACACATACCGTTGTAATCGGGCGAGTTTCTACTTTCAGATGCAACAGGAATTTTTGGGTTAGGTCAATCCGTTCGCGAGAAATGGGAGTTTGAAACCAAGAAATGGTAGAAAAGGCAAAAAATTTTTCACAATTCTGCTGCTCCAAACGCTTAACCAGAATGGCCTAGGGAAAAAATACACATACCGTTGTAATCGGGCGAGTTTCTACTTTCAGATGCAATAGGAATTTTTGGGTTAGGTCAATCCGTTCGCGAGATATGGGAGTTTGAAAACAAGAAATGGTTGAGAAGGCAAAAAATTTTTCGCAATTCTGCTGCTCCAAACGCTTCACCAGAATGGGCTTGTGAAAAAATACACACACCGTTGTAATCGGGCGAGTTTCTACTTTCAGATGCAATAGGAATTTTTGGGTTAGGTCAATCCGTTCGCGAGATATGGGAGTTTGAAGCCAAGAAATGGTAGAGAAGGCAAAGAATTTTTCACAATTCTACTGCTCCAAACGCTTAACCAGAATGACCTAGGGAGAAAATACACATACCGTTGGAATCGGGCGAGTTTCTACTTTCAGATGCAATAAGAATTTTTGGGTTAGGTCAATCCGTTCGCGAGATATGGGAGTTTGAAGCCAAGAAATGGTTGAGAAGGCAACAAATTTTTCTCACTTCTGCTGCTCCAAGCGCTTAACCAGAATGGCCTAGGGAGAAAATACACATACCGTTGGAATCGGGCGAGTCTCTACTTTCAGATGCATTAGGAATTTTTGGGTTAGGTAAATCCGTTCGCGAGATATGGGAGTTTGAAGCCAAGAAATGGTAGAGAAGGCAAAAAATTTTTCGCAGTTCTGCTGCTCCAAACGCTTAACCAGAATGGGCTAGGGAAAAAATACACATGCCGTTGTAATCGGGCGAGTTTCTACTTTCAGACGCAACAGGAATTTTTGGGTTAGGTCAATCCGTTCGCTTGATATGGGAGTTTGAAGCCAAGAAATGGTTGAGAAGACAACAAATTTTTCGCAATTCTGCTGCTCCAAACGCTTCACCAGAATGGGCTTGTGAAAAAATACACACACCGTTGTAATCGGGCGAGTTTCTACTTTCAGATGCAATAGGAATTTTTGGGTTAGGTCAATCCGTTCGCGAGATATGGGAGTTTGAAGCCAAGAAATGGTAGAGAAGGCAAAGAATTTTTCACAATTCTACTGCTCCAAACGCTTAACCAGAATGACCTAGGGAGAAAATACACATACCGTTGGAATCGGGCGAGTTTCTACTTTCAGATGCAATAAGAATTTTTGGGTTAGGTCAATCCGTTCGCGAGATATGGGAGTTTGAAGCCAAGAAATGGTTGAGAAGGCAAAAAATTTTTCGCAATTCTGCTGCTCCAAACGCTTAACCATAATGTCCTAGGGAAAAAATACACATACCGTTGTAATTGGGCGAGTTTCTACTTTCAGATGCAATAGGAATTTTTGGGTTAGGTCAATCCGTTCGCGAGATATGGGAGTTTGAAGCCAAGAAATGGTAGAGAAGGCAAAAATTTTTTCACAATTCTACTGCTCCAAACGCTTAACCAGAATGACCTAGGGAAAAAATACACGTACCGTTGTAATCGGGCGAGTTTCTACTTTCAGTTACAATAGGAATTTTTGGGTTAGGTCAATCCGTTCGCGAGATATGGGAGTTTGAAGCTAGGAAATGGTTGAGAAGGCAAAAAATTTTTCGCAATTCTGCTGCTTCAAACGCTTAACCAGAAAGGCCTAGGGAGAAAATACACATACCGTTGTAATCGGGCGAGTTTCTACTTTCAGATGCAATAAGAATTTTTGGGTCAGGTCAATCCGTTTGCGAGAAATGGGAGTTTGAAACTAAGAAATGGTTCAGAAGACAACAAATTTTTCGCAAATCTGCTGCACCAAACGCTTAACCAGAATGGCCTAGGGGAAAAATACACCTACCGTTGTAATCGGGCGAGTTTCTACTTTCAAATGCAATAGGAATTTTTGGGTTAGGTCAATCGGTTCGCGAGATATGGGAGTTTCAAGCTAAGAAATGTTTGAGAAGACAACAAATTTTTCGCAATTCTGCTGCTCCAAACGCTTATCCAGAATGGCCTAGGGAAAAAATACCCATACCCTTGTAATCGGGCGAGTTTCTACTTTCAGATGCAACAGGAATTTTTGGGTTAGGTCAATCCGTTCGCGAGAAATGGGAGTTTGAAACCAAGAAATGGTAGAAAAGGCAAAAAATTTTTCACAATTCTGCTGCTCCAAACGCTTAACCAGAATGGCCTAGGGAAAAAATACACATACCGTTGTAATCGGGCGAGTTTCTACTTTCAGATGCAACAGGAATTTTTGGGTTAGGTCAATCCGTTCGCGAGAAATGGGAGTTTGAAACCAAGAAATGGTAGAAAAGGCAAAAAATTTTTCACAATTCTGCTGCTCCAAACGCTTAACCAGAATGGCCTAGGGAAAAAATACACATACCGTTGTAATCGGGCGAGTTTCTACTTTCAGATGCAATAGGAATTTTTGGGTTAGGTCAATCCGTTCGCGAGATATGGGAGTTTGAAAACAAGAAATGGTTGAGAAGGCAAAAAATTTTTCGCAATTCTGCTGCTCAAACCGCTTAACCAGAATGGCCTAGGGAAAAAATACGCATACCGTTATAATCGGGCGAGTTTCTACTTTCAGACGCAACAGGAATTTTTGGGTTTGGTCAATCCGTTCGCGAGAGATGGGAGTTTGAACACAAGAAATGGTTGAGAAGGCAACAAATTTTTCTCACTTCTGCTGCTCCAAGCGCTTAACCAGAATGGCCTAGGGAGAAAATACACATACCGTTGGAATCGGGCGAGTCTCTACTTTCAGATGCATTAGGAATTTTTGGGTTAGGTCAATCCGTTCGCGAGATATGGGAGTTTGAAGCCAAGAAATGGTAGAAATGGCAAAAAATTTTTCACAATTCTGCTGCTCCAAACGCTTAACCAGAATGGCCTAGGGAAAAAATACACATAACGTTGTAACCGGGCGATTTTCTACTTTCAGACGCAACAGGAATTTTTGGGTTAGGTCAATCCGTTCGCGAGATATGGGAGTTCGAATCTAAGAAATGGTTGAGAAGACAAAAAATTTTTCGCAATTCTGCTGCTCCAAACGCATAACCAGAATGGCCTAGGGAAAAAATACACATACCGTTGTAATCGGGCGAGTTTCTACTTTAAGATGCAATAGGAATTTTTGGGTTAGGTCAATCCGTTCGCGAGATATGGGAGTTTGAAGCCAAGAAATGGTTGAGAAGGCATAAAATTTTTCGCAATTCTGCTGATCCAAACGCTTAACCAGAATGGCCTAGGGAAAAAATACACATACCGTTGTAATCGGGCGAGTTTCTACTTTAAGATGCAATAGGAATTTTTGGGTTAGGTCAATCCGTTCGCGAGATATGGGTCTTTGAAGCTAAGAAATGGTTGACAAGACAACAATCTTTTCGCACTTCTACTGCTCCAATCGCTTAACCAGAATGGCCTAGGGGAAAAATACACCTACCGTTGTAATCGGGCGAGTTTCTACTTTCAGACGCAACAGGAATTTTTGGGTTAGGTCAATCCGTTCGCTTGATATGGGAGTTTGAAGCCAAGAAATGGTTGAGAAGACAACAAATTTTTCGCAATTCTGCTGCTCCAAACGCTTCACCAGAATGGGCTTGTGAAAAAATACACACACCGTTGTAATCGGGCGAGTTTCTACTTTCAGATGCAATAGGAATTTTTGGGTTAGGTCAATCCGTTCGCGAGATATGGGAGTTTGAAGCCAAGAAATGGTAGAGAAGGCAAAGAATTTTTCACAATTCTACTGCTCCAAACGCTTAACCAGAATGACCTAGGGAGAAAATACACATACCGTTGGAATCGGGCGAGTTTCTACTTTCAGATGCAATAAGAATTTTTGGGTTAGGTCAATCCGTTCGCGAGATATGGGAGTTTGAAGCCAAGAAATGGTTGAGAAGGCAACAAATTTTTCTCACTTCTGCTGCTCCAAGCGCTTAACCAGAATGGCCTAGGGAGAAAATACACATACCGTTGGAATCGGGCGAGTCTCTACTTTCAGATGCATTAGGAATTTTTGGGTTAGGTAAATCCGTTCGCGAGATATGGGAGTTTGAAGCCAAGAAATGGTAGAGAAGGCAAAAAATTTTTCGCAGTTCTGCTGCTCCAAACGCTTAACCAGAATGGGCTAGGGAAAAAATACACATGCCGTTGTAATCGGGCGAGTTTCTACTTTCAGACGCAACAGGAATTTTTGGGTTAGGTCAATCCGTTCGCTTGATATGGGAGTTTGAAGCCAAGAAATGGTTGAGAAGACAACAAATTTTTCGCAATTCTGCTGCTCCAAACGCTTCACCAGAATGGGCTTGTGAAAAAATACACACACCGTTGTAATCGGGCGAGTTTCTACTTTCAGATGCAATAGGAATTTTTGGGTTAGGTCAATCCGTTCGCGAGATATGGGAGTTTGAAGCCAAGAAATGGTAGAGAAGGCAAAGAATTTTTCACAATTCTACTGCTCCAAACGCTTAACCAGAATGACCTAGGGAGAAAATACACATACCGTTGGAATCGGGCGAGTTTCTACTTTCAGATGCAATAAGAATTTTTGGGTTAGGTCAATCCGTTCGCGAGATATGGGAGTTTGAAGCCAAGAAATGGTTGAGAAGGCAAAAAATTTTTCGCAATTCTGCTGCTCCAAACGCTTAACCATAATGTCCTAGGGAAAAAATACACATACCGTTGTAATTGGGCGAGTTTCTACTTTCAGATGCAATAGGAATTTTTGGGTTAGGTCAATCCGTTCGCGAGATATGGGAGTTTGAAGCCAAGAAATGGTTGACAAGACAACAATCTTTTCGCACTTCTACTGCTCCAATCGCTTAACCAGAATGGCCTAGGGGAAAAATACACCTACCGTTGTAATCGGGCGAGTTTCTACTTTCAGACGCAACAGGAATTTTTGGGTTAGGTCAATCCGTTCGCTTGATATGGGAGTTTGAAGCCAAGAAATGGTTGAGAAGACAACAAATTTTTCGCAATTCTGCTGCTCCAAACGCTTCACCAGAATGGGCTTGTGAAAAAATACACACACCGTTGTAATCGGGCGAGTTTCTACTTTCAGATGCAATAGGAATTTTTGGGTTAGGTCAATCCGTTCGCGAGATATGGGAGTTTGAAGCCAAGAAATGGTAGAGAAGGCAAAGAATTTTTCACAATTCTACTGCTCCAAACGCTTAACCAGAATGACCTAGGGAGAAAATACACATACCGTTGGAATCGGGCGAGTTTCTACTTTCAGATGCAATAAGAATTTTTGGGTTAGGTCAATCCGTTCGCGAGATATGGGAGTTTGAAGCCAAGAAATGGTTGAGAAGGCAACAAATTTTTCTCACTTCTGCTGCTCCAAGCGCTTAACCAGAATGGCCTAGGGAGAAAATACACATACCGTTGGAATCGGGCGAGTCTCTACTTTCAGATGCATTAGGAATTTTTGGGTTAGGTAAATCCGTTCGCGAGATATGGGAGTTTGAAGCCAAGAAATGGTAGAGAAGGCAAAAAATTTTTCGCAGTTCTGCTGCTCCAAACGCTTAACCAGAATGGGCTAGGGAAAAAATACACATGCCGTTGTAATCGGGCGAGTTTCTACTTTCAGACGCAACAGGAATTTTTGGGTTAGGTCAATCCGTTCGCTTGATATGGGAGTTTGAAGCCAAGAAATGGTTGAGAAGACAACAAATTTTTCGCAATTCTTCTGCTCCAAACGCTTCACCAGAATGGGCTTGTGAAAAAATACACACACCGTTGTAATCGGGCGAGTTTCTACTTTCAGATGCAATAGGAATTTTTGGGTTAGGTCAATCCGTTCGCGAGATATGGGAGTTTGAAGCCAAGAAATGGTAGAGAAGGCAAAGAATTTTTCACAATTCTACTGCTCCAAACGCTTAACCAGAATGACCTAGGGAGAAAATACACATACCGTTGGAATCGGGCGAGTTTCTACTTTCAGATGCAATAAGAATTTTTGGGTTAGGTCAATCCGTTCGCGAGATATGGGAGTTTGAAGCCAAGAAATGGTTGAGAAGGCAAAAAATTTTTCGCAATTCTGCTGCTCCAAACGCTTAACCATAATGTCCTAGGGAAAAAATACACATACCGTTGTAATTGGGCGAGTTTCTACTTTCAGATGCAATAGGAATTTTTGGGTTAGGTCAATCCGTTCGCGAGATATGGGAGTTTGAAGCCAAGAAATGGTAGAGAAGGCAAAAATTTTTTCACAATTCTACTGCTCCAAACGCTTAACCAGAATGACCTAGGGAAAAAATACACGTACCGTTGTAATCGGGCGAGTTTCTACTTTCAGTTACAATAGGAATTTTTGGGTTAGGTCAATCCGTTCGCGAGATATGGGAGTTTGAAGCTAGGAAATGGTTGAGAAGGCAAAAAATTTTTCGCAATTCTGCTGCTTCAAACGCTTAACCAGAAAGGCCTAGGGAGAAAATACACATACCGTTGTAATCGGGCGAGTTTCTACTTTCAGATGCAATAAGAATTTTTGGGTCAGGTCAATCCGTTTGCGAGAAATGGGAGTTTGAAACTAAGAAATGGTTGAGAAGACAACAAATTTTTCGCAAATCTGCTGCACCAAACGCTTAACCAGAATGGCCTAGGGGAAAAATACACCTACCGTTGTAATCGGGCGAGTTTCTACTTTCAAATGCAATAGGAATTTTTGGGTTAGGTCAATCGGTTCGCGAGATATGGGAGTTTCAAGCTAAGAAATGTTTGAGAAGACAACAAATTTTTCGCAATTCTGCTGCTCCAAACGCTTATCCAGAATGGCCTAGGGAAAAAATACCCATACCCTTGTAATCGGGCGAGTTTCTACTTTCAGATGCAACAGGAATTTTTGGGTTAGGTCAATCCGTTCGCGAGAAATGGGAGTTTGAAACCAAGAAATGGTAGAAAAGGCAAAAAATTTTTCACAATTCTGCTGCTCCAAACGCTTAACCAGAATGGCCTAGGGAAAAAATACACATACCGTTGTAATCGGGCGAGTTTCTACTTTCAGATGCAACAGGAATTTTTGGGTTAGGTCAATCCGTTCGCGAGAAATGGGAGTTTGAAACCAAGAAATGGTAGAAAAGGCAAAAAATTTTTCACAATTCTGCTGCTCCAAACGCTTAACCAGAATGGCCTAGGGAAAAAATACACATACCGTTGTAATCGGGCGAGTTTCTACTTTCAGATGCAATAGGAATTTTTGGGTTAGGTCAATCCGTTCGCGAGATATGGGAGTTTGAAAACAAGAAATGGTTGAGAAGGCAAAAAATTTTTCGCAATTCTGCTGCTCAAACCGCTTAACCAGAATGGCCTAGGGAAAAAATACGCATACCGTTATAATCGGGCGAGTTTCTACTTTCAGACGCAACAGGAATTTTTGGGTTTGGTCAATCCGTTCGCGAGAGATGGGAGTTTGAACACAAGAAATGGTTGAGAAGGCAACAAATTTTTCTCACTTCTGCTGCTCCAAGCGCTTAACCAGAATGGCCTAGGGAGAAAATACACATACCGTTGGAATCGGGCGAGTCTCTACTTTCAGATGCATTAGGAATTTTTGGGTTAGGTCAATCCGTTCGCGAGATATGGGAGTTTGAAGCCAAGAAATGGTAGAAAAGGCAAAAAATTTTTCACAATTCTGCTGCTCCAAACGCTTAACCAGAATGGCCTAGGGAAAAAATACACATAACGTTGTAACCGGGCGATTTTCTACTTTCAGACGCAACAGGAATTTTTGGGTTAGGTCAATCCGTTCGCGAGATATGGGAGTTCGAATCTAAGAAATGGTTGAGAAGACAAAAAATTTTTCGCAATTCTGCTGCTCCAAACGCATAACCAGAATGGCCTAGGGAAAAAATACACATACCGTTGTAATCGGGCGAGTTTCTACTTTAAGATGCAATAGGAATTTTTGGGTTAGGTCAATCCGTTCGCGAGATATGGGAGTTTGAAGCCAAGAAATGGTTGAGAAGGCATAAAATTTTTCGCAATTCTGCTGATCCATACGCTTAACCAGAATGGCCTAGGGAAAAAATACACATACCGTTGTAATCGGGCGAGTTTCTACTTTAAGATGCAATAGGAATTTTTGGGTTAGGTCAATCCGTTCGCGAGATATGGGTCTTTGAAGCTAAGAAATGGTTGACAAGACAACAATCTTTTCGCACTTCTACTGCTCCAATCGCTTAACCAGAATGGCCTAGGGGAAAAATACACCTACCGTTGTAATCGGGCGAGTTTCTACTTTCAGACGCAACAGGAATTTTTGGGTTAGGTCAATCCGTTCGCTTGATATGGGAGTTTGAAGCCAAGAAATGGTTGAGAAGACAACAAATTTTTCGCAATTCTGCTGCTCCAAACGCTTCACCAGAATGGGCTAGGGAAAAAATACACACACCGTTGTAATCGGGCGAGTTTCTACTTTCAGATGCAATAGGAATTTTTGGGTTGGGTCAATCCGTTCGCGAGATATGGGAGTTTGAACACAAGAAATAGTTGAGAAGGCAACAAATTTTTCTCACTTCTGCTGCTCCAAGCGTTTAACCAGAATGGCCTACGGAGAAAATACATATACCGTTGGAATCGGGCGAGTCTCTACTTTCAGATGCATTAGGAATTTTTGGGTTAGGTCAATCCGTTCGCGAGATATGGGAGTTTGAAGCCAAGAAATGGTAGAGAAGGCAAAAAATTTTTCGCAGTTCTGCTGCTCCAAACGCTTAACCAGAATGGGCTAGGGAAAAAATACACATGCCTTTGTAATCGGGCGAGTTTCTACTTTCAGACGCAAAAGGAATTTTTGGGTTAGGTCAATCCGTTTGCTTGATATGGGAGTTTGAAGCCAAGAAATGGTTGAGAAGACAACAAATTTTTCGCAATTCTGCTGCTCCAAACGCTTCACCAGAATGGGCTTGTGAAAAAATACACACACCGTTGTAATCGGGCGAGTTTCTACTTTCAGATGCAATAGGAATTTTTGGGTTAGGTCAATCCGTTCGCGAGATATGGGAGTTTGAAGCCAAGAAACGGTAGAGAAGGCAAAAAATTTTTCACAATTCTACTGCTCCAAACGCTTAACCAGAATGACCTAGGGAGAAAATACACATACCGTTGGAATCGGGCGAGTTTCTACTTTCAGATGCAATAAGAATTTTTGGGTTAGGTCAATCCGTTCGCGAGATATGGGAGTTTGAAGCCAAGAAATGGTTGAGAAGGCAAAAAATTTTTCGCAATTCTGCTGCTCCAAACGCTTAACCATAATGTCCTAGGGAAAAAATACACGTACCGTTGTAATCGGGCGAGTTTCTACTTTCAAATGCAATAGGAATTTTTGGGTAAAGTCAATCCGTTCGCGAGATATGAGAGTTTGAAGCTAAGATATGGTTGAGAAGACAACAAATTTTTCGCAAATCTGCTGCTCCAAACGCTTAACCAGAATGGCCTAGGGATAAAATACGCGTACCGTTGTAATCGGGCGAGTTTCTACTTTCAGTTACAATAGGAATTTTTGGGTTAGGTCAATCCGTTCGCGAGATATGGGAGTTTGAAGCTAGGAAATGGTTGAGAAGGCAAAAAATTTTTCGCAATTCTGCTGCTTCAAACGCTTAACCAGAAAGGCCTAGGGAGAAAATACACATACCGTTGTAATCGGGCGAGTTTCTACTTTCAGATGCAATAAGAACTTTCGGGTTAGGTCAATCCGTTTGCGAGAAATGGGAGTTTGAAACTAAGAAATGGTTGACAAGACAACAATCTTTCCGCACTTCTACTGCTCCAATCGCTTAACCAGAATGGCCTAGGGGAAAAATACACCTACCGTTGTAATCGGGCGAGTTTCTACTTTCAGATGCAATAGGAATTTTTGGGTTAGGTCAATCCGTTCGCGAGGTATGGGAGTTTGAATCCAAGAAATGGTAGAGAAGGCAAAAAATTTTTCGCAATTCTGCTGCTCCAAACGCTTAACCAGAATGGGCTAGGGAAAAAATACACATGCCGTTGTAATCGGGCGAGTTTCTACTTTCAGACGCAACAGGAATTTTTGGGTTAGGTCAATCCGTTCGCTTGATATGGGAGTTTGAAGCCAAGAAATGGTTGAGAAGACAACAAATTTTTCGCAATTCTGCTGCTCCAAACGCTTCACCAGAATGGGCTAGGGAAAAAATACACACACCGTTGTAATCGGGCGAGTTTCTACTTTCAGATGCAATAGGAATTTTTGGGTTGGGTCAATCCGTTCGCGAGATATGGGAGTTTGAACACAAGAAATGGTTGAGAAGGCAACAAATTTTTCTCACTTCTGCTGCTCCAAGCGCTTAACCAGAATGGCCTAGGGAGAAAATACACATACCGTTGGAATCGGGCGAGTCTCTACTTTCAGATGCATTAGGAATTTTTGGGTTAGGTAAATCCGTTCGCGAGATATGGGAGTTTGAAGCCAAGAAATGGTAGAGAAGGCAAAAAATTTTTCGCAGTTCTGCTGCTCCAAACGCTTAACCAGAATGGGCTAGGGAAAAAATACACATGCCGTTGTAATCGGGCGAGTTTCTACTTTCAGACGCAACAGGAATTTTTGGGTTAGGTCAATCCGTTCGCTTGATATGGGAGTTTGAAGCCAAGAAATGGTTGAGAAGACAACAAATTTTTCGCAATTCTGCTGCTCCAAACGCTTCACCAGAATGGGCTTGTGAAAAAATACACACACCGTTGTAATCGGGCGAGTTTCTACTTTCAGATGCAATAGGAATTTTTGGGTTAGGTCAATCCGTTCGCGAGATATGGGAGTTTGAAGCCAAGAAATGGTAGAGAAGGCAAAGAATTTTTCACAATTCTACTGCTCCAAACGCTTAACCAGAATGACCTAGGGAGAAAATACACATACCGTTGGAATCGGGCGAGTTTCTACTTTCAGATGCAATAAGAATTTTTGGGTTAGGTCAATCCGTTCGCGAGATATGGGAGTTTGAAGCCAAGAAATGGTTGAGAAGGCAAAAAATTTTTCGCAATTCTGCTGCTCCAAACGCTTAACCATAATGTCCTAGGGAAAAAATACACATACCGTTGTAATTGGGCGAGTTTCTACTTTCAGATGCAATAGGAATTTTTGGGTTAGGTCAATCCGTTCGCGAGATATGGGAGTTTGAAGCCAAGAAATGGTAGAGAAGGCAAAAATTTTTTCACAATTCTACTGCTCCAAACGCTTAACCAGAATGACCTAGGGAAAAAATACACGTACCGTTGTAATCGGGCGAGTTTCTACTTTCAGTTACAATAGGAATTTTTGGGTTAGGTCAATCCGTTCGCGAGATATGGGAGTTTGAAGCTAGGAAATGGTTGAGAAGGCAAAAAATTTTTCGCAATTCTGCTGCTTCAAACGCTTAACCAGAAAGGCCTAGGGAGAAAATACACATACCGTTGTAATCGGGCGAGTTTCTACTTTCAGATGCAATAAGAATTTTTGGGTCAGGTCAATCCGTTTGCGAGAAATGGGAGTTTGAAACTAAGAAATGGTTGAGAAGACAACAAATTATTCGCAATTCTGCTGTTCCAAACGCTTAACCAGAATGGCCTAGGGAAAAGATACGCATACCGTTGTTATCGGGCAAGTTTCTACCTTCAGATGCAACAGGAATTTTTGGGTTAGGTCAATCCGTTCGCGAGATATGGGAGTTTGAAGCTAGGAAATGGTTGAGAAGGCAAAAAATTTTTCGCATTTCTGCTGCTTCAAACGCTTAACCAGAAAGGCCTAGGGAGAAAATACACATACCGTTGTAATCGGGCGAGTTTCTACTTTCAAATGCACAAGGAATTTTTGGGTTAGGTCAATCCGTTCGCGAGATATGAGAGTTTGAAGCTAAGATATGGTTGAGAAGACAACAAATTTTTCGCAAATCTGCTGCTCCAAACGCTTAACCAGAATGCCCTAGGGAAAAAATACGCGCACCGTTGTAATCGGGCGAGTTTCTACTTTCAGTTACAATAGGAATTTTTGGGTTAGGTCAATTCGTCCGCGAGATATGGGACTTTAAGGCTAAGAAATGGTTGACAAGACTACAAATTTTTCGCACTTCTACTGCTCCAATCGCTTAACCAGAATGGCCTAGGGGAAAAATACACCTACCGTTGTAATCGGGCGAGTTTCTACTTTCAAATGCAATAGGAATTTTTTGGGTTAGGTCAATCGGTTCGCGAGATATGGGAGTTTCAAGCTAAGAAGTGGTTGAGAAGATAACAAATTTTTCGCAATTCTGCTGCTCCAAACGCTTAACCAGAATGGCCTAGGGAAAAAATACCCACACCGTTGTAATCGGGCGAGTTTCTACTTTCAGATGCAACAGGAATTTTTGGGTTGGGTCAATCCGTTCGCGAGATATGGGAGTTTGAAGACAAGAAATGGTTGAGAAGGCAAAAAATTTTTCGCAATTCTGCTGCTCCAAAGGCTTAACAAGAATGGCCTAGGGAAAAAATACACATAGCGTTGTAATCGGGCGAGTTTCTACTTTCAGATGCAATAAGAATTTTTGGGTTAGGTCAATCCGTTCGCGAGATATGGGAGTTTGAAGCTAAGAAATGGTTGAGAAGACAACAAATTATTCGCAATTCTGCTGCTCCAAACGCTTAACCAGAATGGCCTAGGGCAAAAATACGCATACCGTTGTAATCGGGCAAGTTTCTGCCTTCAGATGCAACAGGAATTTTTGGGTTAGGTCAATCCGTTCGCGTGATATGGGAGTTTGAAGCTAAGAAATGGTTGAGAAGGCAAAAAATTTTTCGCAATTCTGCTGCTTCAAACGCTTATCCAGAATGGCCTAGGGAAAAAATACACATACCGTTGTAATCGGGCGAGTTTCTACTTTCAAATGCAATAGGAATTTTTGGGTTAGGTCGATCCGTTCGCGAGATATGAGAGTTTGAAGCTAAGATATGGTTGAGAAGACAACAAATTTTTCGCAAATCTGCTGCTCCAAACGCTTCACCAGAATGGGCTAGGGAAAAAATACACACACCGTTGTAATCGGGCGAGTTTCTACTTTCAGATGCAATAGGAATTTTTGGGTTGGGTCCATCCGTTCGCGAGATATGGGAGTTTGAACACAAGAAATGGTTGAGAAGGCAACAAATTTTTCTCACTTCTGCTGCTCCAAGCGCTTAACCAGAATGGCCTAGGGAGAAAATACACATACCGTTGGAATCGGGCGAGTCTCTACTTTCAGATGCATTAGGAATTTTTGGGTTAGGTCAATCCGTTCGCGAGATATGGGAGTTTGAAGCCAAGAAATGGTAGAGAAGGCAAAAAATTTTTCGCAGTTCTGCTGCTCCAAACGCTTAACCAGAATGGGCTAGGGAAAAAATACACATGCCGTTGTAATCGGGCGAGTTTCTACTTTCAGACGCAACAGGAATTTTTGGGTTAGGTCAATCCGTTCGCTTGATATGGGAGTTTGAAGCCAAGAAATGGTTGAGAAGACAACAAATTTTTCGCAATTCTGCTGCTCCAAACGCTTCACCAGAATGGGCTTGTGAAAAAATACACACACCGTTGTAATCGGGCGAGTTTCTACTTTCAGATGCAATAGGAATTTTTGGGTTAGGTCAATCCGTTCGCGAGATATGGGAGTTTGAAGCCAAGAAATGGTAGAGAAGGCAAAGAATTTTTCACAATTCTACTGCTCCAAACGCTTAACCAGAATGACCTAGGGAGAAAATACACATACCGTTGGAATCGGGCGAGTTTCTACTTTCAGATGCAATAAGAATTTTTGGGTTAGGTCAATCCGTTCGCGAGATATGGGAGTTTGAAGCCAAGAAATGGTTGAGAAGGCAAAAAATTTTTCGCAATTCTGCTGCTCCAAACGCTTAACCATAATGTCCTAGGGAAAAAATACACATACCGTTGTAATTGGGCGAGTTTCTACTTTCAGATGCAATAGGAATTTTTGGGTTAGGTCAATCCGTTCGCGAGATATGGGAGTTTGAAGCCAAGAAATGGTAGAGAAGGCAAAAATTTTTTCACAATTCTACTGCTCCAAACGCTTAACCAGAATGACCTAGGGAAAAAATACACGTACCGTTGTAATCGGGCGAGTTTCTACTTTCAGTTACAATAGGAATTTTTGGGTTAGGTCAATCCGTTCGCGAGATATGGGAGTTTGAAGCTAGGAAATGGTTGAGAAGGCAAAAAATTTTTCGCAATTCTGCTGCTTCAAACGCTTAACCAGAAAGGCCTAGGGAGAAAATACACATACCGTTGTAATCGGGCGAGTTTCTACTTTCAGATGCAATAAGAATTTTTGGGTCAGGTCAATCCGTTTGCGAGAAATGGGAGTTTGAAACTAAGAAATGGTTGAGAAGACAACAAATTATTCGCAATTCTGCTGTACCAAACGCTTAACCAGAATGGCCTAGGGGAAAAATACACCTACCGTTGTAATCGGGCGAGTTTCTACTTTCAGATGCAATAGGAATTTTTGGGTTAGGTCAATCCGTTCGCGAGGTATGGGAGTTTGAATCCAAGAAATGGTAGAGAAGGCAAAAAATTTTTCGCAATTCTGCTGCTCCAAACGCTTAACCAGAATGGGCTAGGGAAAAAATACACATGCCGTTGTAATCGGGCGAGTTTCTACTTTCAGACGCAACAGGAATTTTTGGGTTAGGTCAATCCGTTCGCTTGATATGGGAGTTTGAAGCCAAGAAATGGTTGAGAAGACAACAAATTTTTCGCAATTCTGCTGCTCCAAACGCTTCACCAGAATGGGCTAGGGAAAAAATACACACACCGTTGTAATCGGGCGAGTTTCTACTTTCAGATGCAATAGGAATTTTTGGGTTGGGTCAATCCGTTCGCGAGATATGGGAGTTTGAACACAAGAAATGGTTGAGAAGGCAACAAATTTTTCTCACTTCTGCTGCTCCAAGCGCTTAACCAGAATGGCCTAGGGAGAAAATACACATACCGTTGGAATCGGGCGAGTCTCTACTTTCAGATGCATTAGGAATTTTTGGGTTAGGTCAATCCGTTCGCGAGATATGGGAGTTTGAAGCCAAGAAATGGTAGAGAAGGCAAAAAATTTTTCGCAGTTCTGCTGCTCCAAACGCTTAACCAGAATGGGCTAGGGAAAAAATACACATGCCGTTGTAATCGGGCGAGTTTCTACTTTCAGACGCAACTGGAATTTTTGGGTTAGGTCAATCCGTTCGCTTGATATGGGAGTTTGAAGCCAAGAAATGGTTGAGAAGACAACAAATTTTTCGCAATTCTGCTGCTCCAAACGCTTCACCAGAATGGGCTTGTGAAAAAATACACACACCGTTGTAATCGGGCGAGTTTCTACTTTCAGATGCAATAAGAATTTTTGGGTTAGGTCAATCCGTTCGCGAGATATGGGAGTTTGAAGCCAAGAAATGGTTGAGAAGGCAAAAAATTTTTCGCAATTCTGCTGCTCCAAACGCTTAACCATAATGTCCTAGGGAAAAAATACACATACCGTTGTAATTGGGCGAGTTTCTACTTTCAGATGCAATAGGAATTTTTGGGTTAGGTCAATCCGTTTGCGAGAAATGGGAGTTTGAAACTAAGAAATGGTTGACAAGACAACAATCTTTCCGCACTTCTACTGCTCCAATCGCTTAACCAGAATGGCCTAGGGGAAAAATACACCTACCGTTGTAATCGGGCGAGTTTCTACTTTCAGATGCAATAGGAATTTTTGGGTTAGGTCAATCCGTTCGCGAGGTATGGGAGTTTGAATCCAAGAAATGGTAGAGAAGGCAAAAAATTTTTCGCAATTCTGCTGCTCCAAACGCTTAACCAGAATGGGCTAGGGAAAAAATACACATGCCGTTGTAATCGGGCGAGTTTCTACTTTCAGACGCAACAGGAATTTTTGGGTTAGGTCAATCCGTTCGCTTGATATGGGAGTTTGAAGCCAAGAAATGGTTGAGAAGACAACAAATTTTTCGCAATTCTGCTGCTCCAAACGCTTCACCAGAATGGGCTAGGGAAAAAATACACACACCGTTGTAATCGGGCGAGTTTCTACTTTCAGATGCAATAGGAATTTTTGGGTTGGGTCAATCCGTTCGCGAGATATGGGAGTTTGAACACAAGAAATGGTTGAGAAGGCAACAAATTTTTCTCACTTCTGCTGCTCCAAGCGCTTAACCAGAATGGCCTAGGGAGAAAATACACATACCGTTGGAATCGGGCGAGTCTCTACTTTCAGATGCATTAGGAATTTTTGGGTTAGGTAAATCCGTTCGCGAGATATGGGAGTTTGAAGCCAAGAAATGGTAGAGAAGGCAAAAAATTTTTCGCAGTTCTGCTGCTCCAAACGCTTAACCAGAATGGGCTAGGGAAAAAATACACATGCCGTTGTAATCGGGCGAGTTTCTACTTTCAGACGCAACAGGAATTTTTGGGTTAGGTCAATCCGTTCGCTTGATATGGGAGTTTGAAGCCAAGAAATGGTTGAGAAGACAACAAATTTTTCGCAATTCTGCTGCTCCAAACGCTTCACCAGAATGGGCTTGTGAAAAAATACACACACCGTTGTAATCGGGCGAGTTTCTACTTTCAGATGCAATAGGAATTTTTGGGTTAGGTCAATCCGTTCGCGAGATATGGGAGTTTGAAGCCAAGAAATGGTAGAGAAGGCAAAGAATTTTTCACAATTCTACTGCTCCAAACGCTTAACCAGAATGACCTAGGGAGAAAATACACATACCGTTGGAATCGGGCGAGTTTCTACTTTCAGATGCAATAAGAATTTTTGGGTTAGGTCAATCCGTTCGCGAGATATGGGAGTTTGAAGCCAAGAAATGGTTGAGAAGGCAAAAAATTTTTCGCAATACTGCTGCTCCAAACGCTTAACCATAATGTCCTAGGGAAAAAATACACATACCGTTGTAATTGGGCGAGTTTCTACTTTCAGATGCAATAGGAATTTTTGGGTTAGGTCAATCCGTTCGCGAGATATGGGAGTTTGAAGCCAAGAAATGGTAGAGAAGGCAAAAATTTTTTCACAATTCTACTGCTCCAAACGCTTAACCAGAATGACCTAGGGAAAAAATACACGTACCGTTGTAATCGGGCGAGTTTCTACTTTCAGTTACAATAGGAATTTTTGGGTTAGGTCAATCCGTTCGCGAGATATGGGAGTTTGAAGCTAGGAAATGGTTGAGAAGGCAAAAAATTTTTCGCAATTCTGCTGCTTCAAACGCTTAACCAGAAAGGCCTAGGGAGAAAATACACATACCGTTGTAATCGGGCGAGTTTCTACTTTCAGATGCAATAAGAATTTTTGGGTCAGGTCAATCCGTTTGCGAGAAATGGGAGTTTGAAACTAAGAAATGGTTGAGAAGACAACAAATTATTCGCAATTCTGCTGTTCCAAACGCTTAACCAGAATGGCCTAGGGAAAAAATACGCATACCGTTGTTATCGGGCAAGTTTCTACCTTCAGATGCAACAGGAATTTTTGGGTTAGGTCATACCGTTCGCGAGATATGGGAGTTTGAAGCTAGGAAATGGTTGAGAAGGCAAAAAATTTTTCGCATTTCTGCTGCTTCAAACGCTTAACCAGAAAGGCCTAGGGAGAAAATACACATACCGTTGTAATCGGGCGAGTTTCTACTTTCAAATGCACAAGGAATTTTTGGGTTAGGTCAATCCGTTCGCGAGATATGAGAGTTTGAAGCTAAGATATGGTTGAGAAGACAACAAATTTTTCGCAAATCTGCTGCTCCAAACGCTTAACCAGAATGCCCTAGGGAAAAAATACGCGTACCGTTGTAATCGGGCGAGTTTCTACTTTCAGTTACAATAGGAATTTTTGGGTTAGGTCAATTCGTCCGCGAGATATGGGACTTTAAGGCTAAGAAATGGTTGACAAGACTACAAATTTTTCGCACTTCTACTGCTCCAATCGCTTAACCAGAATGGCCTAGGGGAAAAATACACCTACCGTTGTAATCGGGCGAGTTTCTACTTTCAAATGCAATAGGAATTTTTGGGTTAGGTCAATCGGTTCGCGAGATATGGGAGTTTCAAGCTAAGAAGTGGTTGAGAAGATAACAAATTTTTCGCAATTCTGCTGCTCCAAACGCTTAACCAGAATGGCCTAGGGAAAAAATACCCACACCGTTGTAATCGGGCGAGTTTCTACTTTCAGATGCAACAGGAATTTTTGGGTTGGGTCAATCCGTTCGCGAGATATGGGAGTTTGAAGACAAGAAATGGTTGAGAAGGCAAAAAATTTTTCGCAATTCTGCTGCTCCAAAGGCTTAACAAGAATGGCCTAGGGAAAAAATACACATAGCGTTGTAATCGGGCGAGTTTCTACTTTCAGATGCAATAAGAATTTTTGGGTTAGGTCAATCCGTTCGCGAGATATGGGAGTTTGAAGCTAAGAAATGGTTGAGAAGACAACAAATTATTCGCAATTCTGCTGCTCCAAACGCTTAACCAGAATGGCCTAGGGAAAAAATACGCATACCGTTGTAATCGGGCAAGTTTCTGCCTTCAGATGCAACAGGAATTTTTGGGTTAGGTCAATCCGTTCGCGTGATATGGGAGTTTGAAGCTAAGAAATGGTTGAGAAGGCAAAAAATTTTTCGCAATTCTGCTGCTTCAAACGCTTATCCAGAATGGCCTAGGGGAAAAATACACATACCCTTGTAATCGGGCGAGTTTCTACTTTCAAATGCAATAGGAATTTTTGGGTTAGGTCGATCCGTTCGCGAGATATGAGAGTTTGAAGCTAAGATATGGTTGAGAAGACAACAAATTTTTCGCAAATCTGCTGCTCCAAACGCTTCACCAGAATGGGCTAGGGAAAAAATACACACACCGTTGTAATCGGGCGAGTTTCTACTTTCAGATGCAATAGGAATTTTTGGGTTGGGTCCATCCGTTCGCGAGATATGGGAGTTTGAACACAAGAAATGGTTGAGAAGGCAACAAATTTTTCTCACTTCTGCTGCTCCAAGCGCTTAACCAGAATGGCCTAGGGAGAAAATACACATACCGTTGGAATCGGGCGAGTCTCTACTTTCAGATGCATTAGGAATTTTTGGGTTAGGTCAATCCGTTCGCGAGATATGGGAGTTTGAAGCCAAGAAATGGTAGAGAAGGCAAAAAATTTTTCGCAGTTCTGCTGCTCCAAACGCTTAACCAGAATGGGCTAGGGAAAAAATACACATGCCGTTGTAATCGGGCGAGTTTCTACTTTCAGACGCAACAGGAATTTTTGGGTTAGGTCAATCCGTTCGCTTGATATGGGAGTTTGAAGCCAAGAAATGGTTGAGAAGACAACAAATTTTTCGCAATTCTGCTGCTCCAAACGCTTCACCAGAATGGGCTTGTGAAAAAATACACACACCGTTGTAATCGGGCGAGTTTCTACTTTCAGATGCAATAGGAATTTTTGGGTTAGGTCAATCCGTTCGCGAGATATGGGAGTTTGAAGCCAAGAAATGGTAGAGAAGGCAAAGAATTTTTCACTATTCTACTGCTCCAAACGCTTAACCAGAATGACCTAGGGAGAAAATACACATACCGTTGGAATCGGGCGAGTTTCTACTTTCAGATGCAATAAGAATTTTTGGGTTAGGTCAATCCGTTCGCGAGATATGGGAGTTTGAAGCCAAGAAATGGTTGAGAAGGCAAAAAATTTTTCGCAATTCTGCTGCTCCAAACGCTTAACCATAATGTCCTAGGGAAAAAATACACATACCGTTGTAATTGGGCGAGTTTCTACTTTCAGATGCAATAGGAATTTTTGGGTTAGGTCAATCCGTTCGCGAGATATGGGAGTTTGAAGCCAAGAAATGGTAGAGAAGGCAAAAATTTTTTCACAATTCTACTGCTCCAAACGCTTAACCAGAATGACCTAGGGAAAAAATACACGTACCGTTGTAATCGGGCGAGTTTCTACTTTCAGTTACAATAGGAATTTTTGGGTTAGGTCAATCCGTTCGCGAGATATGGGAGTTTGAAGCTAGGAAATGGTTGAGAAGGCAAAAAATTTTTCGCAATTCTGCTGCTTCAAACGCTTAACCAGAAAGGCCTAGGGAGAAAATACACATACCGTTGTAATCGGGCGAGTTTCTACTTTCAGATGCAATAAGAATTTTTGGGTCAGGTCAATCCGTTTGCGAGAAATGGGAGTTTGAAACTAAGAAATGGTTGAGAAGACAACAAATTATTCGCAATTCTGCTGTACCAAACGCTTAACCAGAATGGCCTAGGGGAAAAATACACCTACCGTTGTAATCGGGCGAGTTTCTACTTTCAGATGCAATAGGAATTTTTGGGTTAGGTCAATCCGTTCGCGAGGTATGGGAGTTTGAATCCAAGAAATGGTAGAGAAGGCAAAAAATTTTTCGCAATTCTGCTGCTCCAAACGCTTAACCAGAATGGGCTAGGGAAAAAATACACATGCCGTTGTAATCGGGCGAGTTTCTACTTTCAGACGCAACAGGAATTTTTGGGTTAGGTCAATCCGTTCGCTTGATATGGGAGTTTGAAGCCAAGAAATGGTTGAGAAGACAACAAATTTTTCGCAATTCTGCTGCTCCAAACGCTTCACCAGAATGGGCTAGGGAAAAAATACACACACCGTTGTAATCGGGCGAGTTTCTACTTTCAGATGCAATAGGAATTTTTGGGTTGGGTCAATCCGTTCGCGAGATATGGGAGTTTGAACACAAGAAATGGTTGAGAAGGCAACAAATTTTTCTCACTTCTGCTGCTCCAAGCGCTTAACCAGAATGGCCTAGGGAGAAAATACACATACCGTTGGAATCGGGCGAGTCTCTACTTTCAGATGCATTAGGAATTTTTGGGTTAGGTCAATCCGTTCGCGAGATATGGGAGTTTGAAGCCAAGAAATGGTAGAGAAGGCAAAAAATTTTTCGCAGTTCTGCTGCTCCAAACGCTTAACCAGAATGGGCTAGGGAAAAAATACACATGCCGTTGTAATCGGGCGAGTTTCTACTTTCAGACGCAACTGGAATTTTTGGGTTAGGTCAATCCGTTCGCTTGATATGGGAGTTTGAAGCCAAGAAATGGTTGAGAAGACAACAAATTTTTCGCAATTCTGCTGCTCCAAACGCTTCACCAGAATGGGCTTGTGAAAAAATACACACACCGTTGTAATCGGGCGAGTTTCTACTTTCAGATGCAATAGGAATTTTTGGGTTAGGTCAATCCGTTCGCGAGATATGGGAGTTTGAAGCCAAGAAATGGTAGAGAAGGCAAAGAATTTTTCACAATTCTACTGCTCCAAACGCTTAACCAGAATGACCTAGGGAGAAAATACACATACCGTTGGAATCGGGCGAGTTTCTACTTTCAGATGCAATAAGAATTTTTGGGTTAGGTCAATCCGTTCGCGAGATATGGGAGTTTGAAGCCAAGAAATGGTTGAGAAGGCAAAAAATTTTTCGCAATTCTGCTGCTCCAAACGCTTAACCATAATGTCCTAGGGAAAAAATACACATACCGTTGTAATTGGGCGAGTTTCTACTTTCAGATGCAATAGGAATTTTTGGGTTAGGTCAATCCGTTCGCGAGATATGGGAGTTTGAAGCCAAGAAATGGTAGAGAAGGCAAAAATTTTTTCACAATTCTACTGCTCCAAACGCTTAACCAGAATGACCTAGGGAAAAAATACACGTACCGTTGTAATCGGGCGAGTTTCTACTTTCAGTTACAATAGGAATTTTTGGGTTAGGTCAATCCGTTCGCGAGATATGGGAGTTTGAAGCTAGGAAATGGTTGAGAAGGCAAAAAATTTTTCGCAATTCTGCTGCTTCAAACGCTTAACCAGAAAGGCCTAGGGAGAAAATACACATACCGTTGTAATCGGGCGAGTTTCTACTTTCAGATGCAATAAGAATTTTTGGGTCAGGTCAATCCGTTTGCGAGAAATGGGAGTTTGAAACTAAGAAATGGTTGAGAAGACAACAAATTATTCGCAATTCTGCTGTTCCAAACGCTTAACCAGAATGGCCTAGGGAAAAAATACGCATACCGTTGTTATCGGGCAAGTTTCTACCTTCAGATGCAACAGGAATTTTTGGGTTAGGTCAATCCGTTCGCGAGATATGGGAGTTTGAAGCTAGGAAATGGTTGAGAAGGCAAAAAATTTTTCGCATTTCTGCTGCTTCAAACGCTTAACCAGAAAGGCCTAGGGAGAAAATACACATACCGTTGTAATCGGGCGAGTTTCTACTTTCAAATGCACAAGGACTTTTGGGTTAGGTCAATCCGTTCGCGAGATATGAGAGTTTGAAGCTAAGATATGGTTGAGAAGACAACAAATTTTTCGCAAATCTGCTGCTCCAAACGCTTAACCAGAATGCCCTAGGGAAAAAATACGCGTACCGTTGTAATCGGGCGAGTTTCTACTTTCAGTTACAATAGGAATTTTTGGGTTAGGTCAATCCGTCCGCGAGATATGGGACTTTAAGGCTAAGAAATGGTTGACAAGACTACAAATTTTTCGCACTTCTACTGCTCCAATCGCTTAACCAGAATGGCCTAGGGGAAAAATACACCTACCGTTGTAATCGGGCGAGTTTCTACTTTCAAATGCAATAGGAATTTTTGGGTTAGGTCAATCGGTTCGCGAGATATGGGAGTTTCAAGCTAAGAAGTGGTTGAGAAGATAACAAATTTTTCGCAATTCTGCTGCTCCAAACGCTTAACCAGAATGGCCTAGGGAAAAAATACCCACACCGTTGTAATCGGGCGAGTTTCTACTTTCAGATGCAACAGGAATTTTTGGGTTGGGTCAATCCGTTCGCGAGATATGGGAGTTTGAAGACAAGAAATGGTTGAGAAGGCAAAAAATTTTTCGCAATTCTGCTGCTCCAAAGGCTTAACAAGAATGGCCTAGGGAAAAAATACACATAGCGTTGTAATCGGGCGAGTTTCTACTTTCAGATGCAATAAGAATTTTTGGGTTAGGTCAATCCGTTCGCGAGATATGGGAGTTTGAAGCTAAGAAATGGTTGAGAAGACAACAAATTATTCGCAATTCTGCTGCTCCAAGCGCTTAACCAGAATGGCCTAGGGAGAAAATACACATACCGTTGGAATCGGGCGAGTCTCTACTTTCAGATGCATTAGGAATTTTTGGGTTAGGTCAATCCGTTCGCGAGATATGGGAGTTTGAAGCCAAGAAATGGTAGAGAAGGCAAAAAATTTTTCGCAGTTCTGCTGCTCCAAACGCTTAACCAGAATGGGCTAGGGAAAAAATACACATGCCGTTGTAATCGGGCCAGTTTCTACTTTCAGACGCAACAGGAATTTTTGGGTTAGGTCAATCCGTTCGCTTGATATGGGAGTTTGAAGCCAAGAAATGGTTGAGAAGACAACAAATTTTTCGCAATTCTGCTGCTCCAAACGCTTCACCAGAATGGGCTTGTGAAAAAATACACACACCGTTGTAATCGGGCGAGTTTCTACTTTCAGATGCAATAGGAATTTTTGGGTTAGGTCAATCCGTTCGCGAGATATGGGAGTTTGAAGCCAAGAAATGGTAGAGAAGGCAAAGAATTTTTCACAATTCTACTGCTCCAAACGCTTAACCAGAATGACCTAGGGAGAAAATACACATACCGTTGGAATCGGGCGAGTTTCTACTTTCAGATGCAATAAGAATTTTTGGGTTAGGTCAATCCGTTCGCGAGATATGGGAGTTTGAAGCCAAGAAATGGTTGAGAAGGCAAAAAATTTTTCGCAATTCTGCTGCTCCAAACGCTTAACCATAATGTCCTAGGGAAAAAATACACATACCGTTGTAATTGGGCGAGTTTCTACTTTCAGATGCAATAGGAATTTTTGGGTTAGGTCAATCCGTTCGCGAGATATGGGAGTTTGAAGCCAAGAAATGGTAGAGAAGGCAAAAATTTTTTCACAATTCTACTGCTCCAAACGCTTAACCAGAATGACCTAGGGAAAAAATACACGTACCGTTGTAATCGGGCGAGTTTCTACTTTCAGTTACAATAGGAATTTTTGGGTTAGGTCAATCCGTTCGCGAGATATGGGAGTTTGAAGCTAGGAAATGGTCGAGAAGGCAAAAAATTTTTCGCAATTCTGCTGCTTCAAACGCTTAACCAGAAAGGCCTAGGGAGAAAATACACATACCGTTGTAATCGGGCGAGTTTCTACTTTCAGATGCAATAAGAATTTTTGGGTCAGGTCAATCCGTTTGCGAGAAATGGGAGTTTGAAACTAAGAAATGGTTGAGAAGACAACAAATTATTCGCAATTCTGCTGTTCCAAACGCTTAACCAGAATGGCCTAGGGAAAAAATACGCATACCGTTGTTATCGGGCAAGTTTCTACCTTCAGATGCAACAGGAATTTTTGGGTTAGGTCAATCCGTTCGCGAGATATGGGAGTTTGAAGCTAGGAAATGGTTGAGAAGGCAAAAAATTTTTCGCATTTCTGCTGCTTCAAACGCTTAACCAGAAAGGCCTAGGGGGAAAATACACATACCGTTGTAATCGGGCGAGTTTCTACTTTCAAATGCACAAGGAATTTTTGGGTTAGGTCAATCCGTTCGCGAGATATGAGAGTTTGAAGCTAAGATATGGTTGAGAAGACAACAAATTTTTCGCAAATCTGCTGCTCCAAACGCTTAACCAGAATGCCCTAGGGAAAAAATACGCGTACCGTTGTAATCGGGCGAGTTTCTACTTTCAGTTACAATAGGAATTTTTGGGTTAGGTCAATCCGTCCGCGAGATATGGTACTTTAAGGCTAAGAAATGGTTGACAAGACTACAAATTTTTCGCACTTCTACTGCTCCAATCGCTTAACCAGAATGGCCTAGGGGAAAAATACACCTACCGTTGTAATCGGGCGAGTTTCTACTTTTAAATGCAATAGGAATTTTTGGGTTAGGTCAATCGGTTCGCGAGATATGGGAGTTTCAAGCTAAGAAGTGGTTGAGAAGATGACAAATTTTTCGCAATTCTGCTGCTCCAAACGCTTAACCAGAATGGCCTAGGGAAAAAATACCCACACCGTTGTAATCGGGCGAGTTTCTACTTTCAGATGCAACAGGAATTTTTGGGTTGGGTCAATCCGTTCGCGAGATATGGGAGTTTGAAGACAAGAAATGGTTGAGAAGGCAAAAAATTTTTCGCAATTCTGCTGCTCCAAAGGCTTAACAAGAATGGCCTAGGGAAAAAATATACATAGCGTTGTAATCGGGCGAGTTTCTACTTTCAGATGCAATAAGAATTTTTGGGTTAGGTCAATCCGTTCGCGAGATATGGGAGTTTGAAGCTAAGAAATGGTTGAGAAGACAACAAATTATTCGCAATTCTGCTGTTCCAAACGCTTAACCAGAATGGCCTAGGGAAAAAATACGCATACCGTTGTTATCGGGCAAGTTTCTACCTTCAGATGCAACAGGAATTTTTGGGTTAGGTCAATCCGTTCGCGAGATATGGGAGTTTGAAGCTAGGAAATGGTTGAGAAGGCAAAAAATTTTTCGCATTTCTGCTGCTTCAAACGCTTAACCAGAAAGGCCTAGGGAGAAAATACACATACCGTTGTAATCGGGCGAGTTTCTACTTTCAAATGCACAAGGAATTTTTGGGTTAGGTCAATCCGTTCGCGAGATATGAGAGTTTGAAGCTAAGATATGGTTGAGAAGACAACAAATTTTTCGCAAATCTGCTGCTCCAAACGCTTAACCAGAATGCCCTAGGGAAAAAATACGCGTACCGTTGTAATCGGGCGAGTTTCTACTTTCAGTTACAATAGGAATTTTTGGGTTAGGTCAATCCGTCCGCGAGATATGGGACTTTAAGGCTAAGAAATGGTTGACAAGACTACAAATTTTTCGCACTTCTACTGCTCCAATCGCTTAACCAGAATGGCCTAGGGGAAAAATACACCTACCGTTGTAATCGGGCGAGTTTCTACTTTCAAATGCAATAGGAATTTTTGGGTTAGGTCAATCGGTTCGCGAGATATGGGAGTTTCAAGCTAAGAAGTGGTTGAGAAGATAACAAATTTTTCGCAATTCTGCTGCTCCAAACGCTTAACCAGAATGGCCTAGGGAAAAAATACCCACACCGTTGTAATCGGGCGAGTTTCTACTTTCAGATGCAACAGGAATTTTTGGGTTGGGTCAATCCGTTCGCGAGATATGGGAGTTTGAAGACAAGAAATGGTTGAGAAGGCAAAAAATTTTTCGCAATTCTGCTGCTCCAAAGGCTTAACAAGAATGGCCTAGGGAAAAAATACACATAGCGTTGTAATCGGGCGAGTTTCTACTTTCAGATGCAATAAGAATTTTTGGGTTAGGTCAATCCGTTCGCGAGATATGGGAGTTTGAAGCTAAGAAATGGTTGAGAAGACAACAAATTATTCGCAATTCTGCTGCTCCAAACGCTTAACCAGAATGGCCTAGGGAAAAAATACGCATACCGTTGTAATCGGGCAAGTTTCTGCCTTCAGATGCAACAGGAATTTTTGGGTTAGGTCAATCCGTTCGCGTGATATGGGAGTTTGAAGCTAAGAAATGGTTGAGAAGGCAAAAAATTTTTCGCAATTCTGCTGCTTCAAACGCTTATCCAGAATGGCCTAGGGAAAAAATACACATACCGTTGTAATCGGGCGAGTTTCTACTTTCAAATGCAATAGGAATTTTTGGGTTAGGTCGATCCGTTCGCGAGATATGAGAGTTTGAAGCTAAGATATGGTTGAGAAGACAACAAATTTTTCGCAAATCTGCTGCTCCAAACGCTTCACCAGAATGGGCTAGGGAAAAAATACACACACCGTTGTAATCGGGCGAGTTTCTACTTTCAGATGCAATAGGAATTTTTGGGTTGGGTCAATCGGTTCGCGAGATATGGGAGTTTGAACACAAGAAATGGTTGAGAAGGCAACAAATTTTTCTCACTTCTGCTGCTCCAAGCGCTTAACCAGAATGGCCAAGGGAGAAAATACACATACCGTTGGAATCGGGCGAGTCTCTACTTTCAGATGCATTAGGAATTTTTGGGTTAGGTCAATCCGTTCGCGAGATATGGGAGTTTGAAGCCAAGAAATGGTAGAGAAGGCAAAAAATTTTTCGCAGTTCTGCTGCTCCAAA